>NC_133463.1:6450000-6760000 GCF_048565385.1 Saimiri boliviensis | reverse complement strand
GAGTGGCCAGGTCAATGTCTCTCCCCAATGGAAAGCAATCAGGGAAATCAAGGCAGGCCTAGACACTTTCGCTGCTCTCACAGATGCTGTGGAGTGCCATAGAGAAAGGAGACAGGCCACAGGACCCCGCTGACCAGATTGTGTTGTTTGAGCATCGGAAGAGGACAAATGATATTGTGATTATTATTACAGATTCTTAATTCTACTCAAAAGGGAAAAATATGCGGTACAATAGACGCAGAGCTTATATGATTTAAAAATCATATCTAGAGACATTGTCATGTATTGTTTCATTCACACTAAGCATGTATTGGATGAAGTTTAGGTCAAATCAGATAGCAAAATATTAAGTAACAATCTTGCAAATGGGGCGTGTGTGTGTGTGTGTGTGTGTGGTGTGTGTGTGTGGGCGCATGTGCATACATGTGTGTGCATGCAATTCCATGAATATCAGTAGAAAAAAACTGAAAGAAATTATTGTAAAAGTTGTGCCAGAGGTTGTAGTAAAAAGAAAAAATGGTCAGAGTAAAATGTAACACACCAAGTTCTAGAGAGAGATGATGTGAAATATTTTATTGCTGTAAAAAGGGGCCATCAACTCTACAATATGGCTTAACCTTCTTGAAAGTTCCATGTTTTTATGTTGCTGTCCTGACATGTTCCTCAAGTTCATAATTGAATCAACCTCCTATCAGATAACCTCGAATCAAGAGCCTAACTTGACCTAAAACAGGACTTCTAAGCTGAAACAGAACTTGTGTTTATTTCGGTCAGAAAAATAGCCTTGTATCTAAGAAGGTACAAAACATGTATACAGATAGAGATGATGATTTTGTTTGTTTGTTTGTTTGTTTGTTTGTTTTGAGACGGAGTTTCGCTCTTGTTACTCAGGCTGGAGTGCAGTGGCACGATCTCGGCTCACCGCAACCTCCGCCTCCTGGGTTCAGGCAATTCTCCTGCCTCAGCCTCCTGAGTAGCTGGGATTACAGGCACGCACCACCATGCCCAGCTAATTTTTTGTATTTTTAGTAGAGACGGGGTTTCACCGTGTTGACCAGGATGGTCTTGATCTCTTGACCTTGTGATCCACCCACCTCAGCCTCCCAAAGTGCTAGGATTACAGGCATGAGCCACCGTGCCCGGCAGAGATGATGATTTTTAAAAATTAAGTTTTGTGATGGTTAATACTGAGTGTCAACTTGATTGGATTGAGGGATACAAAGTATTGATCCTGGGTGCGTCTGTGTGGGTGTTACCAAAAGAGATTAACATTTGAGTCAGTGGGCTGGGGAAGGCAGACCCACCCTCAATCTGGTGGGTACCTTCTAATTAGCTGCCAGTGAACATAAAGCAGGGAGAAAAATGTGAAAAGACAAGACTGGCCTAGCCTCCCAGCTGACATCTTTCTCCTGTGCTGGATGCTTCCTGCCCTTGAACATCAGACTCCAAAGATTTTCAGTTTTGAACTGGCTCTTCCTGCTCCTTAAGCTTGCAGACAGTCTATTGTAGGGCCTTGCAATTTTGTAAGTTCACACACACACACACACACACACACACACACACACATATACTATTAGTTCTGTCCCTCTAGAGAACCCTGACTAATACAGATTTTGGTAACGGGAGTGGTTCTAGAGGAATGGAATATTAAGGACGGAGTTATTTCAATGGTTTTGGGTTTTCGGAAGTTGGCGGCTTAATATGATTAGACCTAAAAATGCTAAGGACTCTACTTTTAATGGTATGGAGAACACTGATAGTCCTTGGCTTGAACTGTTTAGAGAATTATGCAAAATAAATGCATGTGACACTCCTGATTCACCACTCATGAGAGGCAAGGAGTTTGGTGACTCTGTACATAATACCTTTGACCATATGTGGAGACCCAAGGAACATAATGAAGCTGGTGGCTTGCTGTTAAGTTTAGTGGACAACGTGATGAAAGAAAATGAAGAACTCAGGGATTCAGCCTCCCGGCTTCAGAAGCAGATACTGAGTCTGAAATCTGCTAAGATTTCCCTGAGTCAAAGTCTTATCTCCTGCAGAGAAAAAGCCGAAATTGTGGAAAGACAGACACAAGCGCTCGTGCCATGCCAGTGGCTGACATGCAAGGAAAGGTGCAGTCGTGACCTCGCCAGGTGTCTACTGTTAAAGTGAGGATATTGATTGGACAAGAATGGGACCCTGTAACTTGGAATGGGGACAAGAGGGAGGACCCGACCCAGAGATTGTAAACTCTGATGAAACTTTTTTGCCAGAAGGAATAGCTTCTCCAAACCCTGTAGTGACCATGTCCCCTCCCCAACCCATCCTGCCATCTGCCTTTCCACCTGTGTGTGAGCAGATAAACCCTGTGCTGCCAGAGACAGCAGTGATGGCCTCCCCTGAGACAGACGACAGGCAAAATAGTGTTGATTCTTCTCAGGAGGCACCCCCAACACCCTTATTTGCTTTTACACCTATAATTAGACTAAAATCCTGGCGGGGTCCTAGAAGTGAGGTTGAGAGTGTGACCCATGAGGCAATGTGCCCGACTCAAAAAGAACTGTTTGAGTTCTGTAATCTATATAAACAGAAATCTGGAGAACAGCCATGGAAATGAACATTAAGGGTATGAAGCAATGGTGGAAGAAACATACAGTTGGATCAGGCTGAATTTATTGATTGGGGTCCACTAAGTAGGGACTCCGCTTTTAATATTGCAGCTTGGGGAGTTAAAAAAGGGTGTAACAGTTTATTTGCATGGTTAGCTGAAATATGGAATAAAAGATAGCTCACTGTGAGCACGCTGGAAATGTCTGATCTCCCTTGCTTTAATGTAGAGGAAGGGATCTAAAGGCTTAGGGAGATTGGGATGGTGGAGTGGATGAGTCACTTCAGACCAGCTGGGAGGGTCCAGAAGATATATCCTTCAACAATGCCTTGCAAAATAGATTTGTGAGGCCAGCACCTGCATCTTTGAAGAGCCCTGTAATTGCTCTTTTCTATCTGCCAGATCTAATGGTGGGAACCACAGTCATTCAACTACAAAATTTAAATACAATGGGAATAATTGGATCTCAAGGAGGCAGGGGCCAACTAGTGGCACTCAACCATCAAAGGCAAGATGGGTATAGCTACCGTAATGGAGAGCAGAGGCAAAGTGGCAAGCGGAATACTCTGACTCATGTAGAGCTCTGGCATTGGCTAATTAATCAGTGTTCCTAGAACTGAAATTGATAGGAAGCCTACTGCATTCCTACTTAATTTACATAAGGAGAAAAATTCTAGGTTGAATGAACAAAAGACTAATTTGAACTTCTAAAACAGAATCATGGCCCATCAATTAATTTCCAGACTTGATGCAGTTTATAAACCCAGAACCCCTTGAATGAAGGGGAGACTGAGTCCCCTTGAAGAAGGACCCCACTACATCATCAACAATTTATGCAGTGAATGGTTCCCTCATCCTTCCCCAAGGAGACCTCCAGCCTTTTACCAGGGTAACTGTGCATTGGGGAAAGGGAAATAATCAGACATTTCGGGGACTACTGAACACTGGCTCTGAGCTGCCATTGATTCCAGGGGACACAAAATGTCATTGTGGTCCTCCAGTTAAAGTAGTGACTTATGGAGGTCAGGTAATTAATGGAGTTTCGGCTCAGGTCTGACTTACAATGGGTCCAGTGGGTCCCCAGACTCATCCTGTGATCATTTTCCCAGTGCCAGAATGCTTAATTGGCATAGACATACTTAGCAGCTGGCAGGACCCCCACATTGGCTCCTGACTGGTAGGGTGAGGGCTACCATGGTGGGAAAGGCCAAATGGAAGCCATTAGAGCTGCCTCTACTTAGAAAAATAGTGAATCAAAAACAGTATCACATCCCTGGATGGACTGAGTGGATTAGGGCAAGCATCAGGGACTTGAAAGACATAGGAGTGGTGCTTCTTCCCACCACATCCCCATTCAACTCTCCTATTTGGCCTGTGCAGAAGATGGATGGGTCTTGGAGAACGACAGTGGATTATCATAAGCTTAACCAAGTGGTGGCTCCAATTGCAGCTGCTGTACCAGATGTGATTTCATTGCTTGAGCAAATTAACACATCTCCTAGTACTTGGTATGCAGGCATTGCCTTGGCAAATGCTTTTTTTCTCCATCTCTGTCCATAAGGCCGACCAGAAGCAATTCGCCTTCAGCCGGCAAGGCCAGCAACATACCTTTACTCTCCTACCTCGGGGGTATATCAACTCTCTGGCTTTGTGTCATAATCTTATTTTTGTGATGGTTAATACTGAGTGTCAACTTAATTGGATTGAAGGATACAAAATATTGATCTCAGGTGTGTCTGTGAGGGTGTTGCCAAAAGAGATTAACATTTGAGTCAGTGGGCTGGGGAAGGCAGATACACCCTTAATCTAGAAGGCACCATCTAATCAGCTGCCAGTGAATATAAAGCAGGCAGAAAAATGTGAAAGGTGAGACTGGCCTAGCCTCCCAGCCTCTATCTTTCTCCTTCTAACATCAGAATCCAAAGTTCTTCAGTTTTGAGACTTGGACTGACTCTCCTTGCTTCTGAAGCATGCAGACAGTCTACTGTAGGACCTTGTGATTGTGTAAGTTAATACTTAATAAACTCCCTTATATATACGTATATATGCATAGATATACACATATCAGGATATGTGTGTGTGTGTGTGTGTGTGTGTGTGTGTATATATATATATATATATATATATATATATATATATATATTAGTTCTGTCCTTCTAGAGAACCCTGACTAATACAAGTTCATAATACCGATATTTTGGGGAGATGTAGCAATGGATTTTTCAATACTTGTGGCTTTTGAAATTCTGTGTGTGTGTGTGTGTGTGTGTGTGTGTGTGTGTGTGTGTGTGTGTGTGTTTTCAATGGAGCCTTGTTCTGTCACTCAGGCTGAAGTGCAGTGGTGTAATCTCAGCTCACTGCAATGTCTGCCTCCCAGATTCAAGCAGTTCTCTGACAGGTGCCCACCACCGCATCCTCACTAACACTTGCTAATTTATTATTTAATGTGTAGAAATGGATAATTAGCATCACTTTGATGGCTAATGACATCAAAGTGACCCCAAACTGTTAGGCTTGAAAACTTCATTGCTTTGTTGATTTCCTCTAGTTTTAAGTACAGGAAGAGTTTTTTCAGCTTCCAGTTCTTGCTGTCTTTTGCTCTGATAGATGGTTGATAAAGTCCATCTGTCATGGTTTCATCATCACTTCTTCCTCAGCATTATTTCAGGCTGCATTTCTCCATCGTTTTTTGGACTAGTTCTTAACTTTTAATTTTCTAATTAAAATTTATTTTTGAAGTGCCTATCAATGTCTGTGAATTTCTACTCTTTTTTTTTGGAGACGGAGTTTCGCTCTTGTTACCCAGGCTGGAGTGCAATGGCGCGATCTCGGCTCACCGCAACCTCCGCCTCCTGGGTTCAGGCAATTCTCCTGCCTCAGCCTCCTGAGTAGCTGGGATTACAGGCACGCGCCACCATGCCCAGCTAATGTTTTGTGTTTTTAGTAGAGACGGGGTTTCACCATGTTGACCAGGATGGTCTCGATCTCTTGACCTCGTGATCCACCCGCCTCGGCCTCCCAAAGTGCTGGGATTACAGGCGTGAGCCACAGCGCCTGGCGTGAACTTCTACTCTTAACCTGTTTTTTCTAGGAAGACTCTTCTGCGTCTCCCAGGGTGGAAGCCATTCTCTTACACCACTGTGTTTGCTTAGTAAAATACCAGATTCCTATACTTGCGTAACAGTGAAATGATTCGAAGAAGCAGTCTTCACCTGTGTCACAGCTTCCTCAAAAGAGCTTCATCCAAAGGCACGATTTCACAGGGCTCCTGCAAAGCTTGCTTTGTTTCCGCAATGTCTTAGGCATGTTGGAAATGCCAAGCCTACATAAACAATTTGCAGGAGTTGAGGTCATTTTTCAGGATCTGTGACCGACAAGATCCCTTTTTGTAGAGTAATTTAACGTTGGGCGATGCCTAGGGGGTGAGACGCCTCAGTTCCCTTAGTTCTTCCTGCCGTTGTCTTCTTGCCACTTCTTTGCACTTTGCATACGAGGAGATAATTAGTAGTCAATTGATTAGAGAGCCATTTCAACATTTGTCAGTATACCTAATATAAAGCAATAAAGCAGGCGGCTGAAATGACTAAAACACAACAGTGTACAGAGCGCGGTTTCATCAGAGATGCTCGCTTTATTTTAATCAGAACTAGCCTTAATTTCATTTTGTAAGCTGTTAACACTAAAACGCTTTAGAGTGAGAGTTAGAAGAATTCCCTAACTTGAAAAACCCAGCCGGCTGCTTTCCTGGGCGCACTGGTCAACCTTGGAGATTTCACCTGGGGAAGCACCGGCAACCACCACTCCCACCAGGGAGGCCAGGGAAGCTGGGCGTGTGTCCCGGTGCCCCCGACCTCCTCGGCTCTCCGCCGCCCAACCCGGGAGAGAACCCGGTGCCGCGCCCAGAGGGCAGGTCGGGCCTCCTGGGCTGGGGCAGAGACGGCGGGCGCGACGGCGTGGCCAGCATTCCTGAGCAAGCAGGAGCTCGGCAGGAGAGCGCACCCGCGCCTTTGCGCCCAAGGCACCGCGATCTCCGCTCATCCTGGCCGCACCCCTGCGCTGCCTTCTTCCGTCCGGACCTAGGCGCCGCGGGTTCCACAGACCCTGCCAGCCAAGCGAAGCGGTGACTGTCGCCGAGGCTGAGCCGGGAGGGCGGGCGAGGGCGGGAGACAGAGCCCGGGGAGAGCCGCTGGGGCGATGCGGCGGGTACCCTACTGGGTCCTCCCGGGGACGGCGATCGGAGAGCAAGCCCGGGGTCTGGGTCCGAGGCAGGCGTTGCGTAGGAAGCCCTGAGACCCGCTGAGTCCGAGGCTGGGGTCCGCTCCGGCAGGCGGCGCGGACTTCAGAGGGTCCCGCACAACGGGACACGCCCTCATTCCGGGAGACCACACTGCGGCCCCAGGCACCGCCTCCCGTTCCCGCCCTGCGCCCCGCGGCGCGTAAGTAAGCTACCGCACGCTGGGGACGGGGTCCCAGTGCAGCTCCAGCCGACCCCTGGACGCACACGAGGGTTGGCGCGCGGTGAGGACTGCGGCCGGCCGGGTGGCCGCGCTCTGGGTCCCGCTGGTCCTCTCCTGGGCTGCGCACTCTCCCGACCGGCGTCAGGATCCCCCGCGGGCCTCCAGCTCTCTCCTCCCGGCGTGCGAACATGCGGCTACCTAAGCCCGGCGCCCAGCTGCCCGCGCTCCTCCTGCTGGCGCTGGCTTTGTCCCCACACGGAGCTCACGGGAAGCCCCGGGGACACAGAGGACCCCGCGTCGCGGATGAGGAGCCCAAACCGTTGCTTTTCCTCTCCGCAGCCGGAGGCGGCCGCACTCCCAGCGGCTTCCAGAGCGCAGGTATGATGTCCAAGTCCCGCCGCATCCTTTGCCCGGCGCCTGGGGCTTCCTGGATTCCCTTGGGAGCCGGTCGAGGCACTGGTTTTGGGAAGCCTGAAATTAGTACAGCACAGAACAGAGCATCTCTGCAGATCCCCAGCTCCCTGAGAGAGGTCATACGCGTATTAGATTTACCAAGGTTGAGACTTAAGAAATCGGGCTGGGAACGGGACCAGCTTTTTATGTCCCTTCTCAGGTGTGGGAGACCTTTTCGGAAATAAACTGGTAGAGCAGCCCAAAGACAAGGGTTTCAGTCCCACCGGGCGAGGGTAGCGGACAGGTTAGGTCCCTGTCAGCGCCTCATTTCTGGGTCTTCCGGGGTTTTGAGAATTAACTAAGATCGCTGCCCACAGACACCTGACAGTGCCAGGAATGCCCCTTTCTTCTCCCCTCACGCTGGCCGCAGGGCGTGGCTGAGGACTGGCCAATTTCAGCAGACGGCGGCTTATGTTACGGGGACCGTTCCTAGATTATTTCAGAAGGGCGCAAGACGCAGGCGGCTGCTCCCAAATCAACTTTGGACAGGTGGGTTCCTGCTACTTATTTGCCCGAGGAGAGTGGAAGGAATGAGGAAGGAAGAAGTCGCCGCTCTAGTCTAGAGGGTCATGAGACACCCACAGGCAGAGAAGTCGTGTGAATGCGGGGAAAACGGAAAAGCCCCTGGAAATGGAGGTCCGAGGGGGCGGCCGGGCACTGGGGGCAGCGCTGGAGGGAGGAGGGCGGGATGCGCAGGGAAAGAAGGTGGGGACAGAAGCGAGAAGCTCCTCACACGTGTCTCTTCGCACCCAGCAAGAGCAGAGCAAGGTGGAGCTGCAGGCAAGGCTGGGACAGAAGGGCCCCTCGGAAGGGGCACCTGGTGGCCTGCACTGGGCTTGGGGAGAGGAGAATGTCCAGGGTGGCCTGGGGATGCCCTGCAGCTAGCGGCTGGCTGTGGGACCACAGCTCCTGACCCCTTCCCCTCAGGCTTCACTGTTAAAAAAGCAAACGAGGGTTTCTTAGTACCATTTTTCTTTCACAATAGTTGTAATATAAACATATACTTACTCATTCGACAAACTTTCTTCAAGTTCCTAACTGTCACCACGCAGAGGGCGGAGGCCATCCAGAGGAGCAGACAGCAGTGTCTTTGCTCTGCCGCACACCTGGGTGTGGAGGGAGGGGCTGGTACAGACCTGCGCTGAGTGAGCAGGGTGTCCTGCCGCGGGGAGGGGATGGAGAAGGCGGGAGGCTGAGGTGGGCTGCCCAGCCGGTGTGTGGACCGTCTGGGCAGAGCCCCTCAGTCCAGCCGGCCACTGGGGAGCCTTCAGGACGGAAGGGCACAGGGGTCAGTGTCTGCAACACAGCCATGCAGCTATGGTGCACACGGATCATGCACTTTGACTTAAAATTATTCTAGCCTAAAATATTTATCTCAGAGAATCAAATGTCAGTTTGGAATGTGAACGGCCTGGGAGAAAGGCTCTCAAAGCACAGAAGCAACAGGACACACATTCATTCAGACCTTCTGTTTCATTCAACAATCTTTTCTCTTTGATTCAAAGACCGTGAAGACTTACTGAAGTGAGTTACAGGGATAAAACAATATTTTATTTATGTATTTATTTATCTTGAGACAGAGCTTTGCTCTTGTCACCCAGACTGGAATGCAGTGGCACAATCTCGGTTCACTGCAACCTCTGCCTCCCAGGTTCAAGCAGTTCTCCTGCCTCAGCCTCCCGAATAGCTGGGATTACAGGCCGGCCACCATGCCCAGGCTAATTCTTCTTTTTTGTATTTTTAGTAGAAACGGGGTTTCACCATGTTGGTCAGGCTGGTCTTGAACTCCTGACCTCAGGTGATCTTGCCTCGACCTCCCCAAATCCTGGAATTACAGGTGTGAACCACCGCGCCCGGCCAACAATATTTTATTAAAAGTTAAAAGCGGCAACCATCTGAAGTTTTACAAAACAATATAGTCAGACAGAAAGTGCTCTGTGGGCGACTTGAAAGTCATTGCTTTCTGTGACTGTAGTCTTATCTTTTGATTGCTGTACTACATTCACAAGGGAAGAAAAGGGTGGCTGATGACATCCGTATCTGAGTCTGTGAATGGAGTACTTATGCATGGATCAGGGACAAACAAGGGCTTGAGAATATAGAGGACAAGGTCCTCTCTGGATGGTCTCCTGGGGAACACTCAGCAGGTGGCAGGGGTTACGTTCATCCAGGAGGAGAATATCTGCCGGGTCCCGGAGGGACGTCATAAGCACTATGTCTTGTGAATTCTAATAGATTTAAAAACAAAGTAAGGCAGGGGTTGTACCCTGAACTTTAAGTCAAAAGAATAAAAATTAATTGCTATATTAACGAATTACTCATTACTACTGCATTAATTGATGAAGTGTTAAAATAGCCACACCTAAAGAATTCTTTATAGGTGTAGCAAAAATAAAAGATACCTCAGAAGAAAGGAAATCTAACACATCGGCTAGGTTATGTGGACAATGAGCAATAAACTTGCTTAGCTCATATGCTGATGAATTAAATTTTGGTTCGGTTGTGTTACTTTTGACAGCTTTATCCATCCAATCTTTTAAACCCACATATATGCCATTCTTAGGAAAAACATTTCTTACGGGTACTTAATCTATTTTATTATCTGATTCAGTATTTTACATTACTTTAGTAAAATTTTTAACATATGGGAATCAAGTAATAACTGCACATTTCAAACACATTCACAGTAAGGTATTTTGAAATATATTGGAAAACTCTTGCTGCATAAAGAATTCCGTTGCCAACCGGGCACAGTGGCTCATGCCTGTAATCCCAGCACTTTGGGAGGCAGAGGCGGGTGGATCACAAGGTCAGGAGTTCGAGACCAGCCTAGCCAAAATGTTGAAACCCCATCTCTACTAAAAAACACAAAAATTAGCTGGGCGTGCTGGTACACGCCTGTAATCCCAGCTACTCAGGAGGTTAAGGCAGGAGAATTGCTTGAATGGGAGTCAGATATTGCAGTGAGCCAAGACTGTACCACTGGACTCCAGCCTAGTGCCTGGTGACAGAGCAAGACTCTGTCTCAAAAAAAAAAAAAAAAAAAAAAAAAAAAAAGAATTTCATTGCCTCATCTAGGAAATCACATACTGTATTTAGAAAAAGTTAGTTTAAAGCCGGGTGCAGTGGCTCACGCCTGTAATCCAAGCACTTTGGAGGCCAAGGCGGGTGGATCACCTGAGGTCAGGAGTTTAAGACCAGCCTGACCAATGTGGTGAAACCCCGTCTTAAAAAAAAAAAAAAAAAGAAAAAGTTAGTTTAAAACTGTTGCAGAAGATTACAAAGAGAAACATAAGCTCTCCTGTAGCCACTTTTTGCATTACATGACTAGATCTCCCTGCCATGCGGGATCTACCACCATCCATGTTTTAAAATGTACCTGGGATTTGTTTTAATCAGAGGTAGTAAGACACAGACACATGGAAATGACTGTCATGAAGGAAGACGTTTACCTAAAGACAGGAGCACAGTGCACCACACAGGGCCACAGGGGGAAGCACCAGGGCAAGTCAGGAGGAAGGAAGAACGGGGAAAATGTGGGTAAGAGGTTGTACTGTGATTTCCCCAGGAAAGCCAAGGCATGGCAGGCGGGCTTAGGATAGGCTGGTTTGAATGATTTCAGTGGGCCCTGGCACTAAGGGCTGCCTCTAGTGGTCAGGTACCTGACCCTGGAGTGATGAGGGCAGAGGAACGTTGGCCCAGAGTCTGAGAGCCCAGTAGAGGAGGTGGTGAAGGTGTGTGCTCTGCATTGGCACTTTGTAAATGAAAAGGGAGCTTGCACCATTTCTTTACCCTGTCCTTTAAATCTGTGTATTCATTATCTGATGAATAGCTCAGCCACAGAATCTCAATCTTGACCCTTTCCTAGCTAAGTCTGTGTTCTGTCTCTGTGAGTTTACTCTCTCTAGGAATGGCTACCCTGGGAGGGGCAGTCTCTCCAGAGTCAACAAGGCCCCACGATGTCAAAACATCAGAAATACAGAAAATAAAAATGCATGCTTAATACAGCTCGCAGGGCAAAGTCCGATATCCTCTGCCAGCTTCACCTGTGTTCCAGACCTCCACCATCTCTTCCTGCCCGTGACCCTGCCTGGACTCCAGTTGATTCCAGTGGGCATCTGTCAGCCTTTATCTGACTTGGGCTGCTGGACACTTAGCTGCAACTGACCCATCTCTTCCTCTTCAAATGATTCCTGATTCCACAGTTATTCTTGCTTTCTTCTCTTCTCTAGCCATTCCTTCTTTCTCCAAGCATCTCTTCTTCAGCCTTTAAGTGTTTGAGCACCCCAAGATTCCATGTTTATCAATGGATTTTTCACAAAATCCATGGAAGATTCCAAAAGATATCTTCTTCCTTTTTCTTTACCTTGTCCTTTAAATTCACGTATTAATTAGCTGCTGAATATCTCAGCTACAGAACCTCAAACTTGAGGTTCCCTTTCCTGCCTAAACCTGTGTTCTGCCTTCACACATGCTCTCTGTTCTTTATTTCTGGTCGCAGTAAAGGCAAGTTTTGTTTGTTGGAGATGGTGCTTCTAGGGTAGTTAATTTACTGCTGGATTAACAGTCTTCTGGAGTTCCCCAGTTGCTTAGTTTGTTGATAAGGTTTATCATTGTCTAATCCAAGAACATCGTTAGGGCTGGATCCTGTGTTTCCTGCGAGAACTAATCTACTGTCATTTGGTTGTCATTTTGTTGTTGTTTTGAGACGAAGTCTCGCTCTGTTGCCCAGGCTGGAGTGCAGTGGCGCGATCTCAGCTCACTGCAACCTCTGCCTCCCAAGTTCAAGCAATTCTCCTGCTTCAGCCTCCCAAGCAGTTGGGAGTATAGGCACATGCCACCATACCCAGCTAACTTTTTTTTTTTTTTTTTTTTTTTTTTTTTTGTATTTTTAGTAGAGACGGGGTTTCACTATGTTGGTCAGGCTGATCTCAAACTCCTGACCTTGTAATCTGCCCACCTCGGCCTTCTGAGGATTACAGGTGTGAGCCACTGTGCCTGGCCGACATTAATAATTGATTACACATAAGAATCTTAACACAATGTGAAATGCGGTACATCTATTTGTTTTTGAAATGTTTCAGCATCTTTTTAAGAATCTAATTTATCTTTTTAAGTGTCTGTGGAAATGATTATTTTAAATCTGGAAGGAAGATTAGCTAGATTAAACCAGAAACTGAATAAATCATTTCCATGAGCTCAGTCTTCAGATGAAATTGCTAAAATTTAAATTAAACATGAATTGTCCTGTGGTTAAAACAAGAAGATAATCTACTTTACAACATGATTTTATACTTTTTCAAGTTTTCTGGACTCATTTAATATTCTGTCCTTTGGTGAATATGCTATCTACTGTTAGAATTTTATCATAATATTGCGTAATATAGGACTTCAAAAGGATTAGAGATTATTTAGTTTGTCTACTTGAATTTATAAAAGAAACCCAAGGCATCTTTGGAGGTTTGACTGGACACAGGATTTTACTTTGGCTGAGAAGGCAAAGCATGACTATCGAGTCTTAAGAGAGGACACAGGGCATGGTTGGGTACAGCATATGACTATGTGTTTGAAGTCAGATCATTTAAAACAAATTTTAGGTGGTTCTTGTAATATAATCGGTGTCATGTTACAGATGCTGCACATTCCATTTTTTTTTTTTTTTTTAAAAGAGATGGAGCCTCACTCCGTCACCCATGCTGCAGAGCAGTGGCATAATTGTAGCTCACCACAATTTCTAACTACTGGGCTCAAGGGATCCTCCTGCCTCAGCCTCCCAAGTAGCTTGGACTACAGTCATGCACCACCATGCTCAGCTCATTTGAAAATTTTTTGTAGAGATAGAGTCTCACTATGTTGCGCAGGCTGGTCTTGAACTTCTGACTTCAAGTGATTTTTCCACCTTGGCCTCCCAAAGTGTTGGGATAACATTGTGTCCAGTCCCCCAAATATATTCTATTAAGCACTGTAGCTCAATTTTAGAAATAATTTAAACATCAGATGTATGAAAATCAAGTCGCTCACTTACACAACACTACATACACATTTTTCCTTGCTCTGTCAGCTTCAAGGGGCGAAAAGCAGCCACACTCTAGTCACCAGGAGCGCACCAAGCATCCTGATCTTGGTTTCTAATGCCATTCTCCAATAAAAGGAACCAGAGTTCATTGGAGAAATCCCCCAAATGAGCCAGGAGCACACCAAGCATCCTGATCTTGGTTTCTAATGCCATTCTCCAATAAAAGGAACCAGGGTTCATTGGAGAAATCCCCCAAATGAAGACTAGGGCAGAAAACAAGAAGAAATAAGCCTAGAGTATCTGGTAATGCCAGAAAGTTTTAAAAAAGTGATAAAGAAATACAAAGCAATAAAAATAAGAAAAACCTACCAGTGACAGAGTCAAAGGAACGCAGGAGCCAACTAAAACATTTTGTAACGGCCAGAACCAGAACCATCTGAGATACAAAACAAATCAAGTAGTATTAGATTGTAACACAAAGTATAAAATAAATATTCATCAATCATTGCTTGTGTAAGTGATTGACTAAATAAATAACTGGAGGGGAAGAGGCAAACCTCTCATGGAGAAGAATTCTAAATAAGGCATGTAGATACTCTGTACTCAAAGAAGGGACATGCAACTCCCCTGTCCTCAAGTGTGAGCTCAGCATAGTGACCTCCTTCTGTGAAGTACAGTGACAGGGAGGGGAAGGAGGAGCTTTGCAGTAAGAAACCTGACACACAGGGCCTCAGCCAGGAAGTCAAGGTCAACATCAGCAAATATAAGTTACGCTAAAAGTGTGTATACCCTTCACAGCATGTGATGAAAAGGGCATTTTCCCCTGGTGGTCTTCCTCCCTAAAACCCACAAGAATTTAACCACAAGAAAAACAGCAGGCAAATCTCGGATGAGGGACATTCTACAAATATCTGACCAGGACTCCTTCAAAGTTACCAAAACGAGGAAATTTTGAGAGACTGTCACAGCCAAGAGGTGTCTAAGGAAACATAATGACTACATGTAGTGTGACGTTCTGGGGCAAAAAAAGGACATTAAGGAAAAGTGAAGGAAATCTGAAAGGAGGGTGGACTTCAGTGAGTAAGAACGTGTCAGTACTGGTTCACTAATTGCAAGAAATGTGCCATGCTAATGTAATGTTAATAGTAAGAGACACCAGGGCCGGGCATATGGGAATGCTCTGTATTATGTAATTTTTCTGTGCATCTAAAAATTCTCAATAATAAAACACTTATTTAAAAAATTTTGTATCACTCTTGAAGGTGGCTGACATCTTCCAAAACATTGGGTTTTGGTTTTAGGATGTAAATACTGTCCTTTAAAAGTCTTTGTCGTGGAAAGAATAATTGTATAAACAAAAATTTAATTTTCTAAAGTTACATAGAAAAATCAGAAAAAGATCTAAATAACATGACTACGAAAACTTTAATATAAATAACCTGGAGTGAGTAATGTTTTAAAAATATTTCTGGTCAGGGAAAGTGGCTCATAACTGAAATTTCAATTCTTTGGGAGGCTGAGGCAGGAAGATTTCTTGAGGTCAGTAGTTTGAGACATGCTTACACCTGAAACCTCAGCAATTTGGGAGGTTAAAGGCAGGAGGGATCTCTTGAGGTTAGGAGTTTGAGACCAGCTTGGGCAACAAAGTAAGATCTCTTCTCTACAAAAAGTTAAAAAAGAAAAAAAGAATTAGCCGAGCATGGTGGCATGCCTGTAGTCCCCGCTACTTGGGAGGCTGAGGCAGGAGGATTGCTTAAACCCAGCAGTTTGAAGCTGCAGTGAGCTATGATTGCACCACCACACCTCCAGCTATGGTGATAGGGCAAGACTCTGTTTCTAAAAAAAACACCAAACATAAATATTTTCTATTTTTGGAAGTTTTTCAGTCAGGATATTTTTTCGTTGGTGGGTCTTTACAACTTGTGCTGGCTAAATTAACTAGCTAATTTCTTTCACAGGAGATTGTAATAAAACCTCACATGACAGAATATATTTATTTATATAAACATTATGCCCCACTGAAATTTTGTAAATAAGTCATGTTTTTTGATGTCTTGGTTAAATCATTTAAAAATAATTTTGAGACCGGGCGCGGTGGCTCACGCCTGTAATCCAAGCACTTTGGAGGCCAAGGCGGGCGGATCACCTGAGGTTGGGAGTTCAAGACCAGCCTGACCAACATGGTGAAACCCTGTCTTAAAAAATAAATAAATAATTAATTTTAAAAAATAAAATAAAAATAATTCTAAGCAAATTATTGTGAAAATAATTAACTTTTGTAATGCAAATAATTAATTTCAATTTATTTGTTTAGTGAATTCAGATTTCACACACTAAGAGTTTAATTGTGTTCCCTTTCCCCCCAGACATGTTGAGGATCTAGTCCCCCTAGTGCGTCAGAGTGTGCCTTGTTGGGAAATAGGGTCACTGCAGGTGTAATTAGTTAAGATGAGGTTGGTCATACTGGAGGAAAATTGGCCCTTTTTCAGTGTGACTGGTGTCTTTTTTTTTTTTTTTTTTTTTTTGTGGCAGAGTCTTGCTTTGTCGCCAGGCTCCAGGCTGGAGTGTGGTGGCACGATTTTGGTTCACTGCAACCTCTGCCTCCCGGGTTCAAGCAATTCTCCTGCCTCAGCCTCTTGAGTAGCTGGGATTACAGGCGCATGCCACAACTCCCAGCTAATTTTTATGTGTTTTTTTTTGTTTTTTTTTTTTTTTTTTTTTTTTGAGACAGAGTTTCGCTCTTGTTACCCAGGCTGGAGTGCAATGGCGCGAACTCGGCTCACCGCAACCTCCGCCTCCTGGGTTCAGGCAATTCTCCTGCCTCAGCCTCCTAAGTAGCTGGGATTACAGGCACGCGCCACCATGCCCAGCTAATTTTTTGTGTTTTTAGTAGAGACGGGGTTTCACCATGTTGACCAGGATGGTCTCAATCTCTTGACCTCGTGATCCACCCGCCTCGGCCTCCCAAAGTGCTGGGATTACAGGCTTGAGCCACTGCGCCCAGCATTTTTATGTTTTTTAGTAGAGACGGGGTTTCACCATGTTGGCCAGGATGGTCTCGATCTCTTGACCTTGTGATCCGCCCACCTCGGCCTCCCAAAGTGCTGGGATTACAGGCGTGAGCCACCGTGCCGGGCCGACTGGTGTCTTAATAAGATGATGGCCGTGGAAAGATAAAGACACAGGAGAACTCCATGTGACGATAAAGGCAGAGACTGGAGTGAAGCATCCACCATTCAAAGAATACCAAGGATTGCCAGGAGCCACCAGAAGCTGGAACAGGCGAGGCAGGATTCTTTCCTCGAGACTTCAGAGAAAGCATGGCCCTGCCTACACCTTGGTTTCAGACTTCTTGTCTCCAGAACTGTGAGACAGTAAGTCTGCTGATCCAAGCTATCCCATTTGTAGAACTTATGGCGGCCCTAGAAAACAAATACACAATATATGGTCCTTTCTGAAGGCAGAATCCATCTGTACGTATTCCGTATGGGAAGTATGAGAAAGTGCTAGCAGCTACTCAATTCCGCCTCTCCACCTCAAAAGTGCCACACAAAATTATACCAATGGGCGTATATCCAACATGCTGTGTTCCAGTAAAATAAAAGTCTGACAGACTAGGCTTGATCAATATTTTTAACATCCTCCCAGAGGATGCTGACAGTGCTGGTCTATAGAACATTGCAAAAATTTAGACGATCATAAACAACAATTTGAGTTTACTTTTTTATCCTCTGCGTAATGTGCAGCCTAAATGGCATTTAGGTCTTATTAACCACCTGGCTAATGTGTGTGTGTAAAAAAGAGAGTTACACACATACATTCCTCTATTTAAATATCTAAAACTGTAATAGAAGAAGCATGATATAAAAACATGCATTTACAAATATTTATACATTTCCAAGTATATACTGGTACAGATGTTATGTAACTACATAAGGAAAGAAGAAGGCACACATTTAGGACAGTTTATTTTTTAAATGCTTTTAATTTAGTATTTTTTATGTATTTATTTATTTTGAGACGGCTTGCTCTGTCACCCAAGCTGGAGTGCAGTGTTGCAATCTCGGCTCACTGCAATAGCTGTCTCCCAGGTTCAATTAATTCTCCTGCTTCAGCCTCTCGAGCAGCTGGGATTGCAGGTGCATGCCACCATGCCCGACTGACTTTCGTATTTTTAGTTTCACCATGTTGGCCAGGCTGGTGTCTAACTCCTGATCTCGAGTCATCCACTTGCCTCAGCCTCTCAAAATGCTGAGATTACAGGTGTGAGCCACTGCGCCCAGCCAATTTAGTATTTCTTTAAAAATATTTCTTTAATATATTTAAAAGTCAACTTTAATATATTTAAAAGGTCATGCTAGAGTCCGCCCTTTTTCAATATGACTGGGTTGTTAATAAGATGACAGCCATGGGAAGATACAGAAACACGAGAAAACTCCATGTGACGATGAAGCCAGAGATTGAAGTAGCTTTTTCTACTATTATAAATATAGTAAAGCTTTTTCTGCTACACATTTAAAAATTTTGAGCTTTTTGTTATATTGAAATTAAATTTAAATTTTTCTCCAAACACAATTCTCATCGGTAATTCTCTCAGTACTGCTGTAATAAAGGTAATTGTTCTTATTTTTGAAATAGGAACTTGTTATACATTGATTAGATTGATTTGTATTGATTAGTAATGAGATTAATAGTGCCACATCTTTAAAACAAGTAACTCAAAGAGCTGGACAGCAAGCATTTTAGTTTAAACCTAATGTAATGCTAGATTGAAACGTAAAATAATTTCCCATAGTACTTCACAAAGGACTGAGAATCAATTAAAAAGGCTTGCCAACAGTAAATCATATCAGAACAAATTACCTTTATGATAAGATAGTCAAATTATGTGCAGGTAGAAGCAAGAATAAATGTTTTCAATTATTTTGTTTTCTGGTTGTGCTGCTTTATGGTTTTTCATTATTTCACGTGATCATGGCTTTATTTTTTTTATTTTTATTTTTTTTTGAGACAGAGTTTCGCTCTTGTTACCCAGGCTGGAGTGCAATGGCGCGATCTCGGCTCACCACAACCTCCGCCTCCTGGGTTCAGGCAATTCTCCTGCCTCAGCCTCCTGAGTAGCTGGGATTACAGGCACACACCACCATGCCCAGCTAATTTTTTGTATTTTTAGTAGAGACGGGGTTTCACCATGTTGACCAGGATGGTCTCGATGTCTTGACCTCGTGATCCACCCGCCTCAGCCTCCCAAAGTGCTGGGATTACAGGCTTGAGCCACCGCGCCTGGCTGATCATGGCTCATTTTTAAACAAGAATATAGGAATAAGAGATAAACATGCCAACATATATATGCACATACATATGCAAATCTAATACTTTAAAAGATTTTGTAAACTTACAGTTGATGAGGGTGGCAGATGGCAACTGTTTTAGTAAATAAAAACTAGAAATTTTTAGAATTGGATGAATGAGATAGTCATTTATTCACGTTGTTCCAAGATAATGATCACCCGTTACCTAGAGATCTTTTTGTTTTTAACCCTTCCAAATAATGTAATTCTTTATATAATTGTAGTTATATACCACAGGAATGAAGTGTACATTTTATTTTACTGTTTGATTTTTTAATTGGCAAATAATAATGGGGTACACAATAATGTTTTGATATATGTAATGCACAGTGATCTGATCAGGGTCATTAGCATATCCGTCTCAAACAATTATCATTTATTTGTCTTGGGAATGTTCAATATTCTCCTTCTAACTACTTGAAACTATATACTATATTATTGTTTACTACAGTCATCCCACAGTGCTATAGAACACTAGCTCTTCTTTCTCCTATCTAACTGTTGTTTCAAACTTACGTTTTATTTTATTTTTTTATTTTTTATTTTTCTTTTGAGACAGAGTCTCACTCTTGTTGCCCAGACTGGAGTGCAATCTTGGCTCACTGCAACCTCCACCTCCTGGGTTCAAACGATTCTCCTGCCTCAGCCTCCCGAGTAGCTGGGATTACAGGTGTGCACCACCATGCCCAGCTAAGTTTTTTGTGTTTTTGGTAGAGATGGGGGTTTTGCCATGCTGGCAGGCTGGTCTTGAACTCCTGACCTCATGATCCACCCACCTCAGCCTCTCAAAGTGCTGGGATTACAAGCATGAGCTGCCGCGCCCGGTCTGAAGCTTTCATTTTAGACTTGTGCCCTCCAACGCTGCAGCCACGAGCTACCAGACTATTGAGTACTCGACTCAGCACACGGCTGGTCCAAACTGAGATTTTCTGTATGTGCAAAATATACTCTGGATTTTGAAAACTTAGGGCAAAGAAAGTAAAGTATCACATTAGTAATTAATAATGATAACATGTTGAAATGATAATACACTATACTCGGTTACAATAAATTATTATTATTATTTTCAGGTTTAATTTTAGAGATGAGGTCTCACCGTGTTTCCTGGGCTGGTCTCAAACTCTTGGGCTCAAGCAATCCTCCAGCCTCATCTTCCCAAAGTGCTGGGATTACAGGTGTGGGCCACCATGACTAGCCAGATTATTACATTAATTCACGCTTCGTTTTACTTTTTAAATGTGGCTACTAAACATATGGAATTACATGTGTGGCTCCCATTTATCTCATTGTAGATTCTGCTTTCTCAGAGCATTTTCCATCACAGAGAAACCAACTAGTTGTGTTGTTGTGGGGGAGTTTTCTTTTTATTTATTTATTTTGTTTTTTGAGATGGAGTCTTGCTCTGTCGCCCAAGCTGGAGTGCAGCGGCTTGGTCTCTGCTCACCGCAACCTCCACCTCCTGGGTTGAAGTGATTGTCCTGCCTCAGCCTTCCGAGTAGCTGGGGTTACAGGCACATGCCACCACACCTGGCTGTGTTGTTTTTTTTTTGTATCTTTAGTGGAGACGGGGTTTTGCCATGTTGGTCAGGCAGGTCTTGAACTCCTAACCTCAGGCAATCCACCCACCTTGGCCTCCAAAAGTGCTAGAATTACAGGTGTGAGCCACTGCGCCAGGCCTGGGGTAATTTTCTTCCGTTGTTTATTTAATATTTTGTGGATCAAAACTATCAGGTGCATCTAGTCACTAAATGCAAATTGATTTTCAATCAACTAGCTTTTATTGAAAAATCAATACAGGTTTATATTTTAAAAAGTTAAAAGTACTCAAAAGGGTGTGCATGGAAAGGTATCCCTTCTCTCCACCCGCAGAATTCTGCTCCCTGGCTCCTCCCACCGTTTTAGTTTGCTTTTAGTACAAATACGTAGGAGTGTACTGCGGAGCAGGGATTGGCAAACTAGGAAGGGCCGCGTAGCCTATGTTCTGGGCTTTGTGAGCCATACTGTCTCTGCAACAACTACTCAGTTCTGTCTTGTCGTGAAAAAGCAGCCACTGACGACCCCCATACAAATGGATGTGGGCGTGTTGCAGCACAGCCTCATTCACAAACAGAGGTGCAGGCCGGCTCTGGCTCAGGAGCTGTCATTTGCTGGCCCCTGCGTAGGCCAGTGCTAGTCAATACAGTTACAGTCACATGCCACGAAAGGACATTTCCGTTGTCTACAGACTGCATATACCATGGTGGGCCGATAAGATTATAATACCGTATTTTGTGTTCCTTTTCTATGTTTAGATAAGTTTAGAGTCACAAATCCTCACCATGGTGTTACAGCTCCTGACAGTATTCCGTGCAACAAGTTTTGTAGCTTAGGAGCAATAGGCTGTACCATCGAGCCTGAGTGTCGGGAGGCTCTACCGCCAAGGTTTGTGTAAGTGCGCTCTGTGATGCTCCCACAATGAAGGATTCACCTTCCAATGCATTTCTCAGCACGTATTTCCATCATTAAACAGCCCATGACTGTACGCCTTTGTAAACCTTTTAACTTGTCTCTCTGCAGCTATCCTTTGCCCTCCATACTGTAACCCAAAGAGTACCTGAGACAGCTCTCAATCAATTTAGAAAGTTTATTTTGTCTAGGTTAAGGACGCACCCATGACACAGCCTCAGGAGATCCTGCTGCCCTGTGCCCAAGGTAGTTGGGGTACAGCTTGCTTACATTTTAGGGAGACTTGAGACATCAATATATGTAGGATATACATTGGTTGGGTTCAGTAAGGCAGGACGAGTTGGGGGGTGGGGGAGGGGAAACAGGTTTGAGGGGAAAAGCGGGTGTGCAGGGACGTGGGGGGTTCCAGGTCAGAAGTAGATAAGAGAGAAAAGTCTGTATTCTTTTGAGTCCTTGATCAGCCTTCCACTGAATACTCAATTTAGCGTGGGTCAGTGAATCTGCATTTTTACATAGTCAGTAGGGCAGGGGAAGGAATCAGATATGCATTTATCTCAGGTGAGCCTCAGAGGGATGACTTTGTATTCTGTCTGTCCTCCATCCACAAAGAATTTCCTTGTGGGCAAATCATAAGGGAGGTAGGTAGCTTTTTATCTTTGTAGCTAACTTATGTAGGAATAAAATGGGAGGCAGGTTTGCCTGACATAGTTCCCAGCTTGACTTTTCCCTTGGTTTAGTGATTTGGGGATCCTGAGGTTTATTTTCCTTTCACAATACTTAGGCGTAATTGTTTTTTATTATTAAAAATAGTTTACGCTCAGCTCAGTGGCTGGTGCCTGTAATCCTAACACTTTGGGAGGCTGAGGTGGGAGGATCACTTGAGCCCGGGAGGTAGAGGCTGCAGTGAGCCATCATCGCACCACTGCACTCCAGCCTGGGCAACAGAGCAAGATTCTGTCTCAAAAAAGCAAAGTTTATTTATTAAAAATACTTTGAATGGGATATAATTTTATTTATTTTTAATGTGTATCTTTAGAGTGTGCAGCATAATGTTTTGATATATGCATACAGAGTGCAGTGGTTACTGTGGTCCAGCAAATCATATCCATCCTCTCACAGTTACCCTTTCTTTGGTGGTGAGAACCCCTGAACTCTGCGCTCTCAGCCATCCATTATCCTGCATACAACACACCATTATTCCCTGCAGTCCTCCTGCCATGCGTCAGACCTCTGGACTTGCTCATCCTACCCATCTGCAGCTTTGTACCCTTCGGTCATTTTTCCCCATTCTCTCCTGCCCACTAATGATCTTTCGAAAATGAAGCTTAACCATGCCATTTCTTTGCCTAAAGCCCTTTGATTCCTCATCACCCACAGGATTAAGCACAAAGTCTGTGTACAGCTTGACTCTAAAGCCCGCCTGCAGCCTCCTCTCACCCCTCTCTTCTTCAGCTGCTCTGGACATTTCCTCCAACACTGGAACACGCGGCAGACCTTCCCATTCCCATCTCTTCTTACCTGCTTATCTCTGGCATCAGGTGTCAACTTAAACACCACTTCTCTGTTTCAGTTAAATCAATCTGCCGTGCGTTCCTGTGTTCCTAGATAATGTTTGCGCTTTGAAGTTAAAATTCAAGTGAATTAAAATTATGGTTTTCTTGGTGGGCTGTACCGAGTGCCAGAAAGTGCTGATGTTTCCCTCTGAGCAGCAGCAACCCTGTCGGCTTCCCATTCCTTGAACATGTGCCAGGTGCCCCTGCCAGCAAAGCCAGGTTGGACACGGGGACAAGACCGCATCTCTTTCCTCAGGAAGCCATAATTTCAGTGGAGACAGACACACACATGGCGCACCATCATGCTAACCAGGACATGACATCTGCTTTGATAGAAGTTATAAAGTGTGTTCGCGGGTGGAGATGAGGAGGGCAATTTAATTAAAATAGGTAATTTTCTACACACCTAAGTGTCGTCATTGTCACAGGGTCTAGAGATTAAAATTATACTCTAAAAGGCTTTCGGAAATAGAATATTTATAAAGTTTTTAGGCACACCTTAGCCACAGTAGGTGCTTCTGCTGCACTCAGCTCATTCATTTTTCAGAAAGCACCAGTGTAGCTCCTGGCCCAGATATTGACGCCACTGAAGCCAATTGCTGTGTTTGATTTCTGACAAGTATAGAGGAAAAGACCTGTGTTCGGGCTGGAGTACTATTGAAGAGAAGAGGACAAGTTTATATGACGAAGTACTTCCATTTTTCTGCTGCTTTGTTTTTCTGGATTAGTTTTAATTGTGTGTCAAGTGCAGGTGTTCATTGTCAAATGGGAGGGGCACTCCGATCTCTCTGCATTCCTGCTGCACACGCACAATCACGCGCCGAACCAGGCCCTGAACTCACATGAGGCTGCTCGGAACTGGGGCGCTCCCTGCACAGGGAAGGGCTCAGATGTCCCTCAGGAGCTCCTGGGATGTAAGGAACAGTCACCTGCATCTGCATTTTCCAAGCCTCAGTCACCACTGCCTTGTCCCAGCAAAGTCACACTTGACACCGTGGTGGCTGAGACTCTCCTACAAAGAGATGACAAACGTTTACTTCCTCATTATAATCTTAAAATGCTGTAAGTTTAAAGGTGTGCCTACCATCAGACCTTGAGGCTCAACTATGTTATTGAAGGTTAGGTTTTTCTCTTCCTTCGAAAGAGTTGCACATATTCCCAATTGTCTGTATAAATTGCATTTTCTGGATGGTGCAGTTTTAGTGAGTACAAGGTGAAGTCTGAGATACAATTTTATTTTTAAATTTTATCATGTATTAAGCGCAAAGCCTTCCAAGTGGGAGAGATCCTAAGGGCATTTCAGTTTGTTCTGGTCACTGGGGAGAATGATTATGGGGAGGAGGGGAGGGGCTAGGAGGCCACTGTCAAGGCATGGTCACAAAAGGGTGATGGCTTGGACCAGACTCGTGCTGAGGGAAGGAGAAGGAAGTGAGTGGGTCTGGGACAATTTGTTGGAGGTGGAATACATAAAGCTAACTCATAGGTTCGGTGTAGTGGTGAGGGAATTCAAGCATAACTCCTTGAGCTGGGGCCTGATCAAGAGTGATGCTACTGCAGGCGGTTTTCAGCGGACGGAGGAACACGGGGAGAAACAGGTCTGAGCAGAGGGAAAAGGCGGTGTTCCATTGTGGCTGTGCACTTTTGAGAGGTCTGGAAGGTACCCTTCCTGCAGCAGGGCGAGCTGTGAGCTGTGCTGGAGTTTTGGAGCCCCCAGTGGTCAGTGCTGGAGACACCCAGTTTGGGATCAGCTAAATAAACTGCCACGAATTCATGTGTTTAGGGCCTTATTAAGTATTTAGCATATTAAGGATATTTTAAATGGCAGAAATGCATTCAAGAAATTCTGAAGTTTTTTTTTTCTTTTCAGAAACATTCCCAAGAGATTCTAACTTAAAAGACAAATTCATAAAGCATTTCACAGGTATGTACAAAATTTATCAGGGATTCCATTCACGAAATAAAAAGAGTTTCAGATGACTACGTCAGGCTCTAGGGCTATGAAGATAAATGTCTGTAAGGGACTCATGGTCCAGCTGGGGAGATGGATGGATGGATGCTACTAAGTTGTGTTAACTGTAACGTTAACCAGCCCTTAATAAGTAATAGAAGTATGAGCCACGTTTTAAGGATACACAGGAAGTGAATGATAATTCTTGGCTAAGAACTACCAAGAAAGACTTGTAGTAGACACAGTATGTAAGGTGGCCTTTAAGGGATGAATAAGGCTTTCCCACGGTGAGAGGCCTTCTGTTCAGAGGTGCGCATTGAGTACCATGAAGGTGCAGGGTGTGGTTTAGGTAAGGACAGGTGTGCATAGACTGTGGGTGGGCTTAGGTGGGGTCGTCTGTAGCCCTGGGCAAATGTATGGCTGGAAAGGTAGGTTGGCGTCATGTTGTGGATAATCTTAAACAGCATGCTGAAGAATTCAGACTCTGTTTGCCAACCAGGCAGGGTGTAAGGAGGAAGCGGGCAAGAGAAATGTTTTGAACAGGGAGGGACAGACTTTCATATGCTACATCTTTTGAAAAATTTTTATTTTTTTATTGTTAATTTTTTTAGACGGAGTTTCGATCTTGTTTCCGAGGCTGGAGTGCAGTGACATGATCTTGGCTCACCGCGACCTCCGCCTCCCGGGTTCAAGTGATTCTCCTGCCTCAGCCTCCCTGGGGTTATAGGCATGTGCCATCACTCCTGGTTAATTTTTTTGTGTTTTTAGTAGAGACGGGGTTTCACCATGTTGGTCAGTCTGGTCTTGAACTCCTGCCTCAAGTGATCCATCCACTTTGGCCTCCCAAAGTGCTGGGATTAAAAGTGTGAGCCACTGCGCCCAGCCAGAAATTTTTTATTTTTGAGACAGGCTCTGGCTCCATTACTCAGGCTGGAGTGCAGTGTGAGATCACGGCTCACTACAGCCTCGAACAGATAGACTCAAGGGAACCTCCCACCTAAGCCTCCCAAGTAGCTGGGACAGCAGTGCCTTCACACGCAGCTAATGTTTTATTTTTTGTAGAGATGGGGTCTCACTATGTTGCCCAGGTTGGTCTTGAACTCCTGGCTCAAGCGATCCTCCTGCCTCAGCCTCCCAAAGCACTAGGGTTACAGTTGTGAGCCACTGCACTGGGCCCATCTGCCACATCTTGAGCGTAGATGAAATACTGTCCTGTTTCGTTCTTCATATCAACTTTGTGAATCATTTGCACATCGTCCTGTGCCCTAAGTTCTAGCAAATCACTGAAGTATTTTGAACAGTACACCCCCGTATTTACTATTGTCATTGCCTCTCTGTTCCCATCATCCCAGCTGCTTTTTTTTTCTTCTGCACCTCAAGACTATAATATGGGAAAGACGTGGTTTTCCCGCTTAGTCAAGTCCTAGGGCCATGTCTGTTTGTTAGCGGGAAGGATGGTCCTGAGGATCAAGTGGAGAAGCACCTGTAGGATGCAGGGATGTGTGAGGATCTTGAGCCTCTTGAGGCAGCTGTGAGTGACATGACTGTGGACCCCACGAGAAGCAGATTCCAGAGGGAGGGAGGGATGAATATTTCATTGTTGTTGTTTTTAAAGATAGGGTCTCACTCTGTCGCCCGGGCTGGAGTGCCGTGGTGTGATCATAGCTCACTGTAGCCTCCAACTCCTGGACTCAAGGGATCCTCCTGCCTCAGCCTCCAGAGTAACTGAACTGGGACTACAGACATGTGCTGCCATGCCTGGCTAATTTTTTATTTTTATTTTTTGTAAAGACAGGGTCTTGCTGTGGTATCTAGGCTGTTCTTGAACTCCTGGGCTCAAGTGATTCTCCTGTCTTGGCCTCTCAAAGTGCTGGGATTGCAGATGTGAGCCACTGCACCCCATTCAAGATGAAAGTTTTGATGGGCCCTACCTTGGATTTAAAGGGAGAGACAAGAGACTTCTCAAGGCCCTGCCCATTTTACAATTATCCTAGACACTAATAAGATGAAAATTACTATAAATAGAAAACGGAATAAATGTCTTGCCATGTAAAAATTAATTGCTATTAAATAAAAGCAAAGTAGAAACCAAAGATATTTATTTTTTGTACTTCGTGTCCACTTGATTTACTCTCTACACACTTTCTTTTTCTGTCCAGAGCTTTTTCCTTCTAATTTTTCTAGACTGTTCTCCTAAATCTGAAGATTCCATTATGTGAGATGTTGAGAATGTGGGATGAATTTAGAATATTTTTCATAGACCAAAACTCTGCCTCCCACAGAGCCTGGGAAGGGAAGAGCCCTTGGGCACGTTCTTTTAAGGGCATGGACGGATGTAAGCTGCCGTTACATCACATCCACCCATGAAGTGCTAGGAAATTTGTTTGGAAAACATGCCTATGTTTATAACAAGCATTCTTTTCCTGTGCTCCAGGCCCAGTCACATTTTCACCAGAATGCAGCAAACATTTCCACCGACTCTACTACAACACCAGGGAGTGCTCAACGCCAGCTTGTAAGTAACTTGGGCAGGGCTTTTTTTGTTGTTTTTAATTATCCAACAATAAATATGTATACTTTTATACTTCAGATGTCTGTGGGTGGGAAGTAGTAGACTAAACAGTGTATGAGATTCTGTTTATAACACTGACAGTACCTAAGGTTTGTGTGAACTGTTACCGCTGTAAGGAATGAAACCACATTCTAATTGGGAATCTATTCAAATCTGATAATAGCCAGATTTCCTTAAACACCAAAGTGTTTGTTAGGATTTAAACATCTTAACGTGATTCACATTCCTTGGCATAAATAAGGTGCTCTCTCATATAAATGAAAAAAATGAGATGACTGTGAACTCTAAGTAAAAATTTTCTCATAAATTATTTTAAAGTAAGTATTTTTTATATCACATCATTTATATAATGGTGCTGGATTTTTCTGAGTAATGATAGCCTGTAAATTTTGCTATAATTCTTTTGGATACTTAAGTTAATGAAGTTAATAATAATTCTAAACATAATATTTAAGTGCTATCATTTAAAGTGCCCAAGCTATGATTTTGTGTGGTAACTCAAGTTGGCTGTTTTTAAATTCCTTTCTAAGCCTCAACTTCCCTTTTAAAGAACATGAATTCTAAGCATTTTGTTTCTTTTTAACTAGATTGCTCATCTTGAGGAATATTGAATTTTACTCAGCATGTTAAGTTGGATTTGTTATAATTTTTTCAAAAACGACTTGTGTTTAGACCGGTGTGATGGCTCGTGGCTGTTATCTCAGCACTTTGAGAGGCCAAGGCAGGCAGATTACTTGAGCTCAGGTGTTTGAGACCAGCCTTAGCAACGTGGTGAAACCTTCTGTCTACCAAAAATACAAAAATTAGCCAGTCTCACAATCTAGCTTCGAAATAAATATATACATAAATAGATTACCAATCAAAAATAAAATAAAAAATCAACTTGTATTTAATGGCTAAAGGAAGTGAATCACATTGGATTCCAGGCAGAATGACTAATGGTAACCCAGCATGGTGGAGAAAGCACAGGCTTTGGGGTAAAGCTTTTGATTAGTTATGGGGTAATTAATTAACATTCTCAGGCTCTTGTCTCATCTCTAAAGTGAAGATAGGAATAGCACCTTCTTGATTGTGTTATTAAAAGAATTGATGAGAAAATCCATTTCTCACTTGATATGATAGGCATTTATTAAACTGTAAACATTATTCTGTGAATTAGTGACAATAACATGATTTCCCCCACATTTTTAGTAATCTATACATAACTTACCTTTAAATGTTTTTCCTAGATTACAAAAGATGTGCTAGATTGTTAACAAGATTAGCAGTGAGTCCACTGTGCTCCCAGACCTAGCACACCTGCCCCGTGAGTATATATTTTTCTTATCTTGTTTAATAGTTTAACTTTAGTGTTTAAACATTTTTTCCTTTTTTTTAGTTGACACATAACGATTGTACCTATTCATGGGGTACAGGATGACATTCTGATACTTGTATGCCTCAAACATTTATTACTTTTTTGTATTGTGAACATTCGAAACCTTCTTTTCCAGCTTTATACAAAAATAAATAAATTCTAGGTCACCAGATTCACCCTACAGTGCTGCAGAGCCCCAGAACCTGCTCCTTATGTCTGTCCGTAGCTTGTAGTCACTAACCAACCTCTCCCTAGCTGTGCCTCGCCACTTCTCTTTAGCTCCTCCTCCTTCTTTTTTTTTGAGATGGAATCTTGCTCTGTTGCCCAGGCTGGAGTGCAGTGGCACCCTCTTGGCTTACTGCAACCTCTGCCTCCCAGGTTCAAGTGATTCTCCTGCCTCAGCCACCCCAGTAGCCAGGATTACAGGCATGCACCACCACACCCAGCAAATTTTTGTATTTTTAGTAGAGATGATGTTTCACCCTGTTGGCCAAGCTAGTCTCGAACTCCTGACCTTGAGTCATCTGCCCGCCTTGGCCTCCCAAAGTGCTGGGATTACAAGTGCAAGCTGCCAGGCCTGGTCCTCTTTAGCTTTTAATACCCAACATTCTACTCTCTACTTCCATGAGCTTATTTTTTTTTTTTTTAGCTCCTTCATATGAGTGAGAATATTTATCTTTCTGTGCCCGACTTACTTCACTTAACATAGTGTCCTCCAGCTTCATCCATGCTACCTTCAATGAGAACATTGTATTCTTTTTATGGCTGAATAGTATTCCATTGTGTATATACACCACATTTTCTTTATCCGTTAATCTATTGATGGACGTTTAGGTTGATTGCCTATCTTGGCTGTTGTGAATAGTACTGCAATAAACATGGGGGTGTAGGTATCCCTTTGATATACTGATTTCCTTTCCTTTGGATAATACCCAGTCATGGAATTTTGGGGTCATATGGTAGTTCCATTTTTAGTTTTGTTTTGAGAAACTTCCTTACTGTTGTTCATAATGGCTGTACTATTTTACATTTCCATCAAGAATGTATAAGGGTTCCTTTTTCTCTGTGTCCTCACTAGCATTTATTTTTTGTCATTTTGACAATAGCTATTCTAACTGGGAAGAGATGATATCTCATTGTGGTTATGATTTGCATTTCCCTAATGATTAGTGATGTTTTGATTTTTTTTCATATATTTGTTAGACATTTGTATGTCTTCTTTTGAGAAATGTCTCTTCAGATACTTCGTTCTCTTTTAAATCAGATTATCTGGTTTTTGGTGTTTAATTGTTTGTGTATTCTGGATATTAGTTCCTTGTCAGGTGAACGGTTTGCAAATCTTTTCTCACATTCTACATGTTGTGTCTTCACTCTGTGAATAGTCTAATTAAAAAAAAAATAATATCAGAAGCCAGGAAGCTTGTTTTAGCAATACCTGGTGAATTTAATCTGGATTTTTCACTAAGTGTTAAAACTTGGTCTAAACGAAAGACTGTTATTTATTTATTTATTTTTTTTGAGATGGAGTTTTTTGCTTGTCTTGCCCAGGCTGGAGTGTAACGGTGCAATTGCTGCTCACTGCAACCTCTGCCTCCCAGCTTCAAGTGATTCTCCTGCCTCAGCATCCCAAGTAGCTGAGATTACAGGCATGCACTACCATGCCCAGCCAATTTTTATATTTTTAATAGAGATGGGGTGTTCCCATGTTGGTCAGGCTGGTCTCGAACTCCTGACCTCAGGTGATCCACCCGCCTTGGCCTCCCAAAGTGTTGGGATTACAGGCATGAACCACCGTGCCCGGCCTAAGACTGTTTTTTTATTTTTTTATTTTTTATTTATTTTTATTTTTTATTTTTTATTTTTTTGAGATGGAGTTTCGCTCTTGTTACCCAGGCTGGAGTGCAATGGTGCGATCTCGGCTCACCACAACCTCTGCCTCCTGGGTTCAGGCAATTCTCCTGCCTCAGCCTCCTGAGTAGTTGGGATTAAAGGCACGCGCCACCATGCCCAGCTAATTTTTTGTATTTTTAGTAGAGACGGGGTTTCACCATGTTGACCAGGATGGTCTCGATCTCTTGACCTTGTGATCCACCCGCCTCGGCCTCCCAAAGTGCTGGGATTACAGGCTTGAGTCACCGCGCCTGGCCCCTAAGACTGTTTTAATGAATTAGTTTAAAATATCCTCAGCCGGGTGCTGTGGCTCACGCCTGTAATCCTAACAGTTTGGGAGGCCGAGGTGGGTGGATCACCAGAGGTCAGGAGTTCAAGACCAGCCTGGCCATCATGGTGAAACCCCATCTTTAAAAAAAAAAAAAAGAAAGAAAGAAATTAAAAAAAAAATAAAATATCCTCAACAGTGATTGAATTAAGATAGTTTTTTGACACCCTTACCAACCCTGAGTGATTTCCAAAAATCTTTCAGCATTTAGTGTTATTTTATGATTGTGTGGAAACATTATGGGGATAGACATTAGATGAACAAAATTACTTATGCAGATCTATTTTTTAGCCTTCCAAAATATCTAATAAAGATGAAACCAGGTCTTAAAACTGTGGTGCAGACTGTAGGTAGGAAACAGAGAGAAGCTATTGTAATAATAAGAGAAAAAGCAAACAATAAAAAAGATAATGAACATGTAATTGTTTCTTGCTCTAGGCTATTACTTTACAAGAGTGAAATGGCAAGTCAGAATTTTAATTCTGGCTAATTTATCCTAGAAGCCCTTGGGCAATAAAGTATTTGTACAATTTTAAATAAAGAGATTGTAAATTGTAATATTTATTTTAAAAAGTAAAATCTATACAAAATACTGAAAGATACTTAATTTCTCTGCAAATGTTTATCTCATCAGTTCTTTTGCAGTGTAGTGCCAAGTCAACTTTTTTTGGGTCAGCATTTCAGTACCATGGACAAGTCCTTTTAAGGCAACTGGTTCCTCAGGTTGTGAAGGTGGGAATGAAAGTCATAGAGGACTTGTAGCCTAATATTAGTCGTGACTATCTTGAACTGGCCAGTACAACTCAATGTATCCAAAAGAACTGCTTGGGGATTTACTTAAACCACCTCACAGTTTATTGTGACAACTACTGAGACAATCCTGATCTATTATTGTTGCTATACTTATAGTCTTATTTTAAAAGCTATTATTACACATTAATGATAACAATTAGAACAGTTAGTTCTGCATATCTACAGTTGCTAAATTGAAAAAAATTATTTTTTTAGATTAAGAAAATAAACTAGGTTATTTTAGTGGTAGGATACTTAAAATCAATTACTCTCAACCTACCTGTCTCAAAGATTGCTTTCTTGTTCGCTTTGTTTGTTTCTTTGTTTGTTTCTTTCTTTCTTTTTCTTTCTTTCCCTTTCTCTTTCTTTCTCTTTCTTTTTCATTCTCTCTTTCTCTCTCTTTCTTTTGCTTTCTTGTTTTCTTGCTTGCTTTCTTGCTTTCTTCTCTCTCTGTCTCTCTTTCTTTCTTTTCTTTTTCTTTTTCTTTTTCTTTTTACAGGGTCTTACTCTGTCGCCCAAGCTGGAGTGGAGTAGCTTGATTGTAGCTTGTGTAGCATCAACCTCCCAGGCTCAAGTGATCCTCCCGACTCAGCCTCTCGAGTAGCTGGGACTCTTGCTACCATGCTCAGTTAATTTTTTTTTTAATGGAGATAGCATCTTACTATGTTGTCTAGGCTGGTCTCGAGCTCTTGGGCTCAAGTGATCCTCCATTCTTGGCCACCTGAAGTGTTGGAATTACAGACATAAGCCACCGTGCTATCGTCAGTGCTTTTCAATAATGCAAAACATGAATCAAGAAAATTCACTTGGTTATTGAAATGACCTAAATCAAGTTATGTTTATCTCTTTCTTTGTCTTTAATATATTTCAGTAAATGAATAAATTTGCCTAAAGTCCCAAACAACACAATACTGGAAAAGTTTCCCCAAACAAGTACTGTATTATAATTTAAGATAATGTACACAAACTTACATTCTCCTGGGCTAGATCATAGAAGACAGAGCCAATAACATGACTTTTAAAAATTATAGGTTGTAGAGACTTAGTGATTTTCTCTATAGGGATTATCTGTGATAGTATCAGTTTGGAATTATTTATTTAATAATATTTACAATCAATATTACAGATTAATAAATGTTAGGGATGGCCAGGAATGGTGGCTCACACCTGTAATCCCAGCACTTTGGGAGGTCAAGGTGGGCAGATCACAAGGTCAGGAGTTTGAGACCAGCCTGACCAACATGGTGAAACCCTGTTTCTACTAAAAATACAAAAAAAATTAGCCAGGCATGGTGGTGCACACCTGTAATCCCAGCTACCTAGGAGGCTGAGGCAAGAGAATTGCTTGAACCCAGGAGGTGGAGATTGCAGTGAGCTGAGATCACGCCACTGCACTCCAGCTTGGGTGACAGGGTGAGACTCCATCTCAAAAAAATAATAAATAAATAAATAAATAAATATTAGGGATATTTAATGAATTGTTTAAAAGATGTCAAGTTCTTTTCTGTTTTGATTTGTCTAGATATCATAATCTTTAAGAGAAAAATATTTTTTAAAGCCTCTAAAGGTACTGATCAACCTTCCTGCCTCTCTGCACGCACATTAGTCTGTGTTCTTAGGATTAGACTGTAAATTAGGAGTCCACAGATTCTTTAAGCAAAATAAAATAAAACTATTGAAACTGTATATATTTTTAGATATTCTAAAAACCAGCTCGGAAATGATGCGGCTCTTCGTTTCCCCCACAGGCATCTCCTAACAATGTACATCCAATTTGAAGAAAAAGTGCCTCAAACCATGACAAATGTAAAAAAAAACAAAGATGAAATTTCTAGTTTTATGGATATTAAGATAAGTAAAATAAGAGAATTCCCAGAAATAACTGCTTAGCTGTGTCCTGTCATAGGATGTAGTCTTTCTTGCTTTATCTTTTTGTGTATTCAGTAATTTATAATTTTGTAAAACAGTTTGAATCTCATATTGAAAATTAGATATTAAAAATTGTGTGATTCTATTTTATTTTTACTAGGTTTATTATTTTCTCTATATGGTTAACATTCTAATTAAATATTTAATTGTGTAAATTATCTCTGAGAGTGCCAGTGAGAAACAATGATTTTTTTGTATATGACTGTTAGTAATGTTTGTCAAATCATCACGTACCAAGTTAAATTTTATAATTCTTATTTAATATTTAAATACATGTATTTAGAACTTGATTTTACTTGCATTAAATTGAAATGTGAATTTTATTAAAGCTGAAATATGATAAAAATGTCTTGTTTTCTTTGAATTAAAGATGTTTGGAATAGAGGTTATGCTTTTGAAGTATGATGACTACATACATATTGTGTATAAATAGGTATCGTTTGAATTAATAATTAGAACCATGAGACAATTTCTGCCTTTTGAAGTTAGAACATCCGATATTGCTGTTTTAAATACAAAGAAGTCTAGTTGTTCTTGGACTGGCAAGCTGTATATTAAGGAATGAGAAGAATGTATGGGTGGCCTGGGTGTTCTGTTTAGAATGTAGCAGAATACTCTGACGTATCCAGGAAGCCTCATTTAAAACAATGACAAAAATCATGACCTACAACAAAACAATGGACGACCCCATCCTTTTAATGAGTAGACAAAGCATGAGTTGCTTAACAGTACGTGAACAGTGCAGTAGTTGGTTTTTTTAATCGCTTGCCAACTGCTCTTGTTGGTGTCATGAAGACATATGTATCTCTGTGCTACATGGAAGCCGTCACTTCAATTCTGCAGTGACTTTGGTCTTGTCCATAACTTCCAGACAGGGTACCATGTCTATTTGTGTATGTATACATACATTTTCCTTTGTTCTTCAGAAATCCAAGCTTAGGCCGGGTGCGGTGGCTCACGCCTGTAATCCCAGCACTTTGGGAGGCCAAGACAGGTGGATCACGAGGTCAAGAGATCGAGACCATCCTGATCAACATGGTGAAAACCCCATCTCTACTAAAAATACAAAAATTAGCTGGGCATGGTGGCGCACACCTGTAGTCCCAGCTACTCAGGAGGCTGAGGCAGGAGAATTGCTTGAACCCAGAAGGCGGAGGTTGCGGTGAGCCGTGATTGCACCATTGCACTCCAGCCTGGGTAACAAGAGCGAAACTCCATCTCAAGAAAAAAAAAAAAAAAAAAAAAAAAAGAAATCCAAGCTTAAAAATGCCCCCTTGACTTCAGGAATACTGTGATGCTACATTTTCAGTTTTTAGTTTTACTCATTTTGATCTATGAGCAAAGACAACTCTGCATTAATGCTATGTAATAAAGAATGAAAAAAGACTGCTTTTTAGTTAATTGTACTTATGATAATAATTAGAATACTACATCTGGGAAAATAAAGTAGTTTTTGATTATAGGCATCTGGGGAGCTGAGGGCTGTTTTTACAAGGTGAAGAGGCTGTTGAATGATGACATAAAATAACTTACTGGTGAGACGTATTTGGCTAAAATACAGAAAATAGCCTAAAATACAGAATAGCTAAAATACAGAAAAAGGGGCTTCGTGATTAGTATGGTTTTAATAAGATAAACGATTTCAGATGCAATTCTATGAAATTAGTTTTTAACCATTCTCATAGATGTCTAGTATGCCTCAGAAATATATTCCATGCTACATATTTTTTAAAAACCCACAGATATATTAACTATTACTTCAGTTAAAATCATGTTTATTTTACTACATGATCTTCATTTTCTCACTGTAATTATTTCAGTATAGAGAGGCGGAAAGGATACGAACGAGACTTTTAATTTGTCTCCATAGAGAAAATTTTCTCGAGTGGACAAATGAGTGATTGAAACGTGAGTAGGGTAAAATATTCATGGTGTCTTGGTAAAGTAATATCCACACAATCGGAGAAATGATCTCATTGTCTAAAGCAGCAAGCCAGGATGTTAGCAATGTTTTCAGAATATTTAGAACTACATCAGCTAAGTGGGCTGTTCTCAACGAGGCACTCAGGGGATTTAGGCAAACAACCCAGATAAGCTTGGAGCTGTCTGTGTAATCACCTAACCTGCCACTTCACTTTTTATTGTACATATTTTGCTTTGAAAGGCAAAATGCGGTTAGTAGAGCTAGCTCTTGACATTCTAGAGGAGAGGAAGTGGGCTTTAAACTTGGGATGGAGAGGGGAGGTGTATGTTTTGTCATTTTCTACATGGTAAAAAATCGTTGACTGGAAAATCGAATTCTATCTAAAGTAGCTTTTCTCCACATTTTCAAATTGCTTAATTTGCTTCCAATCATTTATCAATCTATGCAATCACACTTGTTGGTTTCTTATCTACCTCAACACAACAAATGGCAATGAATTCTCTATACTGTAGCAGCAGTGGCCGCTGGAAACGGATCTCTCCAACACCGAATAAAGGAGGGAGGAGTTTATTCGGCCAGGAGACCAGGCAGTAATTGGTGAAAAACCCAGCTCATCTAACAAAGGAAGGTTCTGCCTTTATATAGGCTTATACTTTAGATGTTACACGTGGAAGAAGCTTAGGTTCATAGTTTTAGGACTCACATGTGAAAAGGTTTTGGTTTACAGTTTCAGGAATCACATATGAAAGGGTTCCGGTTTATGGTTTTAGGACTCACATGTGAAAAGGGTTTCTGGTTTGATCTTGTTTTAAGTAAAAATAGTGTCATCCAGAGGGTTTCCCCAAGACCAAGTGTGTTATTTTCAGGAAGGAGATTCAGAAGGCGCCAGCTGGCCTGCTGTCTCTTCTATTGAGCTGCACAATGATGCCAGAGGGGGAGGGAATCCCAGATGCCTGGGTCTCCTTCCTCACTACAAGAGAAGAGACTGCCTTCTGAAGCATTTCTAGAGCCTCCAAAGATGCCTGGTTCATAGTAGGTACTTTGTGTAGTGAAAGGATAAACAATCATCTCATACTCCAATGAATGAGATTAAAGAACACTCTGTAATGGTCATAAAAGGCAGGCAAGGATTTATGAAGCACTATTGAGCAGTTGTCTAGTGACTCATCAAAACTTCTATGCTTTCTATGAAAACATGACGTTTACCCACTTCATTTCTACTCCTGCAACTGCTTCAATTTATCCAACTCATGGATACAAGGAACCCTCCTACACTGGCATTGAAACTCAATGCCTGTGGGCCAGGTGATTAACACAAGTAATCTTATGGTACCACAGAGACCTTACTTGGTCCGGGGTGGGGCAGGTTTGCAACCCCATTGCATCTTACTGGTCCATGCTGCTAAGTGAGAATGCAGGCTTCCTTTTGATTTTTCTAGGAAAACCGCAATCTGGATTTTTATGTGAAACATCTCAGTTTCTAAATGTTGGCATTTACTAGAAAAATTCCAACGTATATTCCAGCCAAATAAAAAAATTTGGAGCCCTATTTGGCTTGGGAGCTGCTATTATTTGACAGCCAATGGACAGTTTTTTTGTCTGGTCCCTATGGAGATTTAGTGATTAGTCTTATATTTGTGCCTTGGCTTTGGCCTGGTAGCTCCCTAATACCATGCTGCTGGGGAGCTTTCTCCTAGGCTCCTTCTGTGTAGCCCCCAGCAAGGTAAACCACATCTCCATGTCTTTCACAGAACGCTGAGGTACCTCTTGATCCTCAACAAAGGTAAGTCTTTGCCTCTTCAGTGTGTGCCAGTCATAGGTGGGGAGGTTGATGAAGGGGAAAAGTGCAGAGAGGGAGTGAGAGAGATAGATAGAGATAGAGATAGATAGCTAGATGGTTTGAGATAAACTTACTGCTCTATTTAACTATCTGCATCAAGCCAGATGTATTAGGTGCTCTTAGAGGGATAGAACTAATAGGATGTGTATGTATGTATGTATATATATATATATATATATATATATATATATATATATATATATATAAGACTTTACTAAGTATTAACTTGCAGAATCAGTAGGTGCCACAATAGGCTGTCTGTGAGCTGAGAAGCAAAGAAAGCCAGTCTGAGTCCCAGAACCGAAGAACTTGGAGTCCGATATTCAAGGGCAGGGAGCATCCAGCACGGGAGAAAGATGTAAGCTGAGAGGCTAAGCTCATCTCTCTTTTTTTCCCATTTCTTTGCCTGCTTTATATTTGCTGGAAGCCGATTAGATGGTGGCCACGAGATGAAGCTTGGATCTGCCTTACCCAGCCCACTGACTCAAATGTTAATCTCTTTTGGCAACACCGACACAGACACATTCAGAATTAATATTTTGTATCCCTCAATCCAATCAAGTTGACTCTCAGTATTAACTATCACAAGTCTACCCCTTGTCAACTCAAACCCATACACATCTTCTGAGATCGTGCATAATCTTCAAACTAAAACAATAATAAGGTCATAATCACGCCTAACGTAATACAACTATCCTTCGTACAACCAGAAATGCACCAGTCCCCAACTCAAATACTATTACATAAAGTCAGCAATACCTAAATGCCGATATGAAGTCAGGAAATCTTACATCACATGATAAAGAAAAAGGGACTAAAACGAAGAGATTTTCTTAATACAAGTGCATGCATGCACAGACATGCTCTTAACAAAAGAAGGAGGAAATACTCATGACAGCTACAGTCTTTGTTTCTGGAACTGGTCACGTGATTGTAGCTGGTATTGATGACTATCTTCTACTACTCATTCTACATTCCCCTGGCCTTCAGCAAGCACCTCAGCAGGCCATGGTTTTTTTTTTTTTTTTTTTTTTTCCTGGTAGAGTGACCCAAACCTTCATTCCTGAAGGGTCTGGACCATTTGTAGTCCTGCCTGGACGGGGTTGTTGTCGTTTCCCGTTGACCTTAATCAAAGGACATGGTAATACTAACAGATGCCCTAGAGGATCTCCTGCATTTCGTGCATATGCTTTCTTACTTCCATTATGGAGTAGTAGACGGATTCCATCTAGATAGACCGAGTCAGTCACCTCAGCCAACACTGTAACTCCCTTCTTACCCTGTTGACTTAAAGATAGGAGGAGCCCAAAGTGTCCAGCTGCGAACCTTAACTTCCAGTTTAATGGAATTGTGGCTGTGTCTCCTGGTGGCAGTGTTCCTCCCTTTGGAACTAAGACTTCTAGGCCAGCAGAATGTTATGTCTTGAGAATAGGAAGGAAATTTTTGCTAGTAGATCACTAGGGGTGATGGTGCGATGCCACTTTCACTTCCACCCCTTGATTCCTGGACCCATGAAACTTGGCTATAAGAGAAACAGACCATATATTGAATGCTGATTCAGAGCATACACGGCCTTTTGGAGAACTTTGCCTCAGGCCTGCACAGTATTGTTGCTCAGTTGGCGTTGTGATTGTGACCTCGAAAGGCCATTCCACGGTTCTGTCAATCCAGTTGCTTCAAGATGAGGGAGAACATGGTAAGACCAGTGAATTCTGTGAGTATGAGCCCACTGCCTTACTTCTTTAGTGGTAAGGTGAGTGCCTTGGTCAGAAGCAATGCTGTGTGGAATACCATGATGATGGATAAGGCATGCCATGAGTCCGCGGATGATAATCTTGAGGAGAATCATTGCTTGCAGGATAGGCAAACCCATATCCAGAGTAAGTGTCTAGCATACTGAGGACAAACCTCTCCCTTCTCCATGATGGAAGAGGTACAATATAATCAACCTGCCACCAGGTAGCTGGCTGATCACTCCGAGAAATGGTGCCATATCAAGGGCTCAGTATTGGTCTCTGCTGTTGGCAACTTGGGCACTCAGCAGTGGCCGTAGCCAGGTCAGCCTTGGTGAATGGAAGTCCATGTTGCCTAGCCCATGCACAATCTCTATCCCTACCACCATGGGGAATTTGTTCGTGGGCCCATAGGGCGATGACAGGGGTGGCTGGGAAAACAGACTGAGTGGTGTCCACAGAACGGGTCATCCTATCACTTGAGTATTAAACGCCTCCTCTGTTGAGATCACCTGTTGGTGTGCACTCACATGGAATACAAATCTCTTCACTTCACCACTCAGGGAGGTTTGTCCGCACACCTCTTCCCCAAATTTGTTTGTCACCAATGTTTCAATCACGTTTCTTCTAAGTCTGTGACCATCCAGCCAGACCATTGGCTAGAGTCCACGAATCAGTATATAAGTGCACCTCTGGCTGTTTGTCTTTCCGTGTAAAGTGCACAGCCAGGAGCACTGCTCGAAGTTCTGCCCACTGGGAAGATTTCCCCTCACTGCTGTCCTTCAGGGACATACTAGAAAGGGGCTGTAGTGTTGCAACTGTCCACTTTCAGGTGGTGCCTGCATATTGTGCAGAACCATCAGGCCCTAGTCTTATCTTCCTCTGTCAACCGATCACAGGGAACTTCCCATGAGGCCATTAGTGCAGAGTAGGGGACAGGAGGCAGCGTGGCAGGAGTGAGGACCATGAACATTGGAGCCACTTCCTCGTGTAACTTACTTGTGCCTTCAGGACCTACTAAAGTGCAATCACACATGTACCATCTCCATTTGGTGTGTGTGAAATGCTGCTGTGCATGACCAACTTTATGGCTACATGAGTCAGAGAGCACCCAGTTTATGATTGGCAGTTCAGGTCTCACGGTGAATTGATGACCCAGAGTCAAGCGTTCAGTTTCCACCAAAACCCAGTAATAGGCCAAGAGCTGTCTCTCAAAAGGAGAGTACTCTTCTGCAGAAGATGGTCTTGCTCCAAAATCCTAGAGGCCTCCAGCAGCCTGGACTTATTGCAGAGCCTTCTCCTGCAAATGACCTGTCGGGTCATTTGATGATGGGCTGGAGTGGCACATCCAAATGAGGAATGTGTTGCCTCCAAAATCCAAATAGACTCATTAGGCATTGTGCCTGTTTCTTGGTTGTAGAAAGCAGCAACTTATACTCACCTTAGAAGGAATATCTTGACAGGCCTTACACCACCGGACCCCTAAACATTTTACTGATGTAGCTCCCTGAATTTTAGTTGGGTTTATTTCCCATCCTCTGGTACACAAATGTCTCACGAGTTAGTCCAGTGTGTTTGCTACTTCTTGCTCATCAGATCTGACAGCATAATGTCATCAGTGCAATGGACCAGTGCGCTATCTTGTGGAAGCAAAAAGAGTCAAGGTCTCTCTGAATAAGATTAAGATGCAAAGCCAGAGAGCTGATGTATTGCCATGCTATTTACAATAGCAAAGACATGGAATCAATCTAGGTACCCATCAACAGTGGGCTGGATAAAGAAAATGTGGCACATACACAACCATGAAATACTATGCAGCCATATAAAAGAATGAATGGTTTGTCAGCACTGATTCAGCATCTTGGTGCTGCCCTTGTAATAGTGAGTGAGTTCTCATGGGACCTGGGAGTGCATGGTACCTCTGTGCCTCTCTCTTGCTCCTGTCGTAAAGATGGAAATAGTAGACACCGGGAACTCCAAAACAGAGGAGGATCGTGCAGAGGTTGAAAAATAACCTGTCCGGTACAATGTTCACTATTCTGGTAATGAGCACACGAGAATCCCAATCTCCATCAGTACGCAGAATACTCTTGTAACAAACAAGCACATGTACCCCCGGATCTAAAATAAAAAACTAAATAAAATAGAATTGATATTGTCAAAATGAGACCACCTGAAACAATCTACAGATTGAATGCAATCCCTGTCAAAATACCAATGGCATTCTCCACAGAAGAGAGCATATCTTAATGTTTGCATGAAACCGCAAATGACCCTGAACAGCCAAAGCAATTCTGAGCAAAAAGAACTACTAGACTTCAAAATATACTACAAAACTATAGTAACCAAAACATCATGATATTGGTATCATGGTACTGGCCAAAAACCAGACAAATAGCCCAATTTAATAGAATAGAGAACTCAGAAATGAATCCACATATCTACAGTGAACTGATTTGTGACAAAGGTCCCAAGAACACTCACTGGGGAAAGGACAGTGTTGGGGAAACTGGAAATCCATTCCCAGAAGAATGAAATGACTCCTGCCTCTCATATTATACCAGAATCAATACAAGGTGGATTAAAGAACTAAGTGTAAGACCTAAAGCTGTAAAACTACTAGATGAAAACATAGGAAAACTGCTGCAGGGCATTGGTCTGGGTAAAAATTTTATGAATAATATCTTAAAAGCATAGCACAAAGCAAAAAAAAAAAAAAAAAAAAAACCCAAACGGGATTATATCTTTCATTTTGTTCTTTCTTTTTAGCAGACTTTTAAATTTTATTTTCGTATCCAACAAATGGGATTGTACCGAACTAAAAAGCATTTGTGAAAAGTGAAAGATGACCTATAGAATGGGAAAAAAGTATCTGCTATTCACTTCCTCACTTGACAGGGGATTACATTCAGAACATACAAGGACTCCAAACGTGTCAACAGAAAAAAAAAAAGCAATTTGAGTAAAAGATGGGCAAAATTTCTGAACAGAAATTCCTCAAAAGAAGACACACAAATGGCTAATAAATATATGGAAAAATGCTAAACATCACTAATCATCAGCAAAATGCTAATCAAAACCACAATGAGGTATCATCTCACCCCCGATGGGAGGGCTATTCTAAAGAAGACATACATGTGGCCAACAAGCCTATGAAAAAATGCTCAGCATCACTAATCATTAGAGAAAGGCAAATCAAAACCACAATGAAATCACCTCACACTAGTCTAGTCAGAACAGCTACTATTAAAAAGTTAAAAACTATACACCATGGAATATTACGCAGCCATCAAAAATGATGAGTTCATGTCCTTTGTAGGGACACGGATGAACCCGGAAGCCATCATTCTCAGCAAACTGACACAGGAGCAGAAAATCAGACACCACATGTTCTCACTCATAGGCGGGTGTTGAACAATGAGAACACATGGACACAGGGAGGGGAGCATCACACACTGGGGTCTGTTGGGGGGAAACGGGAGGGACAGTGGGGGATGGGGAGTTGTGGGGGGATGGCATGGGGAGAAATGCCAGACATAGGTGAGGGGGAGGGAGGCAGCAAACCACACTGCCACATGTGTACCTAGGCAACAATCTTGCATGTTCTTCACATGTACCCCAAAACCTAAAATGCAATAAAAAAAATAAAATAACAGATGCTGCTGAGGTTGCAGAGGAAAGGGAACATTTACACGTTGCTGGTGGGAGGTAAACATCCTCAATCATTGTGAAAAGCAGTGTGGCAACTCCTCAAAGAACTTAAAACAGAATTACCATGTGACCCAGCAATGCCATTGCTGAGTATGTAACCAAAGGAAAATAAATCAGTCTACCATAAAGACACATGCACGCATGTGTTCTTTGCAGCACTATTCACAATAGCAACGACATGGAATCAATCTAGATGCCCATCAGTGGTAGGCTGGATGAAGAAAATGTGATACATAAACACCATGGAATACTCTGCAGTCATGGAAAGAATGAGATCATGTTATTTTCAGCAACATGAATGGAGCTGGAGGTCATTCTCCTAAGCAAACTAACACAGGAACAGAAAACCAAATATTGCGTGTTCTTGCTTTTAAGTGGGAGGTAAATGTTGAGCACACATGGACACAAAGAAGAGCAACAGACACCAAGGCTTACTTGAGGGTGAAGGGTGGGAGGAGGGTGAGGATCAAAAAACTACCTGTGGGGTACTATGCTTATTACCTGGGTGACAAAATCTGTACACCAAAGTCCTGGGACACAAGTTTACATAGGTAACAAGAAAGAAAGTAACAAACCTGCACATGTGTCCCTGAATCTAAGATAAAAGTTAAGGCTAGACATGGTGGCTCACATCTGTAATCCCAGCACTTTGGGAAGCCGAAGTGGGAGGATCACTTGAGGTCAGGAGTTTGAGACCAGCCTGGCCAAGATGGTGAAACCCCATCTCTACTAAAAATAGAAACATGAGCCAGGCGTGGTGGCAGGCACCTGCAATCCCAGCTACTCTGGAGGCTGAGGCAGGAGAATCACTTGAATCCAGGAGGTGGAGATTGCAGTGAGTCGAGATTGTATCACTGCACTCCAGCCTGGGTGACAGAGCAGAATTTTGTCTCAATAAATAAATAAAGGGACATGGATGAACCTGGAAACCATCATTCTCAGCAAACTGACACAAGAGCAGAAAATCAAACACCACATGTTCTCACTCATAGGCGGGTGTTGAACAATGAGAACACGTGGACACAGGGAGGGGAGCATCACACACTGGGTTCAGTACAGCTGGGGGTGGGGAGTTGGGGAGAGATAGCATGGGGAGAAATGCCAGATACAGGTGATGGGGAAGAAGGCAGCAAATCACACTGCCATGTGTGTACCTATGCAACAATCTTGCATGTTCTTCACATGTACCCCAAGACCTAAAATGCAATTTAAAAAATCAATAAATAGATAAATAAAAAAATTAAAGTTAAAAAGAATACTTTTTTAAAAAATAATTTTTTAAAAAAAGTTTAATAAAAAGATCCGTTTTAGTCACTCTGAAATATAGAAATAAATACATTATTGTTTTTTATTTTATAAAGTATAATATTTGTATACACGTTAAAGATTACTTTGGTTCCAAGAAACAAAAACAATCTGATTTAGATCAAGCAGAGATAATCTACGGGTCTGAGTTAGAAGAGCAACCCTTGGGTTCAAACTTGGCCTCTGGAAGGACAAGAATTGGAATGCTCCTGGAACCGTGGCGGTGAGAATTTGCAGAACTTCCTTGAAAAACACTGCCGTTGGTAAGATTCAGTTCTCAGCACCCTCACCTCTACATCCATTCCCAAGTGGAAGTTCTCGGTAAGGAGAATCTGAGTGACTCAGACTGGATGAGGTGTTGACAGCCAAGAGTGGGCTTTTCCCAGGATATAAAACTGCAATCCGCTCGCCACTCTGTCCCCTAGAGGGCCAACATTTCCAGCAGTCTGTCAAAGTTTCTTGCTTCTGTGAAATACTGAACATCTCTTCAATCCATTTGCTTGAGTTAAATACCAAGCTATGATAAGCTATATGAATCTATAATAGGGACAAGAAGGAAGAAAGTGTCTTCTGTTTATTTTACTAATTCCACTGCGTTGCTGATTTATCACCAGTGTGCAAAAGGGCCTCTAGAGAGTCATGGAATGTACTTGGTTTGCTGTAAAGAATTAGAATCTCACTTAATCATCATTTGGAGTTATGTTATTATTATTAAAACAGCAGCTTCCAAAATTAGAATTTTAGTTCTGCAGCCTTAAAACATTTGTGCAATGACTTAAAATATGAAAACGTTAATGCATGAATTTCTGACCTGGGTTCTAATGAAAATGACTTCCTGATGATTATTCGGGGAAAATCTAGGCAATAACCATTTATTTTTGAATGTATAGCACGTGCCAAACATTAGGCTGAGAAGTTAATCATGTTTGTTAATTTTGCAAGCATTCTAGGAGGTAGATACCATCAGTGTTCAGCCTCATTTTAAAGATAAAGAGACTGAAGCCAAGAGATTTTTAATAACTTCCTCAAATTTAAACAGATAACAAGTAGCAGAGTTAAGATTTAATGAAGGTTTTTTTGACTGTAAGCCTGACATTCTTTGGATTGTATTACACTGCCTCAAATAGTATAAATCTTTCCAATTGGGTCTGAGTCCAGTGGGTACGTTGCTATTTCTGGGATGGAAGTGCTGGTGACTGTGGGGTAGATTGGACTGGGAGTGGGGTTCATGAATCAGCTTGGACAGAGGATGAGTTACATTAAGAAAAAAAAAAACAAACCCACCAAAGGCATAACCAGAAAAGGTAAAAGCATGCAGAAAATCTTAGATGTGAGTCCAGGGCACAACAGAGACATAGGATTGGTATCTGGGAAGGTAGAGACAGAGTAGAGGAGATTTGAAGAGGCTGTGGTTAAAATATTTAAGAGCTGGGCATGGCGGCTCACGGCTGTGAGCCAGTACTTGGGAGACCAAGGGTTTAGCAGCCTGGGCAATGTGGTGAGACCCTATCTCTACAAAAAATTAAAAAATTTAGCCAGATGTTGTGGTGTGGGCCTGCAGTCCCAGCTACTCAGGAGGCTGAGGCAGGAGGAGGCTGCTGTGTGCCATGATCACACCTCTGCACTTGAGCCTGGGGGACAGAGTAAGATGCTGTCTCAAAAAAAAAAAAAAAAAGAAAAAAAAAGAAAAGAAAAGAAAAGAAAAAAAAGAAAAGACATTTGAGAAGCAGTGTGTGAACAGGAGTAGATTAGATACATTGAGGTACACAGGGCAGGAACAGGCTGGGGTTCACAGATTAAAGGGACTATGAGGAGCTGGATTTCTTTTTTCCTTCCTTCCTCTTTCTTTCTTTCTTTCTTTCTTTCTTTTCTTTCTTCTTTCTTTCTTCTTTCTTCTGCCTTCCAAAGTGCTGGGATTACAGGTGTGAGCCACTGCGCCCCGCCACCAATGCATTTTATATTGTCTTGGTGAATGGAGTTTCTCCAGGACCCTCAGAAGGAATAGTAGGCAGATCACCCTAATAGAATCATAAGAAATACCCATTTACTAGGTCTTTGGATTCCTTTCTTTTTTTTTTTTTTTTTTGAGACGGGGTTTCGCTCTTGTTACCCAGGCTGGAGTGCAATGGCACGATCTCGGCTCACCGCAACCTCCGCCTCCTGGGTTCAGGCAATTCTCCTGCCTCAGCCTCCTGAGTAGCTGGGATCACAGGCACGCACCACCATGCCCAGCTAATTTTTTTTTGTATTTTTAGTAGAGACGGGGTTTCACCATGTTGACCAGGATGGTCTCCATCTCTTGACCTCGTGATCCACCCGCCTCGGCATCCCAAAGTGCTGGGATTACAAGCCTGAGCCACTGCGCCCGGCCGGATTCCTTTCTTTTTAACGCTCTAGTGATGTCCTGACATTTGACTTCAATAACTGTAGGACATTGCTGAGTTCAAGCATCAATCATTCAACTGATGACTGTTAATACCACTTTCAAAGCCTCAAGCCAACCCAATAAATCCCACATCCCAGGTGACAATTGTACAATTTTAATAAACCCAGACAGATTGAGTCCCTTATTCCATCCTTCTTGGCCTTACCTCTTAAGAATCTATTTCCACAGGTGCCCCTAGGGTTCTGTCAGCAAGTTTGGCAAAATTATCTGTTTCTAGAGCAAGTCTTACTTCTCCTCATCTGGGATATTTGAGGATCTAACTCATATGGGCCTGGAAGCAATGAGTGGTAGTGGAGTGTGTCCCAAGAAGTACTGTTATTCATAAAGCATTGTTTGTAGGCGCATCACTGAAAGACTTGTATTTGGACGAGGACTGATTGCCTCAGTGTAGGGGTGCTAGGATGAGGTGGAGAAGGGAATTTCAGTGAATTTAGAAGATCAAATTTTAACTTCATTCATTTCTGCCCATATGTTCCCCATCCCATGAGTCAGAGACCCGTGTCTTCTGAACAGAACCCTTATTTCAGCATAAGAGAGGTGAATGGGTCAAGTATTCACATGATGTTGTAACTCTGCTAACATTTCCATCACACCCTGGATTGGTTACATCTCAGTTATACCTACTCTGTGACTAGAAGTAGAGACACGTGTTCTGTTGCCATGGAGAGCTTTCTGGTTCTCTGTGATTGCACTCAACTGTCTGTTCGGATTCATGTGCACATGCAAATTTGAACTCGTGTTTTTACTTTTTAGTTTTCCTTTTCCTCTGGCATACTCTTCATGGCTATCAGGAGAAGTGGCGCAGCTCCATAACCTCCTTCCTCTCTTGTGTCTATAGTGTCACAGACACTTGATGGCTCTCCATCTATACATCACGCAGTGCTAACTGAGTAATCCTGATGCTTTGGCATGTTGTAGATGATGTGTCCCATTTATGGCTGGTAAGCATCTTATTGCATTTCTCAGATATACAACTATGTGCCACCTGATTCCAAAATCCAGATTTGAGAGTCTGCTTCCTGGAGCAATGATATAGTTAAGTTTATGCATGAACTTGGCTGGGCTGTCGTCCCTAGGTATTCAATCAAACACTTATGTAGGCATTACTGTGAAATAGTTTTGTAGATGTGATTAAGGATATTGAGATGTGGGAATAACCCTAGATTATCTAGGTATCTGGGTGCATCTGATGTAATCACAAAGGTCCTTAGGAGAGAGATACAGGAGGAGGAGAGTAAGTAGCAGGAGATGGGAGAGCAGAAATAAGAGGCTGGAATGATGCAAGGGAGAGACAAAGGATGCAGGTGCCTCTAAAAGCCAAAAAAGGCAAGAACATGAATTCTCCCCTTGAAGCCTCCCAAAAGGAATGCAGCCCTGTTGACACTTAGATTTTAGACTTCTGACCTTTAGAACTGTAAGAGAGTAAGTTTGTGTTATTTTAAGTCACTAAATTAGAGGTCATTTGTTATAGCAGCAATAGAAATAGATACAGACTTTGGTACCAGAAGTGGGGTGCGACTTCCAGGCTGGTGACTGTATTTATCAGAATGTCAACAAGCTAGAGAAGACTTACTCAAAATGAGATAACTGAAAGGGGTTTATTTACAAAGGGACTATTTAGAAAGATATTGTTGTAGAAGAACCACAAGTAACAGTGCAGAAGTTAGGAACCTAGTACCTCTCATACTGTAATGACTTCTATACTGAAAATATCAGGGCAGGGAGAACTTACTGGAATCTAGAGGAAGAATGTTATATAAATTTGGTTACTTTGGGAAAGGAACGCTTGTAGGCATAGAAGAAGCTGAGGAAATAAGCAGACTGGCTTCACTTTCCTCCCTCTGTGATTCCCTTCTGTATTTGCCATGGTCTGAACCAGGGAGCATGGGCTGTTGACGAAGTCACACATGCCACCCTCCTGGGACAAAGACGATGGTGGACAAAGACAAAGGGTAGATCTGTAGGGAAAAATAGAAGAATTTAATGTATTCACATAATGCTTCTAACTACAGCCTTCAAATTGGGAATGACATAGAAGAAATGAAATTACGTTTATGTTGATAATTAATTGTTCACAAAATAGTTGAACTAGCAATTGTAGTGTGTGTGTCCAAATATGTCTTCTTCTTTATCCCTAAAATGATTTGTAAGAATATTTATATTTTGTTTGTATCTTGTGCTGGCTACTCTGAAAAAATGAATGCCATCAATGCTGAATTGTTTAAATTCTGACCACAACCATGGAAACAGAAACCAGGAGATGGCAATAAGCCTTAAAGCTACCGCTTTCAATAGCAAAGAGGACACAGAGACAGACCCTCATGCTGCGTATGTTTCTAGGCTGCCTGCTGTTCTCTCTACATGTCAGCCTTATGACCTGTACAAGCCTAGTGTGGGCCAAGCTGTTAGAACATTCACAGAAGCAGGAGAAAAACCCCACACTTTCTGGCATGAATACTCAACTCAGACATGGGTAGTATTAACAATATGCTACCTGTCTTCTGAATGACACAGAAACCTTAGAACAGTTTTTATCTCCACTCATTTTTTTACATGATGACATGTAATTTTTGTTAAGTATTTTAGCTTCACCTCTTTATGTTCCAAAATTAGTCATTGTGATTGTTAGCACTTGGTTCAGCCGATGCTAGTTTACATTTTCCATATTTTGGTCATAACATTTGGACACCACTGTTCCTTGCATCCCACTAGTTCCTCTAGGTTTAATTTTCTTCTTCCTAAAACATATCCTTTACAGTTTTTCTAGTGAGAATCTGTGAGCAGTTAACCTTCTCAGTCTTTGTTAGTTTAATCATATCTTTATTTTGCTCTTATTTTTGAAAACAGACAGTTATAAACTTCTAGGTTGAGAGTTATTTTCCTTCTGCCTCCAAAACAAAAAAGCATCTGTCCCAAATTGCTAATAGTGCCAAGGCCAAGAAACACTGACCTAAGAATATTATTTAAGGATATTAGATAAGAAAATGATCTAACAATATTATAAAAGAAAATGTCTTCTCCTTCTATAATCTTGATTTTTCTCTGGGATTCTAGTATCATATTTTTGATCTCTATCTTTCATACTAAAGATGTTGTTTAGATCAAGGGTTGGAAAAATACAGTTTGCAGGCCAAATCTTGTCCATGGCTTATTTTTATACAGCCCATAAGCTAAGAATTGCCTTACACTTCCTTTTTTTTTTTTTTTTTCTTTTTTGGCAAGGTCTCACTCTGTTGCCCAAGGTCTCACTCTGAGTGCAGGTGCATAATCATGGCTCACTGCAACCTCAGCCTCCAAGGCTCAGGTGATTCTCCCACCTTAGACTCCTGAGTAACTGGGACCACAGGTGTGCATCACCACAGTCTGTCTATATTTTTTTGTACAGAGGAGGTTTCACCATGTTGCCCAAGCAGGTCTCAAACTCCTGGGCTCAAGTGATCCTCCCGCCTCAGCCTCCCAAAGTGCTGAAATTAAAGGCATAAGCTACCATGCCCACATGCTTCATACTTTAAAATAAAAATGACTATGTGACAGAGATGCTACTGTAAAATCTAAAATAGCATAAAATATTAAAAATCAAAAAGGAGTGGGAGATAGAAGATGAAAGTACAGGAAACATACACAGGAAAACCTGCGGGTCCATCTACATTGTCTAACATCTGAATGCTAGGTGTTTAAGGCATAGAAAAATCTGAGAAGACAGACACCAGTAAAGTAACCCAGAACACATCACAAACGGAAAGATGTGAGTTTTTAGGTTGGAATGAATAACTTAGTGCCTAGTTACAAATCATTATGAAGTTTAAGAACACCAAATGCATGACAGAAGTTTTTCTCACCTTCTGGAGAGCAAAAACAATTTATGTCACCCACAAAGAATCAGGATGATTTTGGATTTCTTGGCAGAATACTTGGCAGGGAGACAAGGTAAAGACATCTTCAAGACTCTGAAGAAAATGATATCCTTCTCCAAATTCCACTCCTAATGAAACGATCATGTGTCAGGGTAAAACAAATATGTTTTCAGGCTTTCAAGGCTTCAACATTGACTGTCATGCTCTTTTTTCTCAAAAAGCTATGGGAGGAGGATGAGCTCCATCAAAACAATGACAGTAAGAGTGGAAGAGGATACCATTGCATACAGGACTCAGTAGGTCCATCACAGAAGAGGGCCATGGGCATCCCCAGAACGATAGCAAGTGGAGACCCCAGGATGACAGCTCTGCCCTAAGAGAGGGTGGTCAGTCTAGAGCAGGGCAATGTGACTCACGAGACCGATACCAGATGAACTGTGATTACTGAAATCTCAGCAGCAATTGCATCCTCTTTTTAACAGGAGGATGTGCTACCCACTTGCAGACTCTGGCCAAGGGTCTTACCCACCTTTGGTTTGTCTTGACCTCATGTTGATGAGGTTCCCGTAATCCTCTGCGTGGTTCACCTATTGGATTCCATAGAGGTGGTTTTATAAGATCACAGTGTAGCCCAGTCCAGATTATAACCCAGAGAGCCTAAATTTTTATTCTTCAGGGAACTTTATATACTATGGGAAATATTGTCTTCTCTTTGTACGGCTAAATTCAATTTTTCACATAACATTTCATTTTTCAAACCTGAGTAATATTTTATGTAGGGACACAATCACAGAGTAATAAAAACAGAAGAAAAATAAAACTGGCTGGGTGTGGTGGCTCATGCCTGTAATCCCAGCATTTTGGGAGGCCGAGGTGGGTGGATCACCTGAGGTCAGGAGTTCGAGACCAGCTTGGCCAACATGGTGAAACTCTGTCTCTACTAAAAATACAAAAATTAGCCGGGCATGGTGGTGAGTACCTGTAAGCTCAGCTATAAGAGAAGCTGAGGCAGGGGAATCTCTTGAACCCACTAGGCAGAGGTTGCAGTGTGCTGAGATCTCACCATTGCATTCCAGCCTGCGCAACAGAGCAAGACTCCACCTCAAAAAAAAAGAAAGAAAGAAAAGAAAGTGATTATGCCAAACTTGTTTGTTTGTTTGTTTGTTTCTTCCTTTTCTCTTTCTTTCATTCTTTTTTCTCTTTCTTTCCTTTTCTTTCTTCCTTTCTCTCGTTCTCTTTCTTTCTTGAGATGGAGTCTTGCTCTGTCACCTAGGCCGGAGTGCAGTGGCATGACCTCAGCTCACTGCAACCTCTGCCACCCAGGTTCAAGTGATTCTCATGTCTCAGCCTCCCAAGTAGCTGGGACTACAGGTGCATGCAACCATGCCTGGCTAATTTTTTTTGTGTTTTTACTAGAGATGGGGGTTTTGCTGTGTTGGCCAGGCTGGTCTCGAACTGCTGATCTCAAGTGATCTGCCCGCCTCAGACTCCCAAAGTGCTGGGATTACAGGTGTGAATCACCCCGCCCAGCCTAAACTTGTTTCTTAAAAGGCACTGTTCATGCAAATTAATTGAGGACCAAAATGCCTCCTGTGCAATCTGTCTTTGGTTCCTTTTCTCATAAGCACATTTGCCCCAACCCTTATGCCATAGAATCAGCTTAAAGATTCAGACTCAGAATGGGAGTTTCATAGTCAGCAAAACATTAAAAATGGATTCTTTCAGAAAAGAAAAGGAAAATTTATTTAGAATTTCCTTTTTCTTCCCTTACAGTACTTACTATTCTTTGCAAGCTGGTCAGTGATCACCCAGTATGGCAGAGGAAAGGAGGAGAGTTGAAGTTCAGTTAATTTTCTGTCAATTAAGTCAGCAAATAAAGCTCACAAAATTCTTGTTATTAATAGTAACTATAATGATCGTGTATAATTGAGATAGAATCAGCATTGTTTTACCATATTTTTGAATTTTGGGAAACTCTAAACATACAAAAGTGGTATAAAGTATGTCTGTGTATTAATATGTGGACATACTGACACATTTCCTTCATCCTTCCCCCAGCTTTCCTCAGCTTCTCAGTTATTTTGAGGCAAGTTTCAGTCATTTATTTAATCAACAAATATTTCAGCATACATGTCTACAAGACAGGACTCTGCATTAAACATGCAGCATGTCCTTAAAATCATGATCACCTCTAAACACTAGCAATTATTCCTCAATATCATCAAACACTCAGTTAATGTTCACATTTCTTCAGTTGATCAGTGATTTTTAACCTGGCTAAGAGTCTACAAAACAAAAAGAGAGTCGTAAACTATACCAGGAAGCTTTGCAGTTATGATAGAACACAAAGAACAGACTATTTTGACATTCAAGGCAAATGCTAAATGCAGTGTGGTCTCATTTGGCTGTAGTTCAGCTCTGCCTCATCATGAAGACTGTTCCTCAACTGTATCAATCATGGTGAAGACTGTTCCTCAACTGTATCAATAGACTGTTCCTCAATTGTATCAGCTGTATCTTTTGACTCAACAACTTAATCATGTGCTTCCTTACATTTACTGGGACATGGATTAGACCTATGCTACTTTTGAATTTTCCTCAAATACACACATTTTCAGAAAGGTACTGTGGAATGAGCAGCTGGCTCTGTAATTGGCATATGGGGAGATAATTTTGTTCACAGTTGAGGAACATCATGGAAGACTGTTCCTCAACTATATCAATCATCGGGGAAGACTGTTCCTCAACTGTATCAATCATTGTGGAAGACTGTTCTTCAACTGCATCACTCATGGTGAAGACTGTTCTTCAACTGTATCACTCATGGTGAAGACTGTTCCTCAAATGTGTCAATCATTGTGGAAGACTGTTCCTCAACTATATCAATCATTATGGAAGACTGTTCCTCAACTGTATCACTCATGGTGAAGACTGTGCCTCAACTGTATCGATCATCGTGGAAGACTGTTCCTCAAGTGTATCAATCATTGTGAAGACTGTGCCTCAACCATATCAATCATCATGAAGACTGTTCCTTGACTGTATCAGACATCATGAAGACTGTTTCTCAACTGTATTAATCATTGTGGAAGACTGTTCCTTAACTGTATCAATTATCATGAAGACTCTTCCTCAACTGTATCTATCATTGTGAAGACTGTTCTTCAACTGCATCGATCATTGTGGAAGACTATTCCTCAACTGTATTGGTCATCGTGGAAGACTGTTCCTCAACTGTATCGATCATTGTGAAGACTGTTCTTCAACTGTATTGATCATTGTGGAAGACTGTTCCTCAACTGTATCAATCATCATGGAAGACTGTTCCTCAACTGTATCAGCTGTATCTCTTGACTCAACAACTTAATCATGTGCTTCCATACATTTACTGAGACATGGATTAGACCTATGCTACTTTTGAATTTTCCTCAAATACACACATTTTCAGAAAGGTACTGTGGAATGAGCAGCTGGCTCTGTAATTGGCATATGGGGAGATAATTTTATTCTGGGAATACAAGAGCGCTCATTGAGTGATGGAAGACAGGAGAATTAGACTAGGAAATAGAAATGGGGAAATTCCAGTGGTCCAGGCATCCGACTTGACAGAGCCCAGGTGCTGGAATAACAAAGGGGCATGTGTTTTGTCCCTCTGCCCAGCTTTCAGATTCTAGGAGGAAGTGGGATTGCCTAACTTTTTAATCACACATCCAGTCTTGGCTAAAAGGAGCCTCCGCAATTTGATTCATAGTCTTACTAAACAATACTCAACAGGGCAAGGTAATACTCCCAAAGCAATTGGAGTGCTAATATAGAAATTAAATATGGCTGGGCACAGTGTTTTCATGCCTGTAATCCTAGCACTTTGGGAGGCCGAGGCAGGTGGATCACCTGAGGTCAGGAGTTCGAGTTGAGACCAGCCTGGCCAACATGGTGAAACCCTGCCTCTATTAAAAATACTAAAATTAGCCAGGAGTGGTGGCATGTGCCTGTCGTTCAAGCTACTCAGGAAACTGAGGCAAGAGAATTGCTTGAACCTGAGAGACAGAGGTTGTAGTGAGCCAATATCATGCCATTGCACTTCAGCCTGGATGACAAGAGAAAAACCCGATCTCAAAAAAATTAAAAATAAATAAATAAATAGAATAAATGACAGGAAGAATGGAAATGGCCATGAAGACAGCTTTCTGCCTCACTGGGGCAATCAAGGAAAATCTAGAATGAAAAACAGACAGAAACTTTGTTTTTAATGTACTAGAGTAAGGCTGAAAGTCAAAATGGCCAGAAAAAGAGCTGAATACTGTAAAGAAATGCTGAAAGGTGGTGTTTACCTCTAACTGAGTTGATAACTAGGAAACCAAAGAATCTTTGTGTTCAGTAATATCTCATACCCTCAAACTTTCAATCTCCATTTTTTCTTACATTAATTGAGAAAAGCTAATACTATGTAATTTTTCTTTGTATTTTGCCATTTCTCAATTATCAACTCAACTTCGATAAGAGCAGACTTTTAAAAATCAGCTGTTTATTTTAGAATAATTTTAGATTTGTAGAAAAGTTGCAAAGATAGTATAGACTTCTGTCTACCCCTCACACAGTGTCTCTCATCATTCAAATCTTTTTCATGGTCTGTTTGCCAAAACTAAGAAACCAGTGTTTGTATGTTTCTATTAACTTAATTCGGACTTGATTTGGGTTTCAGCCAGATTTCCATTAATGTCCTCGGATCCGCAATGACATTTAGGGAACCACACACACTGTCTTTGGCCATCCTGTCTCCTGAGTCCCTCCAGCCTGCCACAGTGTCTCAGTCTCCTGGTCTTTTTAACCTTGACAGCTCGAGGAGCAGTGGCCAGGAATGCTGAAGAGTTTCTGCCCATCTAGGTCAGCTTGATGTTTTTCTGTCGATTACGTTGGAGTTAGGAGTTTTGGAAATAGAAATCACAGAGGCTAAGGGCCCTCTTTGCCACATCGTGTTAGGGGATACTTCATAGCCATGTGGCTTCACCGGTGATGCTAACCTTCATCACTTAGTGAAGGTGGTGTCTGCCAGGTCTCTCCACTGTGAAGTTACCGTCTTCCCTTTCACTGCTGTACTATTTGGAAACAAGTCACTAAGTCCATCCCATCCTGGAGAGGTAAAGGGTGGGGATGAAATTCCACCCATTGGGCAATGGAGTATCTGTATGTATTGTTATGAATTCTCCTGTAAGGAAGGTTTGTAAGAGATCTTTTTTTTTTCAGAGACAGACTCTCTCTTTGTCACCCAGGCTGGAGTGCAATGGCTCAATCTCAGCTCACTGCAACTTCCGCTTCCTGGGCTCAAGCGATTCTCCTACCTCAACCTCTCGAGTAGCTGGGATTACAGGCATGTGCCACCATGACAGGATAATTTTTTTATTTTTTATTTTTTAGTAGATATGGGGGTTTCACCGTGTTGGCCAGGCTGGTCTTGAACTCCTGGCCTCAAGCAATCACCTTGGCCACCCAAAGTGTTGGGATTACAGCTGCGAGCCTGGCCTACGAGAGAAGACTTTTAAATTCCACTTTGGAATGTTTAGGAAATACTGTATGCTTGAAGAACACAGGTATTTGATCAGTAGCTTCTATGACGGGGAGTCAGACAGGTTATAGGTCTTGGTTGAATAGATGCTGTAGCCTCATTCTCAAGGCGTGACTATGGCAAGCTAAAAAGAGAGAGGGTGAATTTGTATTTAATGTGACATTAGTGGGCTCTTTTCCAGAGAGGGACTTAAAGGGCTTCAAAGAGGACACCAAACACGAAGGAAGCAGCAGATGGGGCCCACTTGGAATGAAATCTGAACCTTTATCTGTAAATAAAAAGGAAGGTAGTGTCTCACTCTCTTTCAGACTCTGGGAATTAGAATCAGAATGATTTGGCTCAGAATCTTGGCCTCTGCAAAATTAAGCAAATGCCATTTTTAGCCTCTGAACACAGCTTGTGTTGATTTCTGATGCTGCTGCACACTTCAGACTCCCTGAGGAGACAAAGACACACGTTTAAACAGTCCTCAAGCACACACATTTATGCTGACAAATTCACAAAGATGTAACATCAGTATGACAATGGGTTTATATGATAAACAAGAGTGCTATACCATATAGGATACCATATCTAGAAGTTTACAGCTGAGAAAAGCATCAAAGACTTCTCAAAGGGTGTAGGTAAAGACTTGCATTTAACAGGACTTCATGAAGACCTGTTAAAGACGCATACCTCTACAGGCCCTGACGATTATTATGGTTGTTTTCCCAATCACAGTATAATGAATCGTGTCCTTGTATTATACTATCTCTTTCTCCCACAAGACTGTAACTATATTTTATCAGACACCAATCACCATTGCATCTGTATCACATAGCCTTACACCTGGCATACAGCAGGTGCTTAATATATATTTGTTCAATGAATAAAGAAACTCTACAAAGAAGATGCAAGACTAACTTGTTTCTAGTTTTGTCATTTTATGATCTTATGCAGGTGTAGAAACTTAACACAATGTTTGCTATATCCTTATATCTGAAAACATATTTTGATTTTTGAGAATTCAGATACTTTCACAGAGTAACTGGCAAAGAGTGTGCTCAATCTGATTCCATAGACATTTTTTTAGAGTGAATTTTCAGAAAGGCACTTGGGTGAGTGTTTTGGGAGATGAAGGTGAATGAGGCCTTCTCTCTGATCTACAGATGTTCAGGGTTCTCCCAATGTCTACCTCTCCCAATGGGCACCTGAAGCTTGGTCCTTTACTGACAGACTCTTGCCGTCAAGTTCTCTATGGCACAGCTGATGAGATTCCATGCTGACTCTCTGAGAGGCCTCTGCCCAGTGGAAAGTCAGCTGGTGGCACTAGAATCTTGTCCCCTGTAGATCTGCTTTTTACGAACTCCAGCACCAAGACCTTTTTAGGGTAGCCTGTGGCTGGAGGTCATCCTCAACCCAACTGTAGCCAGGACTCCACTGATCATTGCGGCGCTCGCTGTCAAATGCTTCTGAGGTGCTTGAACCATTTTCTTCTGGAGAACTTGGAAGATCTCTCTTTTTACAGTCTCCCTTGTTTTCTCCCATATTCCTGTTACGAGGTACAATCACGAGGATTTCTGTGCCTGCATGAGGCAGCCAATCCCTTGTTCTGACGGTAGGGGTCGCTGCCCCTAGCCCTACTCACATCATGTGAACCAGCGTTTCTCTGCGCTGTTGCCCTTCCTATAATACCTCCTACAGTCTCTCAGGGGAGAATTCTGACTTTAAGTTTTCAAGTGTCTGGAAACACTTCAGTTCTCCAGGCCCTCAGTTCTGTTTGTGTCCAGCATGAACATATTGTTAAAAGATAAACTGAGGCACATTTCAATATGCAAGAGTTTACTTTGGCAAATGGTAGGTCAGGAATGGGCAGTGCCAGGGTTTCTCCCACTGCTGAAACCCCAGGGGTTCGGTCTAGATCCTGCCGCTCACTGCACGAAAAGCCAATCCAGGAGACAAAGAAGGCTCTTCAGGTGGCGTCCCTGAGGAGAAGGGGAGATTGCTTCAAATCCATCTATCCAATGGACTAAAATGGGAGAGGGTGGGGAAGGGAAAGGAAGGTCACCAACTGTGGGGAAAATAGTAGTTAGGGAGGGGCGTGGGAGCAAGTGTGAGGAGGGAGAGGTCTGTGTGTCCTCCAGATGCGGGGACCTGGTGAGTTTCAGTCCCTTGACTGAGCGTTGGTTTCCTGAAAAAGGAACTCAGATAAGACATGTACGTTTCAAGCTTTAAGACTGGGTGGGAGTCAATGTCTCTGTTTATTCCTAAATATCATCCCTATGGGGAAATTGGGTGGCTTTCATAGGGGATGAGCACAAGAGGAAGGCTTTTATAGGGTGAATGAGGAAGCAGAGGAAAGAAATTATTTGATGGGTTCAGGTTTGAGCTATTCCTTGATGGCTCCTTTGTTTTGTGTCCAAATTTTCTTTCCATATAAGGACGCCAGTCAGATTGGATGAAGGTCCACCCTAATGGCCTCATTTTAACTTAATCGCCCCTTTAAGGAACCTATCTCCAAACACAGCCACATTCTGAGACATGGGGACTAGGACTGCAACATATGACTTTGGGGAACACGATTCACCCTGCAGCAGTGCCTCTGCAGGGACCAGAGGCTGTCATTTGCACTGCTCCCAGAAGTCCACTTTCTGGTAACTTCTGGTGGGTATGCCAAGACAGAAACCACCACATTAATGGAGCCAGCCAGATGGATGTCTTGCATGGAGCTTGATTCCTTACGTGCCCCCGTTAGAATAGGCAGATAGGCAGAAATGAACAGGCAAGGGAGGCCCTGGGAAAAGAAGTCCTGCAGGTGCTGCCCATTGACACTCAGCAAAAAATCAGTGGCTATGCTGGCTACGTCCAGCCCTGTGGCTGGGCTCCTCCAGCCCAGAAGGAGACTTATCCGGCCCTAGCCAGGGAGCCATGCTAGGGACTTTCCCCGCTGAGCAGCATGCCAGTCCTCCAGTAACTCACAGTGGGGCGGGCTTTTGCTTGGTGTAATAGCAAAAAACACACCTCTGAGTGGAGATTTTAAATGCCAATGTGACATATGGCATGTGTACTAGCACGTACAACCACAGAGCACGTTTGCCCAAGGGGACACCTAAAACATCATTGCACGTGATAGAGATTCTGAGAAGAGAGGAATTTGCCTTATAGATTTTTTTTTTTTTTTTTGAGATGGAGTCTCTTTCTTTTTTTTTTTTTTTTGAGACAGAGTTTCGCTCTTGTTACCCAGGCTGGAGTGCAATGGCGCGATCTCGGCTCACCGCAACCTCCGCCTCCTGGGTTCAGGCAATTCTCCTGCCTCAGCCTCCTGAGTAGCTGGGATTACAGGCACACGCCACCATGCCCAGCTGATTTTTTGTATTTTTAGTAGAGACGGGGTTTCATCATGTTGACCAGGATGGTCTCGATCTCTTGACCTCGTGATCCACCCGCCTCGGCCTCCCAAAGTGCTGGGATTACAAGCTTGAGCCACCGCGCCCGGCCTGAGATGGAGTCTCTTTCTGTCACCCAGACTGGAGTGCAGTGGAGCGATCTCAGCTCACTGCAACCTCTGCCTCCTGGGTTCAAGTGATTCTTCAGCCCCAGCCTCCCAAATAGCTGGGATTATAGGCATACACCACCATGCCTGGCTAATTTATTTGTATTTTTAGTAGAGACGGGGTTTCATCATGCTGGCCAAGCTGGTCTCGAACTCCTGACCTTGTGATCTGCCCTCCTAGGCCTCTCAAAGTGCTGGGATTACAGGTGTGAGCCACTGCACCTGGACTTCACCCTACAGATTTTATAGGTAGTGAAGGTGAAGTCTGGTTTGAAGGTGAAGACGAGTATTTGGTTTGACTTCCTAGCCTCATGTGGCTTTTAAAAGCCCAATGTGAGATTCTTTATGAAAAGCTCCAGCAAAGCAAATTGAGCAAAGGCCCTTTTGGTGAACTTCCATTCTTGCTGGGTTTATGAAAATGATGAAGCCAATATTAATTAGCAAATTAACCTCTACCAAATTAGCAGGATTCCCTCCACTCTTTCTGCTCCTTGTCACATCATCACAAAACATATCTACTACATTCAGGGCACTGTGCTGGACACATGCATTGTTCTCCTATGATTTGAAAGCATTCATTACATTCAGTGAGAAAAATAAAGATATTCAAACTGATTGTTGGGAGCCATGTAGATAAATGGACAGTTTCCCAGTGTTTGGTCTTAGAGATTTGAAGTTCTTTCCTTTTAACTTTCACATAATTTGCCAGCAGAGGGCCCCTGGAAAATCTCAAAGGCTTTGTCTCTCATAAAAGAAATGCTAACTAGTTAGGTTTATTTGATAGACTAAGTTCCATGGGAAATGTTTTCAAATGAAAAGTGCTGCTTACCTTCCCTGTGTTATATTTTTGTAGGTAAATATTGCTAATAGAAGTATTTCAGAGCTGACGTGAACTTCATAGAAATCTGTCCGAATGTTTGCTGTTCATATCATGTGTGGCACGATGTAATCAGTCATAATTCCAGTTATTATGTAAAAGTGTTATATGCTGCAGAAATAGCGAACTTTTCTTACTAAATGAACTCATCAGATCTGTAATTACAGCTATTTTAAGTCTTTGGTTGTTCACAGACTGTTTCACTCTAATGTTTTCCCCAGACTTTTGTAAGCAGCTCTAATCCAAAACTGTTTTACCTTTAAAGAGATTCATAAAAATGATTGACAAGAACAGGTTTCTGAAAGCCTGGAGATCATGGCGATGGACTGGGTTAGGAGTTTTAGAATGCTCATGAAGAAACTGATGGGTTCATGAGACTTCATCCACGGCCAAGCAGCACAGGTGGGCTGCACGGGATGAACAGGCTGAGAAACAGGATTACAGTTTTTACCCTGGAACGTGTCTTGTGCTTCAGTGTTTTATTTTCCAGATATAAGGAACCCCTCTTCCCATCCTCTTCAGCCATTTATAGCCTACAGCTATTTGATGAAATATGCCTTTATAAACAAAAATGAAACATTGATTTTTCCCAGACTTTGAAAACTCCACCCGGACTTCGGAAATGCTCACGGAGTATTTCTATTTTCATTGCAATGCAGTTATTTTGCAGAAGCTCAATAAGAATCTGTTCTCGTTATAACAAGCCATGGTTTTATTGGAAACATTGGTTATATTACCAGGGTTTTGACTGGAATGACATATTTGAGAATGAAGTGCATGATATTACATATGACCAGACAGTTTACAGGCACTAAAGCTGACTTTATGGAGCCAAGGCTTACAAAGCCCTCTTGGGGAAAAGACACCAGGGTACCTGGCTTATAGCATTCCTTGCCTTACAGATGAGTAAGAAAGGTCACTTCCTGGCCCAGGAATCTTAAATCATCCTAGGGACTCTGAAAAGAGAGTAATTCACCTAAATCTCTAGGTATTGAAGGTGAAGTCTGGTGTTGAGTTCTTGACTTGACTTTGTAGCCTCAAGTAGCTTTTAATAGTCTAATATGGGCCGGGCGCAATGGCTCACGCCTGTAATCCCAGCACTTTGGGAGGCTGAAGTGGGTGGATCATGAGGTCAAGAGATTGAGACCATCCTGGTCAACATGGTGAAACCCCGTCTCTACTAAAGATACAAAAAATTAGCTGGGCATGGTGGCGCGTGCCTGTAATCCCAGCTACTCAGGAGGCTGAGGCAGGAGAATTGCCTGAACCCAGGAGGCGGAGGTTGCAGTGAGCCGAGATCGTGCCATTGCACTCTAGCCTGGGTAACAAGAGCGAAACTCCGTCTCAAAAAAAAAAAAAAAAAAAAAAAAAATTCATACAATTAAATCATAAATAAAAGTCTGAGGAACTTTCAGTCATGTTACGAAGATGTAGCCTTTAAATGTTGTGAAATGCATGTGCTTTAAGATGATGAGAAAGAAGAAAATTTATTTTAAAATAACTTGTACAGGAGTCACAGTAAATTTTCTGCTGAGATAATCATTACATGTGATTACTTGTGAGAATCACACATTCGTGAGGCAACTAGACCCATGTGAGATGATCCTTCAGGCATCTGAATATGAAGACCTTGAACACAAACCTGGAAGACCACAAGACTTCTATGATTCCATGGCAGGAAGATTCAGCCACCCTGCGATACTCCAGCTTGTTTCTGAACTTGAGGCAGAGAGAAACCCTAATGTCAGTGAGCCGTGCTCCTGAGACACTCTCTAAATTGCTGCACTCCTGTAACAAACATTGTTTTTCCATTTCATGGTATCGTCTTTTGCCGTTGTTGGTCTGTTGAGTTCCCTAGATGTGGGTCTGTTTGTTTTCGATTGTCTGAACTTCAGTGAGAAATGTGATATAACTTGGGCACTGAAAGCCACAAAGCAGGCAAATAGTCATGAAAGTTTCATGGATGAAGACTGGAGGGGGTGGTGCCTTTTTAGCAACTAACTAAATAAGTATTAAACACCGTTAAAAAAGTTAATTTTGTTAATTCTTTCAAATACATTTTTAGGCAACTGATTAGTGATTGATCCTTATCTCCAGTTTTAATTTTTCATTCTTCTGGACAGTATTTTGACATTTAGTGATGCAAATTAATGTTTATATCTGTGTTCTTTAATGTTGATTGAATTTCTCCTTTCTGGTTGATTTATTTCTAATCAGTCAGCTCATTGTCAATTAGATTTTCAACAACAGCGTCCTAAACACCCACTTGTGTTTTAGCCATTGTTGAAGTTTTAGCTCTTTACCGCTTAGCCATTGTAATGGCATTGTGTAATGATACTAAAATGTCAAATGCAAAGTAAATAATGAAAACAAAAAAACTGATACACAAAGATTTTTTAAAAATTGTTAACTCACAGGAACAGATTGTTTTAGAAATACGCACTCTCTTTTTAAGAAACAAAATACAAACAAAAAATAAATTTTAGTTATTTACTTTTATTAAAATTTTTTTAACCTTTTTGACTGGGAAGAAAAATGTAAATGAATGTCAGAAATCTCACTAGTGCACAGTAGTTGGGTGGTCAATTCCCGACCGTTGCGGAATCCAGGTTTGCGTTTAGGCAAGCATGTTTAGTCTTTCTTCATTCTAACGAAGGAGACCCTTCCCACAGAAATAAAGATTCTTAGGTGTACTTCTTGAATGCTAAGCAATGCCACCCTTCTCAGACCGTGGGCTCCAGCTAGCCTTTGTCCCCAGGATGAGGACAGGCGAGAGCCAGCCTTAGAAACTTCAGAGCAATTTGAATCTCAGAAAAAGATTTTATGTGCATGTCTTCTTCATTTCATTTTTCCAAATTGTCAGCCTCTTTTACAAAACTATTTTCAGTCCGTGATAAGTTGCAGGAAAAATAAAGGAAAACAAAGCCAGATCTTGCCCACGGCGCTTGTGATTTTTGTGCAGGGCCCGGATTCCTCCACCAGATGGCCGCTGACTGTCAGCGTGGCTCCGAAAGGCTGGGGACATTCTGGCCGTGCTCGGGGAGTCACCGGCTGGCAAGGAAACGTCAGTGCTTAGCAACATGTGCCAGCAGACTGCCACTCGGGGTAACTCTTCTAAGGGTGTGATTTCACTGAAGGGAGGGTAAAGTTGTGAGAGCACCTTCTGAGTGATTCGGGGTTCAGATCTCACCCCAGGAAATCGCGGTGTGTTGTGAGAACGCAGGAGAGCTCCTGACAAGGGAGGCTGGTTGTTGGCCTCTCTGACCTCTCGGTAGGTTGAGAAAGAAAGAAGGAAAAGAAAAAAAAAGAAAAAAAAAAAAGACAGTGTTCTTAAAGGTTCGTGTGCATCCGAATCCGAATCACCTAGAGAGGGTGTTAAGCCAGGGACTGCGGAGTTCCAGCCCTGAGGCTCTGATTCAACAGATCTGATGCCTGGCCGGGAGATTCCAGGCTGCCGTCCAGGGACCACACTTTGAGAACCTCTGCTCGATGACTAAGGGATGGGTATTGGAATTAGACACTGCTTCAGACCCAAGCCTCTGAGACAGTCCGGTAACCTGGGACAGGGGACCCCGCTGTTTCAGTGGAGGTGCTGGTGGTGGTAAAAACGTGTTGGGACAGTCCTGTCTCCAGCGAGAATCTGGACTTTGTGGAGTTCAAAGGTTGAACAATTTCGAAAGAGATTACCAAAGCACAAATGCAAAATTGGGTGACTATTTAAAAAACAGACCCATGTCATAACTGCAGGAAAACCCAATGAAACAGCATCATGTTTTTATGAATTGCCTGACGTATCTCTCGAATCATTATTGTTTACTGCACTTTTTCTCCTGATCTTCTTTTCTCTCCACATGACAATTTTATTTATTATACTTTTCTACAGCTATACTAGGAAGTCTCAACTCTAGCATGCTTGATCAAGATTTGTTTATCATTATTTATAGTTCAAGAAATTCCTTTCGACTTCACAACAGACAGCATATAAGGTTTTAGGGCTGTTACCAAATTAGGGAAAACTCAACTCTCTTTTGAAAATGAGCAGTATGATTTCAAGGCAGTCCAAGTTTTCCTGTGCAAATACTAATCTCAAATGCTTCTTGCATTCTTGATAGTCTAGGCGATTAACTGCGGATGTCTTTGTCACAGGAGTTTATGGTACTGTATTATCGTAATATCGTGTATAATATAATTGTATTGTAGCCTTTCCTATTTGCTACTGTAAAAGGTTACTAAAAAGGTAGTGAATAAAATGACGCACATTTATCCCTTTACATTTCTGCAGGTCACACGTCCTCCAGTGGGGGTTTTAGCATCTGTGGGCTAAAATCGAGGTATCAGCAGGGCCCGCTTCCCTCTGGAGGCCGCAGGGCAGAGTCGTTTTCCCTTCCTTTGTCAGCTTTTAGTGGTCCCCGGCGTTCCTTGGCTGTGCCTTCTTCCTGCCTTCAAAGCCAGCAGCAGTAGCACCTTGCAATCTCCACTGGCTTGGACTCTCCTGCTTCCCCACTTCTACTTACAAGGACCCCACCCAGGTCACGCAGGATTCTCTCCTCTTCTTCAGGCCAGCTGATTAGCAAACTGAGTTCCATGTGCTGCCTTAATTCTCCTTTTCCATAGAAGGTAACATAGTCACAGGCTCTAGGGATTAGGACGGGGGAATCATGATCTTGCCTATCATAATTGTCTTCGTAGATGTTGATAGTTTACTCCAAGTCAGCAAAGCATGTAAATCTTTTTAAATATTCTTATGATTCACTCTCTACACAGACAATGAAAGAACTGATTCATTGTTTCTATTTCAAATGTATTTCTTTCTCTTAATGAATTACTGCTTTTGATCTGATCTGAAAATTTAAGAAAAACACTTCTCAGTATCAGAATACTTTCTATTTCATTCCTATTTTTTATTCATTTCATTTCATATGGTGTAATTTTTATTTGATTATTCTCTATATAAATAAAAATGACAAAGGAAGGTACTCTTCAATTATATCTAAATCAGGGGGCTGTAGTTTTAAACATTTCTTTTAAAGAAGTATTCCAAAGCTTTTTTCCAAATTGCATATTTAAAAGTACGATAACTGAAATCAAAACTTTACTGGAGAAGTTCCACAGCATATTTGATCAGACAGAGTAAAGAGTCAGTGAGCTTGAAGATAGGTCAAATTAAATTACCCAGTTTGAGGAGCAGAATAATAGAAGAATTTAAAAAAATGAACAGAACTTAAGAGACCCATCGAAGTCTCAGAAAGTGAGGAGAGAGGCTGCGCATGGTGGCTCCCACCTGTAATCCCAGCACGTTTTCAACTCTGTGAACAAACTTGCATCGTGTTGGTGATTCTTTTTTCCTGGTTTTAGAATATATAGCTGAGATCTTTAAAATGTGACTGTTATCTCATTGCAAAGCTCAGACAGTTGTAAAATGAGCGGATCATCTTGTTACATTTAAACCCCTTAAAGGAAAATTCAAATTGTATGACACCAAATCCGATTGTATGACACTAACCCCAGAAGACAACTTACATCAGCTGCAAAGTGCCAAAGCAGTCAACATCTTCAGGTGCTGTGGAGGCGAATTTTCTCCTACAAGATTAAGGAACTGAGTTGCGTATACACATCTCCTACAACACCGTGGTGTCAGGATGCTGAATGAATTGCTACAGTGTGTAGTGGAAGCCATTCCTCTCCCAGAGCAGCTGCCCATTACTTAATTATAGGCAGATGTGACCATGAACCTTATACATACTTCCCACTATTCCCTACATAAATGTATCTCTACCTCAACTTCCCCTTAGCTGGATCTCAAAAATGTTGTCAGAGCAAACACAGTTAAACTATCTTACTTTGCACATTGTATGAAAACAGGGCCATGTGAAGCCATTGCTGGACTTTGTTTCTCAGGGCCTTGGAAGGGCGATGCAAGTAAAGCATCCTGAAGCTCAGACTTTGTTAGCTTTTAGCATAGCTGCCTCTGCCAGTGCTAACGTTAGTTGTTATTGTGTGGTGGGCTCTTAATGTCAGCACGTAGTATTCTCCTGAAATGTTAACAAGTTTAAATGAGCTGAAAAAATCACAAGGAATACTAACTCTTGTAAGTATTTAGAGATAATCTTGGTTAAAAGGTATTTAGAGGTAACCTACTTAAAAGGTATGATACACACATACCTCTTTTTTTTTTTTTTTTTTTTTTTTTTTTTTTTTGAGACGGAGTTTCGGAGTTTCGCTCTTGTTACCCAGGCTGGAGTGCAATGGCGCGATCTCGGCTCACCGCAACCTCCGCCTCCCGGGTTCAAGCAATTCTCCTGCCTCAGCCTCCTGAGCTGGGATTACAGGCAGGTGCCACCACGCCCAGCTAATTTTTGTATTTTTAGTAGAGACGGGGTTTCACCATGTTGACCAGGATGATCTCGATCTCTTGACCTCGTGATCCACCCGCCTCGGCCTCCCAAAGTGCTGGGATTACAGGCGTGAGCCACCGCGCCCGGCTACACATACCTCTTAAAAATGAAAAAGTAACTCCCATTTGAAGTCAAGAATTGAATTGCACAGGAAAATTGGTTCAGACACTACATTTCTTTTAATGTATTCAGCTTCTAAAGAATTATTACAAACCAGAAGCAATAAATCAAACAAGTGGCAATGAAACTCTCAAAGTCCCATCATAGTCTGTGTTTTCTGATTTATTTTTTATTTTGTTTTATTGACAGATAACTCTATTTTACTTAACTTGGTGGATCTCTTCAAGTTTCAAGACAAAAGACAGATAACTAAGCATCATTTGCAAACATTAGAAACCAAGGAAAATCTAGATTATTTACAAAAATTCAGGAAGTAGAAAGGGAGTCCTAGAAATTAGATTGACAAATGAAACAAAACAAAACAAATACAAATGCATCTGAATAAATGATAGCCTTATTATTTCCACAGCCCTACCAACACGTTCAGTCTGCACATACGACTTTGTACATTAAGGAAAAGCAGACAGTATCACTAAAATCCCTGGATCCTTCAATCCCAAGGCTTATCTCTCTTGGTGAAGAGTTTCTGTATTTTCACCCTTTGACTTCTTTGACACTCCTTCAGTGCTCAGTGAAATCATTTGCAGCGCTGTCCTTGCCTGAGCCTAAGACCAGCCACTGTCTTTTCAGAACTTTGCTCAGCATAAGGTCTGTCCCAAGCTTGTGCTTTTTGGATTTCCTCTTATAAGCAGTAACTTTTCAAAGCCCCTCTTCCTTCCCAGAATCTCACTCCCCGGTTTTCCCTCCCAGTCTTTTGACAGTTACGGTGTTTGCCCCAGCTGCTATTTTTTTTTTTTCCCTCCCGATCGCTCATGGCTTGCCCTAGTTGTTATTTTTTTTGCCCCAGGTGGCAGCAGCTTATTCATTTGACTTTCATTGTTTTCAAGAAGCAAGTAGTCTCTGCATCCTGATTTAGGCATTCCTTTGGGGAAACCCCAGTCAGATCAAAGCGGAGGAACAGTAACTGCTGTTTGAGGGACTGGCGGTAACTCAAAACTGGCAGTTCCTTGGAAACAAGGTCTGTTCTGCTCTCTCCAGAATCAGACACTCGCACCAGGAATGCAGGCTGCCATCTGCAAGACCTTTGCTATGCCTGGGAAGGGGGTGCTAGGACAATGCCTCAAAAATCTGTTTCACTTCAGCCACCGTTCTCCTGCCTAAGTGGTCACTTGGTTGCTGCAAACCTTTGACCAGTTTCCAGAGCTCGGATAAGGTTGATTCTGACAGTTTTCCCAAGGTTTTCAGTGTTTCTGGGATGAGATGGCTCCTGAATGTCCCTACTCAGTATTTTTTTTGCTGACATTGTCCTAAATATATTTTTAATAGTATTTTTAGTGTCATTTTCTTTCTTTTTTTTTTTTTTTAAAGATGGGGTTTCACTATGATGGCCAGGCTGGTCTTGAACTCCTGACCTCAGGTGATCCACCCACCTCAGCCTCCCAAAGTGCTAGGATTACAGGCGTGAGCCACCGCACCCGGCCCTTTTTCTTTTCCCTATCCTGTTTTTTCTTTCTAACTTTTATTTCAGGCTCAAGGGGCACATGTGCAGGTTTGTTACGTGAGTAAATTGCACGTCCTGGGGGTTTGGTGTACAGATTTTTTTTTTGGTCCCCCAGGTAGTCAACATAATGCCAGACAACTTTTCAATCTTTGCCCTCCTCCCACTCCTCACCTTCAGGGAGGCCCCAGTGTCTGTTGTTTCCTTCTTTGGGTCCATGTATGCTCAACGTCTAGCTTTTACTTGTAAGTGGGAACGTGCAGTATCTGGTTTTCTGTTCCCAGGTTAATTTGCTCAGGCCACTCTCCGTTTCCTGACCTCTAATCACTTCTAGCATGCACTCGACCAATCAGGCATAAAGCAGACACTTTACACAGGGGAGACTGCTGTTGAAACTCCGAATGAAGCCTCCATCCAGAGGTATATCCTCATCAGTTCAGCTGGGAGCACTGACGTACATCTTGGGTTTTTTTTTTGTTTTGTTTTTTAATTCCTTTGAGACAGAGTCTCACTGTCATCCAGGCTGGAGTGCAGTGGTGCAATCACAGCTCACTGCAGCCTCAACCTCCCAGGCCAAAGTGATCCTCCCGCCTCAGCCTCCCAAGCAGCTGGGACTGTGGGGCTGTGTTAGAGAAGTTTCCCTTTCTGGGTCCGCTAGGGGTGGGGTTTCCAGTGCAGGAGATCTCTGGTTTTCCCGCGGGCCGCCAGGTGACCAGGTGAAACTTTGTTCACTTTCTCGCCTGCCGGCCAGGTAGAGCTCTCTGTTTCCCCACCGGCAAGCCAGGTAGGGCTCTGTGTCTCCGAATTTCCCGCCACTGGCTCTTGGAGGAGGGGACTCTGTGACTCAGGGTTATAAAACAAGTAGCCAATCCGGTAACGGAGTCAAAGATCAATTAATCCAGAGGAAGTTTGAAAGAACTCTCATTGGATGAGAACATGAATGGGGAGGGAAAAACTCAAGAGTGAAAACTTCAGAGGCTCCTACCTGAACAGATTCCCTCTCTGGGTGCCCTCCGACAGGGTGGGAGGTGCCTTTTCTCTCTGTCTAATAAAGTGCTCTTTTGCAAAACTCTTTGGGTCCACGATTGCTATTTGACGGTAAACTCACTGTGCCTCTGGGGCCTCTTTCCCCATTCTTTGGGGTTAAAGGGGCCAAGAGCCTACGAGCTGGCAACAGTTCCCGTTTCCATGGTTTTCCAGTGGTTAGATTTCCTGGTTTTTGTCCAGGTGGCCTGGATTCGACTCCTGGTGTGGGAACCAGGCAACCTGATTGAAGTTTTACCCTACCGGTAACAGGACTACAGGTGCATGCCACCACGTCCGGTTAATGATATTCATCTCCTTACTTCTTTCCTTTATTCCTGGGCAAATCAACATTTATTATTGATTTACTTAAATTGCGATTTCTTCATTGTTGGATTTATTAAATCCTCACATGATCCCACTATATTGACAATGAACATGAATTGTCACAAGGAATTCACAGAGAAAGACGAAATGCAGGGACAGGAGGGCGGGAGAGGGCAGTCGTGGACTTTTCTGGCTGGTGCACACATTAGAAGTTCCGGAGGGAGGGCTGGGAGGACAGTGGATTGTATTTAACCCTGTGCGATGTCGTTGCTTCAAGGCATGCTTGGGTCCCTCAAAGTCATTGTGGGAAAGATGAATTTCTGGGATATGAGAGTTATTAAAAGCAAAGCATTTCCTATAGAAATTTCCATGTAAGCTGAATTGGCTATTTTACTGTCACATGATAATACAAAGATAAAAGGCAGAGCCTTCTGAGCAAGAGGCTGACATCTGGAGTTTGGGCTACTGCTTAATAGTTCAGCACAGCCTGCCCACTCTCGGAGTTAGGTGACTAGAAGATTTTTCTGTTGGTCCAAAACTTCTTCAAGGGCAAGCATCCCATCTCTTGCTTCATTTTTTCCCCCATCCAAATGCTATGTCAGTGCTTCATGCTTAGTAGCTGCTCAGTAAATTTTTGACAGGCATGAAAATGCCTGAACAGCTTCATTTATAAAGGATAAAGTTTAGGTCTTTCAGAATCTAATATTCTATCCCAAAGTATTTTCCAGTTATTTTAGTATCTTTGTTACATATTCCACAAACTTACCAGAAATTCTTTTTCTTTTGTTTAAGAAACAATATTAACCGTCAAGCTGGGCAGGAGAGCTCAGGAACGCTGGCTCTGCAGTGAGACCTGACTTGAGATCCCAACTTGTGTGGCTTCCACAGAAAGTTTGAGATAACACCCGTCTTAGTGTTGCCATGTGAACAATAGCAACAACAACAGTAATAAGAAAAATGGATGGGCATGGTGGTGGTGCCTGCAGTTCCAGCTTTCTGGGAGGCTGAGGCAGGAAGATTGCTTGAGCACAGGAGTTCAGCCTGCGCAACATAGTAAAAACCCATGTCTGACCAGGCGCTGTGGCTCACACCTGCAATCCCAGCACTTTGGAAGGCTGAAGTGGGTAGATCACGAGGTGGAGAGATCGAGACCACCCTGGCCAAGATGATGAAACCCTGTCTCTACTAAAAATACAAAAAGTAGCTGGGTGTGGTGGCATGTGCTTGTAATCCCAGCTACTTGGGAGGCTGAGGCAAGAGAATCGCTTGAATCTGGGAGGCGGCGGTTGCAGTGAGCTGAGATCAGTCACTGCACTCTAGCCTGGCAACAGAGGGAGACTCCGTTTCCAAAAAAAAAAAAAAAGCCAAAAAAAAAAACCAAAAAATAAAATCCATGTATGAAAAAAATTGGTAAGGAGTATTCTGAGCCCCTTCTACCAGCCAGGAGCCTGGCACAGACTACATATGTGGTAATGCCTTTGATCCTCACAGTCATCCAGTGAGGCAGGGCGTTGTTACCCCAATTTACAGATGGAGCCACTGAGGCACTGAAAGTCTAAGCAACATGCCCAAGGTCAGGAAGCTGGTGAGTGATGAACTGGGGACTGAAACCCCAGTCGATGAAAATGAGGGGGTGCCCGTAGTGAGTGTTGAGTGATGAGCTGTGGAAGGTGGCGGCAGGGCCTTGCACGGGACACAAAGGCACAGTGAGCAAGGCGAGTGACCCTGTGGACTTCCATGACCTCCAACGTGCCACAGGGCACCCTGGAGACGAATTGCGGCGGTAAGAGGACTGGAGGCACTCACCCGGCGTCTGGCCTTTCCCCAGAGCCTTAGAGGATATTGACAGTCGGGCAGGAGGGTATCTCAGGTGGGGAGAGCTCCAGCAGGTGGGGGGGAGCACCACGTGATGTCGGGATGATTCCTTCAACAGAGCGCGGCTTTAAGGAAACGAAGTGGCGGCGGCCGCCCTGGGAAGCAGTGAGAGCGTGGATGGCGGAGACCCTGAGCGTCATGCTAAGGAACTGGATTGGATCCTGCAGGTCATGAGGATTTTAGTGCCAGTCTGAATGGCATCCTGTGTACTTCCACGGAATGTCCTGCCTTTGGCGAGGTTGGAGCCACTGCAGCTGTTGGCCCAGAATTTGAGCTAAACAAATGGGTGTCGTATAGGAAATGGCTCCAGACGCACGGGCGGACGCGGGGCCCGGGAACCAGAGCATCTGGTCCTCGCCGCAGTGCTCCAGCCGGCTCCGCGACTCCCGGGTTTTAATACCAGCATCATTCGGTTGTGTTTGCCACCTGCCGAACCGTCTCAAAGTCAGGTTGCTGTTCTCTCCCCAGCCTCCCCTCCCCCATTGCTACTCCACAGGCCACTTGGCTTTGTAGAATCATTTTCGAAAATGTTTATAATGTCTTTCTACGGCCTGTTCCATCTGCTCCTCACTCATGGAGGTCTGGCTCCTTCACAAGGCCAGCAAGTCAGGCTCCCCGCGCCAGGAAAGGTTAAAAATGCAGCTCCCATCTTTCTGCGGTGCGGCTGTTTACTTTCTTTGCCTCCGTCCTTCCAAAGACGACTTAAAGCAATCTTTCCTTCCAAGGAAGCCGAGTCTACTGCTCATTCGTCGATAAATAAAAAGAAAAAATATAGATCAGTTTCTCATTAATATTAATGGGCCAGTATGACCAGCAGCACATGCGTGCATAAGAACATATCACACACACACGCGTGCACACACTTGCACATACATATGCACACCATGGTTCAAAATAAACCTTCATGGGCGTGTTATGCTCAAACTGTGTGGGAGAGCGCCTATTTGTATACTTCATTACTTTAATAAATGGCAAAATTTATAACAAAAAATTATTCTCACTCCAGAGATGAAGAAAATCAATACACTCACGACAAGGAGCGTCAAGGCAGTCTGAATGAAAATGATACAGGTGTGCGGGTAAGCTTTCGAATTCTGCAGGAACATCTGACAGGAACACATTTTATCTTTGTAATTTAAGAACGATCAGCAAATTTAATACAAATGCAATGTTTTTGAAATAGAAATAGCTAATTGAGGTTATAAGCAAATCTCATCGTTTATCTTCCTGTTAAACGATACTGTTCTTTTGAAGAATATAGTCATGGCAAATTGTCTGCAGATGTATGTATCATTCTTTGGTCTTAATTTAGAGGGCAATACCAGTTTATGAAAGTTGGTCTCGATGATCATCCTTGCTTCCTATATTTAATAAAGTCTTATTTGAATATTTTTACATTTTATCTGCTGCCCGTGGAGCAGACATTTTTGTCTGCCAACACAAGTATGCAGAAAAAATTAAGAAAAGTACCAAATGCCTCAATCAGCAAATAGCGAAAGCCATCTTTTTTTTTTTTTTTTTTTTTTTTTTTTTTTTTTTTTGAGACGGAGTTTCGCTCTTGTTACCCAGGCTGGAGTGCAATGGCGCGATCTCAGCTCACCGCAACCTCCGTCTCCTGGGTTCAGGCAATTCTCCTGCCTCAGCCTCCTAAGCAGCTGGGATTACAGGCACGCACCACCATGCCCAGCTAATTTTTTGTATTTTTAGTAGAGACGGGGTTTCACCATGTTGACCAGGATGGTCTCGATCTCTCGACCTCGTGATCCACCCGCCTCGGCCTCCCAAAGTGCTGGGATTACAGGCTTGAGCCACCGCGCCCGGCTCATCTTTTGTTTTATAGTTGTAGCAAGAACTCCTCCTAGCGGACTTGCTCAGGATTATTTACTACATTTGCGGAGAAAGACATGAGGCGTAGCAGTAATAGCATAAGGTCAATGCACTGTAACAGTCAATACATCATAATCTTTCATGAGTGGTGCGGAAGCTGCTTTTCTGCCGTCATGGAATACATTGAAAGAACTTACGAAGCACATAAAGCAAGTATTGGAAATGAAAACAAGCTAGATTGGACCTCTGGCTATTATCTATTTTATACTGTGTTATTTTATTTGGAAAAGAAACATAATTCTAATTATGAATTCTTCACTAAAACTTTTAAAATTTATTTATAATTGACACTTCATAGTCCTACATACTTCTCGGGTACAATTTGATGTTTTGATACACCCTACTGTGCAATAGAACAGGGGTCCCCAACCCCAAGGCCGGGGACGAGTACTGATTCTTGGCCTGTTAGGAACCAAGCGACAAAGCAGGAGGTGAGCAGAGGGCAAGCACGTGATGCTTTGTCTGCCTTTACGGCCACTCCCCATGGCTGGCATCACCACCTGAGCTCCGCCTCCTGTCAGATCAGCGGCATTGGACTCTCGTGGGAGCGTGAACTCTAACTGCACGTGGGAGGGACCCACATTGCATGCTCCTTATGAGAACCGAATGCCTGATGATCTGTCACTGTCCCCCATCACCCTTAGATGAGACCATCTAGTTGCAGGAAAACAAGCTCAGGGCTCCCACTGGTTCTACATTCTGGTGATCTGTATAATTATTTCATTATATATTACAGTGCAATAATAATAGAAATAAAGTGCATAATACATGTCATATGCTTGAATCATCCCGAAACCATCTACCAACATCCCCCGCCCCAACCCTGGTCCGTGGAAAAATTATCTTCCATGAAACTGGTCCCAGGTACCAAAAATGTTGGGGATCACTGCAATAGAACAGTAAAAAGAAGTCTTCCTATCTGACTGTCATTTGTATCTGTTGACCATCCTCTCCCCATTCTGCCCTTCCTCCTCCTCTGAATATGCCAGCAATTTCTATGTGTGCTCTGGATGTTCGTGAAATTGCTTTAAAAGTTACCTTTTCATAGTTACAGAACAAGATGAATGCTAAATGTCTGATTTTTACAAAAGAAGTATAAACGTGGTGACTGTTAATTCTTATTCAGTCAAAAGCCTGCTGAACACTTCCTCCTAGTTACGTACCAGATAATGAAGGGCTTTAAAAAATTGTGTCAAATTATAAAACTCTAACACAAAAATAATAAACTGAAGTTTATAATCGATGGAAATATTACATGGAGTAGCTTTTAATGTACTCATTCTGCAAGCAACGAAAGAATGTAGTGGAAGATGACAATGTAACTGTAGGTATCAGAATAACACGAGAGTCTGTTCTTTTTAACTTTAGTGGTTGGACACTGTTTAGCTTCTTTTCAGAACTCTGTGCTGGATATTTTCTCTCATACCCAGTTTACTGTTAATAAAATCACAAACATGACTGAGTCTTTGACTAGAAGACTTACTTTGACTGCATGTACGACAACATTCCTGTACTAACTTCCTTTCTCATTTAGTAGCTGTAAATGGTTCTTCGGCAGTGAAACATTTAGCATGTAACGTTATTACAAGATTACAAGGTGAAGAACCAGAGACTTAATCTAATAGTCTATGCTACAAATAATAAAAGGATATTTTTAAAAGAGGCATATTTCTCCATCTCATTACAATAAAACAGACCTTTCCCTGGGACACAGTACTTCCTTGTTTTTGTTCTTACAAACAGATTAATTATAGAAAATGCATTACCCCACACGTTTATAATAAGAGAAGTTGTAAGCCACATTCTTGACTCAAATTACTTATTAGTAGTTCAAACAGTGCAAATGGTTTTCTGAAATAAAGCTTTTTCTGATTAATATACATCTATCCTGCAATTTAATGAATACATTTCATATTTTTATTACTAATTACAATTCCTGTTTATTCATGACACATCATGCTGTAAGTGTAACATATTGAATCCACATGGAAGTGCATTAACCATTACTGCTTTGAAACCTGTTGGCTTTTGACCACTTTCAAAGAAACCACTCCCTTCCTTGCACCACAGTCGCAGAACGAATTTATGATTTCACTGGTACAGACAGAATGCTAAATGTAAACTAAACAAATACTGTACCACCTAATGCCTTCTTATGGTTGTCTTTATGTACCAGTCATGACTTATTCCAGTGGCTATGTTTTAAATCTGAAATCATTAAGAGGGACTGTTCTATGTGGAGTCACATTTTCATTATGGTGGTGTGACTGTGAGCATCGTGGATGGCTTGCAGTCACGACAGGGGGAAAGACACGTGCTTTCCAGTGACCTACCGCACACACATCCTCCATTAGCGTGGCAGAAACAGCCACTGGTGTGGTTTGTTTAGGACACCTTTTACTTTTCACACATCACCAAATGTCCTCTCCAGGCAACTGTGGAGTCTGGTCTCCAGACATTTCCTGGGGGCATTTCTCTCCCACTCAGTGGTGCCTAATGTGAGTTGGGAGACAGTATCAAATGCAAATAGCTGGGCCCACCCCAGGGGTTCTCAGTCAGTAATTCCTAGTGGGACCCTAGTATCTGCATTTCCCATAAATGCCCGGGGAAAGCAGATGCTGCTGGCTCTCCATTGCGTTTTGGGGACCCCTGAGCTACCAGAATCTCACTTTCTTTAGACCCAAGACAGATGCCACACTCCACATGCATACCGTTTTCTTTAATTTCTTTATCAACATTCAGGTTATCTCTCTAGGTATTTGGTATGTACTAGATTATATCATTTAAGATACACTTGGTTGGACTGTAAACCCCTTGAAAGCAGAGGACATGACCGACATTTTATTAGAACATTAGAACTGTGTATCTCAAAGTGTGATTTACCAAGTACCTTTATCAATACCCCTGGGAGGTCCGTTTAAAGGCACAGTTCCTGGGTGCATCCCAGAAAAGAGGCATTGGGGGTGGGGCTCCAAAATGTGCATGTTGACAACTTCTTAGATTACTCTTCCGCACCCTGAAAATGTCAGGGGACTTCCTGGAACTCCTGCCCTGAGCTACCCCTGGTACTCAGGCTTGTGCAGGGCTCCCGAAGTGCGCCTGGTTGAGGGAGCTGAGTGCTCAGCAGCGCGCACCAGGCTTCGCTAAGCCGGGCCTGGGTGGAGACGTGGCTTCTCCCTTCTCTCTGGGGGGGTCTGGAGGAAGCTTTTAAAAGCTCCAGCTCAGCAGTGTGGTGAGTCCTCAGCCCCGAGCTGAGAAGCCCTTCTATAACCCCTGTTCTGGGATGGGGAGGGAGGAAGGACACCAGACTAGCTGGCCACACAAGGCTGTGCCAGGCTGGAGATCAGGGTACACAGCGGTCACAGTCATAGATCTCCAAAGGAAATAGAGAAAACACAGGTAACCATTTAAGTTTGAATTCTCGAACCCTCCCGTTCACCACCAGGCTGTTTACCGCATTTGGTCTGAGCGTTACTCATGGTTTTCTAGAAATGCCTAGGAAGGATGAGGTTTAGAGAGGGACACAGTCAGTGTAGCTCGGACCATCAGATCTTCTTCCAAGATGGCTTCTTCATGGCATGTCTGGCGCCTCTTGGCCCTTTGCGTTTTTCCCTCCTCATATGTGGTGTCTCATCTTCTAGGCCCTCTCTACACAACCTGGGCTTGTCAAAGCATAATGGACTCCAAGCTTGGCTTCCAAGACTCAGGAGGTGGGAGCTGCCCAGTCCCAGGTAAGGGCTGCCTGGGGCAGCGCCTCTTCTTCCTGCTACATCTGTTGGTCAGAGGAGTCACGGAGCCCCCACTTGCGCATAGAGAAGCAGACTCGCCTCTTGATGAGAGTGGGTGAGGCCACATTCTGTAATAGCGTTTGGGGTGTGGGACATGGTCGTGGCCATCTGTGGAAAATATAATCTGTTACATTTAGGAATGAACATTGGCCAAGCACGATTGACTGATCGGACAGAGGGGAGAGAGAGAGAGAGAGAGAGAGAGAGAGAGAGAGAGAGAGAGAGAGAGAGAGAGAGAGAGAGAGAAAGAAAGAAAGGAGTCAGGGATTATTCCAATGTTTCCAGGTGAGTGGTTGGGGGATGATGGTGGCTCTGCTGACGCTGCTTTCTGTGAAAGGTAGACTGAGTTTTGGATGTGTTCGAATGTTTGGATATGTGATATCAGGAAATATCTTGGTGGAAATATTTAGCAATTAGCTTAAGTCTGATGTTAGGATCTGGGCCATCATGTGGATTTAGCAGTCGGCATGTATTTGGAATCCTAGGGTGAACGATCCCTCATAGTGAGAATGAGTAGATTATCAGCATCCATAGGCTGAGAACGGAAAACTAGGACAGCTGCCATCGAGGGAGCCGTAGAATAACGAAGCCCAGTCGGAGCGGAGGTGACTCCTCTGACCAACAGGTGTAGCAGGAAGAAGAGGCGCTGTCCCAGGTAGCCCTGACCTGGGGCTGGGCAGCTCCCACCTCCTGTGTCTTGGAAATCAAGCTTGGAGTCCTGGAAACCAAGGAAGCTGAGTCCTTTGACTATCGCTCGTCGGTACACACCGAGGTCGGTGGATCACGAAGTCAGGAGTTTGAGATCAGCTTGGCCAACAAGGTGAAACCCCGTCTCTACTAAAAATGGAAAAATTAACAGGGCATGGTGGCGCGCGCCTGTTATCCCAGGTACTCGGGACGCCCGGGCAAGAGACTTGTTTGAACCCGGGAGGCGAGGCTGCAGTGAGCCAAGATCGCAGCATTGCGCTCCAGCCTGGGCGACAGAGACTCCATCTCTAAGTAAATAAATAAATGAGGACTGATGCAGTGTCGGGGAGGCATGAAGTAAGATCGGACTGAAAGATGTTCTCTGATTTTTTGATCAGTTAATTGAACATCCGCGTGAATATGCCTTTTCAGAAGAGCTGTGGGAAGATGGGGAGAAGACAGAAGAGTTGAGGGGTGAAGGAGAGGAAAAGGGGACGCGCTATGCTTTGCGCGTTTGGGTAGGAAGGGGAGGGGACGGGTTGGCAGTAGCATGAAGAAAAGTCTCGGCCAAGAAAGGAGCTAAATTAACACCGATGGGCCAAGAAGAAGGAGAAGAGAAGCGGGTATACAGGAGAAAAAGGGGCGTGTGCAGCTCTGGAGGAGGGGGTGGGGGAGGTGCTTGGGCGGAGGCGGGCGGGGTCCGAGGGTCCCGCGCTTGAGCTTTCAAGGTTTCATCTTGCTCTCAGGTAAGAAAGCTGATCCCTTCTCTACTGCTATCCCTTGAGAAAAGTTGATGATTTTTCTATTGCAGAGTTTTTTTTTTATCTTTCCAGGGATGATTGTATTGTCACTGACCAGATAATTAACCTATTAGAGGCTTTGATGCAAGTCTCTCCCTGTCCACTTTTGTTCTGGAGAATTTCCCCTGCACCTGTGACGTCAGAATTCAAACCAAAAGACTGAGATGAATGTCACGGAAGTGGCTCTCCAGGCAGCTTGTCCAGGCAGCTTACCCACTCCCATGCCCTGCCTCCTGCGTTCAGGAGGTTGGATCTGAAAGCAGCAGAGGACACATCCTTTGTGGCCGCAAGAGCCCAAGAAGTCACTCTTCACAGCGAAGAACCCAGGGTGCACGTTTTAAGCAGAAAACATTTATTTGGTATTTCTTTCAGATCCAGAAGCACTGGTTTTGGGTCACGTGTTCCACTTGCTGCTCCTGAGGAGGACACTCAGCATCTCTTTGTTCTGTTTCAATGAGGCTGGTGCCAGTAGAAACGCAGTAACTAAAGCATGCGGTTTTCCCAAAGCTGCAGCCTTTCACCAGCCTGTGCCTGGTTCTGTGTGCAAACCTCAGGCCCTCATCATTTGCTTATTTTGTATTAGGGAATGCATCACAGTGAGAGGAAGGAACCAGAGGGAAAAGGACAACATTCAAAGCCAACCTTGGTGCTGTGGCTGCCAGCGGATTGGAAGGGCTGTTATTTTCGGGGAGAGGAATCAGGGGTTCTGTCTTGAGCGAAACCAGGTTTTGAGTCTCTTTGGGCTTTAGATCTGTGTTCTGAGAAAAAAATAAAGGCGTAACACAAAATAGGGTAGAATTTTGGATTGGGGGAGCACTGCCGAGAGCCTCACACAGCAGGATTCTGAATTTCTGAGACCCTTTCAGTTAACGGACACTTCTAGAGGCAGTCTTCTTTTTGACCCTCAACTCAACCCAGCCCATCAATGGGGCCTCACTTCTCAGGTGAGGAAAGCACAAGGTAAACTGAGCAGCGAGAGGCTGGGACAGGGGCATTAAGACTGCTGGTCTACCCAGTAGGAGGCTCCATCAGCATTTCCAACTGGAATTTGAGAAGCGCTTGGTGATGTGCCCAAAGTACGATACCCTTCCATTTCCGTTTGTATGTTTGTGTATATGATAATGCAAAGTCAGCAAAATTGGAAAACAAAAGACAAATCTTAGATTCTACCTTAGTAGAGTTTCAACTGCTTCAATTTTTAAATTCACCTGACAGATTTACATTTGTCTCTGCACAAAGTATTCTGTCCTTGAGAAAATTTTAATGCTCTCGAGGTAGAACTATTTTGTATATTGACTTGGTCTTTCTTTTTTAGCATAGTACAATAGTCACCAAACTTTTATTTTTCAATGAATATTCACTGTAGGGGTCAGACAATGGAATTTAAACATTCTGTAGAGTATCTTAGTAAGGGTGCTTTTATTGAAGTAATAGAGAATTCAACTCACAGTGGCTTAAACATTAAGGATATTCATTGGCTCATGAAATTGGGATTCCAGAGGCAGGAGCAGCTCCAGAACTGATTCACCCAGCAGCTCCGCCTGGTATTAGGGTGAGAGTCTCTCTGACTCTCTCCTCTGCCATCCTCTGCATCACTTTACTTGCGGCTCCCAGGATGGTATGCAGCTGTTTGCTAAGACTCTAGGCTTTCCTGTGGCCCCCTGAAGCTTTTGCAGAAGACCTAATATGATCCTTCTTGGAAAGCCCTCCTCTGGTCTAAACAGCCCTAACTGCAGCAAAACCTAACTCAGAACCAATGACCATTGGGGTAAATGACCCATTTAAACTGGTTTAGCCGAATCAGTGTCCACCTCGGTTATGGGGGTAGATTCGGCTTCCTGGAGTCACACAGACTCACGGAACATGGTTAGAACAAATCTCAGAAAGGTGGAGAGAGGAATGGATGCTGGCCGGACCCACAGAGAATTCCCAGCGGTGGCACGTCTCAGGTGACATTCCATTTTATCTACATTAGTATGCCCTCCAAGAAAGATCCTGTGTGAATACAGAAAACTCACTACTCAGATGTTAGTGTAACCTCCAAGAAAGATCCTGAGTTAATATATCAAGCAGTCACTTCTCAGAATGGTTACTGGTGGTGGGGTAGAGTCTTCCGGGAAAAACAACCAACTCTGGGCCAGCCATCCCAGGCTTGAACCCCTTTTTCTACTTACAAGCAACATAAGGTTCAGCCAATTAGTTACTTCCGTAAGCCTCCATTTCCTAATTTGTGAAGTGTGGGGAATGACAGCAAACCTAAATGGAATGCACTGGAAACCTAAAAGAAGAATACAAGCACACGTGTGTGACCTGGCACTCCAACCACAGTCCCCAACAGCTGGAAGTGGCACAGACACAGCAGAGCAAAGCACATCTCCCCTCTCTAAATCCCGTGACATGAGTATACAAGACAAGTGTGAGTTCCTGGTTCATATCATTTTGTCACATCACGTGGAGAAGGGATGCCTTTCATAAGCCATTCGGAGTAGCTTGCTATATGCTATAGTCTTGTCAGTAACAGAATCAGTTTCAGGCCACCAGTCTTGTTAGTGCGGGTGATCAAGAGAACATTTATTTAACGCATATTTATTGCACACCTACTCTGTTCAGGCAGTTCTGCTGGCTCTGGGGCTGCAACAGTGATACGTGATAGAGGTATGTTCGGGTGGCAGTTTCATTTCCTCTCAACAGCATTTTTTTTTTTTTTTTTTTTGAGACGGAGTCTCACTCTGTCTCCCAGGCTGGAGTTCAGTGGCGTGATGTCGCCTCACTGCAACCTCTGCCTCCTTCAAGCAATTCTCTGCCTCAGCCTCCTGAGTAGATGAGATTACAGGTGCCCGCAACCATGCCCAGCTAATTTTTGTATTTTTAGTAGAGACGAGGTTTTACTGTCTTGGGCAGGCTGATCTTGAACTCCTGACCTTGTGATCTGCCCACCTCAGCCTCCCAAAGTGCTGGGATTACAGGCGTGAGTCACATGTTTTATGTGTAGGAAATTTTGAATGATGCCTTGTGAATGGCTTGAATTCCTCCAACGGTTTGATGTATTTTTTACCCATAGCCACAACTCGTTTTGAGAAAAAAGCCAAACTGGTGTCTCATACTATTATTATTATTATTATTATTATTATTATTATTATTTTGTTTATTTATTTTTGAGATGGAGTTTCGCTCTTGTTACCCAGGCTGGAGTGCAATGACGCGATCTCGGCTCACCACAACCTCCGCCTCCTGGGTTCAGGCAATTCTCCTGCCTCAGCCTCCTGAGTAGCTGGGATTACAGGCACGTGCCACCACGCCCAGCTAATTTTTTGTATTTTTAGTAGAGACGGGGTTTCACCATGTTGACCAGGATGGTCTCGATCTCTTGACCTCGTGATCCACTCGCCTCAGCCTCCCAAAGTGCTGGGATTACAGGCGTGAGCCACCGTGCCCGGCTCATACTATGATTAATATTATTTTCTTGATGACAGGAAATTGGTTAGAGGGAGCTTGTTATTAGCGACCATTTTTTTGAGGGCTCTCCATGTGTCAGACTTTGTACTAAGTACCTTCCAATTCACTTATTCCTAAGGATAGAATGTCCCCGGGAGCAAGCTGCAGGCTCTAGCTGGGGGATTTGCTCCAGCAGGTTGGTGAGGCCTGGCATCTGCTAGCCTGAGGGCGGGAGGCTTGGGGTGACCAGATAGCCCACAGAGAGGTATCTGAGATCAGGCTACTATTAAAGTCAGGGGTTCTGCCTTGAACACCGACTCTAGGGAAGCTGACTTTCCTTTGACCTGCTGATCCTGTCAGCAAGAGCCCACTCCAGATACGCTGTAGTTGACATTTATTTTAGTTTAGAAATTGCTTCTTTACTTTCCATGTTATTAACTTTCTGTAGCAACTACATCTTGTACCTTTTATTAGGCTGTTTTGCATATCAAGTCTGGCTCTGTAGAAAGGGTTGTGTGGGGGTGTTGTTGTAGACCCTGTGCACAAGATTATGTTACAATGTATATTAAAGCCCTCCACTCCCTTACTTTGCTAAGATAGATGTCGAAGTTTAAACAGGTGGGCAGCGTCTGATGGGGCCTGGAAGAAGCACAATTTCAATCAAGTGCCACTTCATCAAGTGTCCCGGTTGTGGGTGGAATGGGGCAAATGTCTACTGCACACCCATCCCCAGGAGCTCGGTGTGTTTGGGGCTCCTGGTGGTGCCTGTGTCAGACGGAGCAGGGCTGTCTGACTGGTGGCTGCTGGCGGTCATGGCAGTGTGTTTCATCACAGTGTGTGATGTGGATACAACCTCCAGTTGCTTCCAGACATTCTTGATGGTCAAATTCAGTTGTCCTTTGCTGTCTAACTTGGTTTTTTAAAACTGATGTTATTTCCAGGGGAGATGTGCTGCACAGCAGCGAGTCATCAGCAAGAAGTGAACAGACAGAGAACTGAGTTACACCCTGATGTCTGCCCCTTTCATTTCTGCCATGTGCCTCGGTCACCCCCATTGCAGAACTGCCACTCATTAACACAGGGCAGGGCAAAGTATCAGAACACCAGGCTCCAACCACAGAGCCTGCTGGCAAAGACAATGCTAGCTATAGTGTTCTGAGCAGCTTGACCATATGTGTACAAATATTACTCAACAAGTTCTCATCAATAGTTTCTATTTTTGCCAGATTTCCTAAGATACGATTTGATACTCTTTAATAACATTCTCAGATAGCTGAAAATACTGTAGATACAACAGAGCAGGAAACAGGAATGGTGAGAGAAATTCATCTTATACACCAAAGGACCGAAGAAAAAAGATAAGAAGTACACAAGAAGAAGAAATGAGGACAATTATAGGCACATTCATTAAGACTATTAAGGGTGATTTACGAATACCTTCTGTTGCTCTCATTAAATATTCCCATTTGTTTTTAATTTCAATGTATCGTCAAGCCAGTAAATCATTACATTTTTCAAGATTGGAACGAGGAGCTAGTCTTACATATATTTATCCACCCCTCACCTACACATCTACACAGCCATCCATCCATCCCTCCATCCACCCACCCACACATCCACACAGCCAGCCATCTATCCATCCATCCATTCATCCATCCATCCATCCATCCATCCATCCATCCATCCATCCACTCACCCATCCATCCATCCATCTATCCATCCATCCATCCATCCACTCACCCATCCATCCATCCATCCATCCATCCATCCATCCATCCACCCACCCACACATCCACACAGCCATTCATCCATCCATCCATCCACTCACCCATCCATCCATCCATCCATCCACCCATCTAACCCTCCATAATTTTTTTTTTTTTTTTTTTTTTTTTTTTTTTTTTTTTTTTGAGACGGAGTTTCGCTCTTGTTACCCAGGCTGGAGTGCAATGGCGCGATCTCGGCTCACCGCAACCTCCGCCTCCTGGGTTCAGGCAATTCTCCTGCCTCAGCCTCCTGAGTAGCTGGGATTACAGGCACGCACCACCATGCCCAGCTAATTTTTTGTATTTTTAGTAGAGACGGGGTTTCACCATGTTGACCAGGATGGTCTCGATCTCTTGACCTTGTGATCCACCCGCCTCGGCCTCCCAAAGTGCTGGGATTACAGGCTTGAGCCACCGCGCCCGGCCCCTCCATAATTTTTAATTCAACAAATGTGCATTGCATGCTTCCTAAAGGCCACACTCTACAAGGCTGTGAAGATGTCATGTGCCTTGAGACCATTCTTTCAACTGTCTGTACCTTCAGTTTCCGCATATGTGGAATGGGGATAATTCTGTCTGGCGGGTGCTACCTTCACTCACTAGCGACCAGTGTTTACTCTTTAAAGGTTTACGTTGCCCAGTAGATTGGCCAGGGTGCCCTGTGCAGGGCCTGGTGGGTGGCAAGGTCTCTGCTAGTGGGACTCACTGTGGGTGAGTTGGGGAGAGAGAGGAAGTTTTGGGGGAGATAGTGTCTTGGGGAGAGAGAGGAAGTTTTGGGGGAGATAGTGACACACTGAGAATTTCATACTGACCATGTGACGTTGAGTAAGTTCTCTCTGTTCCTCAGCATCCATCTTTAAAAAGTGGATATTATAGGCCGGGAGCAGTGGCTCACGCCTGTAATCCTAGCACTTTGGGAGGCCGAGGCGGGTGGGTCACGAGGTCAACAGATCGAGACCATCCTGGTCAACATGGTGAAACCCTGTCTCTATTAAAAATACAAAAATTAGCTGGGCATGGTGGCGTGCCTGTAATCCCAGCTACTCAGGAGTCTGAGGCAGGAGAATTGCCTGAACCCAGGAGGCGGAGGTTGCGGTGAGCCGAGATCGCGTCATTGCACTCCAGCCTGGGTAACAAGAGCGAAACTCCGTCTCAAAAAAAAAAAAAAAAAAGCGGATATTATAATATCTACAGAGGGTTCCTGTGGGCATTAGAGATCACTTAGGAATGAAGGCTTAGTGCAGTCACTGGCAGGAGAGTAGGAACTCAAATATCAGAGCATTTAAGAGAAATGTGAAATGCCCCTTTGCCTCCAAGCAAATATTTCCCCAGACTCTACTCTTGCGCTTTAAAAGTCACACTGGGCAGTCCTTTCTGTGAAGTCACCAAAACACACTGGGAGAAGTACTGAACTCATCTACAAGGGGAAGGATTTTGCTCGGCCATTAGTGATGAATGCTAAGCAGACGGGTGCAGCAGATTCCTCGCCCAGATCCTGGAGATGAGGGAAGAAAATTGTGATGGTCTTAGATCCTAGGGGGTGCTAAATGGAAGGGGCATGCTGGGAAGCACACGGGGCGGGGCAGCTGAGGGCCCCACGTACGGGCACTGAGGCCCCAGCATGGAGAGCAGGCTGAGGAGGGGGAGTTCTGTGAGGGAACATTGTCTGGTTCACTTGGTGCTGAGGGGCAGCCTGTGGCACATAGCAAACTACACCAGATTGAAAGCCGCTAATTGATTTATTTATTTTGTAGAGGCAGGTGTCACTATGTTACCCAGGCTGGTCTCGAACTTCGGGGCTCAAGCAATTCTCCTGCCGCTGCCTTGCAAAATGTTGAGATTAGAGGCATGAGCCAATACACTCAGCTGACAGTCACTTCTTAGGAGCCTTTGGTAGCTCTTTCTGTAGGATGATTATTACTAATAGAATTGAACCTGATCTTCAGTGATTGATATATTCTTTTTTTGTTTGTTTGCTTTTTGTTTTTGAGATGGAGTCTCACTCCATCGCCCAGGCTGGAGTGCAGTGGCATGATCTCAGATCATTGCAACCTCTGTCTCCAGGGTTCAAGCAATTCTCCTGCCTTGGCCTCCTGAATAGCTGGGATTACAGGCGTGCACCGCCACACTTGGCTAATTTTTGTATTTTTAGTAGAGATGAGGTTTCGCCATGTTGGCGAGGCTGGTCTTGAACTCCTGATCTCAAATGATCTGCCTGTCTCAGCCTCCTAAAGTGCTGGAATTACAGGTGTAAGCCACTGTGCCTGGACGATAAATTCCTATCAAAAACCAAAAGCCTGTAATCCCAGCATTTTGGAAGGCAGAGGCAGGAGAATGGCTTGAAGCCAGGAGTTCGAGACTAGCCTGGGCAACATACTGAGACCCCCATCTCTACAAAAAAATTAAAAAGATTAGCTGAGCATGGTGGTGAATGCCTGTAGTCCTAGCTACTCAGAAGCCTCCACTGGGAGGATCGCTTAAACCCAAGAGGCTGAGTCTGCTGAGAGCTATGATTCTGCAACTGTACTCTAGCTTGGGTGACAGAGTGAGACCCTGTTTCTATTTTTTTTTTTTTTTTGAGACGGAGTCTTGCTCTGTCACCAGGCTGGAGTGCAGTGGCACAAGCGATTCTTCCGCCTCAGCCTCCCAAGTAGCTGGGACTATAGGCGCACGGCACCACACCCGGCTAATTTTTGTATTTTTAGTAGAGACGGGGTTTCATCATGGCCAGGATGGTCTCGATCTCTTGACCTCGTGATCTGCCCACCTTGGCTTCCCAAAGTGCTGGGATTACAGGCGTCAGCCACCACATCTGGCCCCCTGTTTCTATTTTTAAAAAATCTTACGAACATAGCTCAGGAAGGGAAAATCAAACATCGTAGGTCCTCACTTATAAGTGGAAGCTAAGCTATGAGGATGCAAAGGCATAATAATGGTATAATGGACTCTGGGAACTCAGGGAGAAGGGTAAAAGGGAACGGGGAATAAAAGAGTATATGTTGGGGACAGTGTACACTGCTCAGGTAATGGGTGTACCAAAGGCTCAGAAAGCACCCCTAAAGAACTTTTCCATGCAACAAAACACCAGCTGTTCCCCAAAAACTATTGACATAAAATAATAAAAATAAAAATTTAAAAAGTAGCCTATTTATCACTCTTTAACCATTAAGTCACTGGAAGAACTAGCTTAGCATTCAGAGTGCACTGGAATGTTAATTGCCTGTGGCAGAAGAGTCCCATGGTCACTTCAGTGTGAGATTTCCGGCAGCTGTTGTTCTGCTCTTGTATAAGATCAACGTGTATCAGCACATTTAAGGCACTGAGAAGTCCTGCAGCAAATATATCTGCTTAACATCATTTAAGCCAGTGTTTCCCAAATGTATTTGACCACAGGCAGAGATCCACGATAGTCCCAAAGAATCTTAGAAACATGGATCTCTGGATGAGGTTGGCATGATGGACATGCTGTGGGTTCCACCATTGTGTATCATGTAGCCTGGAATAATGTCAGTCCGTTTTGGGTTGCTGTAACGGAATCCCTGAGACTAGGTAATTTTTTTTTTTTTTTTTTTTTTTTTTTTTTTTTGAGACGGAGTCTCAGTCACCAGGCTGGAGTGCAGTGGTGCGATCCTGGCTCACTGCAACCTCCGCCTCCCGGGTTCAAGCAATTCTCCTGCCTCAGCCTCCTGAGTAGCTGGGATTACAGGCATGAGCCACCACGCCCAGCTAATTTTCGTATTTTTAGTAGAGATGGGGTTTCACCATGTTGGTCAGGCTGATCTTGAACTCCTAACCTCGTGATCCACCTGCATTGGCCTCCCAATGTGCTGGGATTACAGGCGTCAGCCATCACTCCCTGATACTAGGTAATTTAAAAAGATAAGAGGTTTATTTAGCTCACAGTTCTGCTGGCTGGGAAGTATGAGAAGCATTGTCTCAATACCTGCTCAGCTCCTCATGGGGGCCATGTGCTAGGTCAAAATAATTTATTTTTTGTGAGAATCAACCTAGTCTTGCCAGAGTGAGAACTCACTCACTGCCATGAGAACAGCACTAAGCCACTCACGAAGTTTTCACCCCCATGTCCCAAACACTTCTCAGTGGGTCCCACCTCCCAGCACTGCCACGCCAGGGACCAAATTTTAACAGGAGTTCTGGTTGGAAAGAACCACCCATGTCCAAAGCATAGCAAGTAGGTAATAAATTGCGGGAGTTTCTCTGAGATCAGAAATAAAGATTCATTCATTCAATCAGTTAATTGGTACTGAGGGCCTTTCTTCTGCCAAGCACATTCTCAGCATTGGAAACACAGTAGTGAACAAAGAAGTTGAAATTGTTGGTCTCTCAGAGCATACATTCCGTTAAAGAAGCAGACAGTAAACATGTGAACATCTAATGTGCAATGGAGAGCCGTTGCTATGAAGAGAAACGAAGGCCAATTTTGGAGGGTGCTCCTTCCTTCCGGGTGCTGGAGGAAGGCGGCCAAGCTGAGGTGACAGTGGAGCGGGTGTCTGATGAGGAGCAGCAGTGAGCCACTGGGACATCTGGGAAAGGGCCTTCCAGGTAGAGAGGGGGTGATTGCCAAGTTCCTGAGGCAGAATCCTCCCGACCTGCTGTAGGAGCTTTCAGGAGGGGATTGAAGAAAGGAGGGGAGAGGGGGGGTGGGACAAGTCAGACAGAGCCCTCCAGGCCACAGCAAAGATTCGGGACTGCATCCTGAGGAGACTTGCAAACCCTGGAGGGTCCTGCATGGAAGGATGTCAGGCTGGGTCTTTGACAGTTCTTGTGGTGGGTGTGTGCAGGGTAGACCCACAGGGGCGAGGCACTAGTGGGATGGTTAGGAGGACTCTATTCTAATCCAGGCGGGAGGCCACAATGGCTGGGCCCAGGCTGGTGGCAGTGGAGATGGTGGAAAAGAGTTGGATTCCATAGATATTTCTAAGGTAGAGCTGATAGTGTTTGCTGATGCATTAGGTATGGAATCAAGTGAGTATCATGGATGTTGCCGTGCACCGCAGTTCTGATGAGCAAACAGATGCTGTAAACCAGCTGGCTCCCAGGATGGCTCTGGGTCAATCAGACCAGCAGTGTGACCTGGAGCAGGGCATGTACCTTCCCAACTGCCCTCCCTCCTCTGTGCAACAAAGATCAAAATAATACTTCCTTCATAGGATGAGCGGAGGCAATGCAAGCCTTGTACCTCTAAGGGGTTCTGCATCGTACGCCATCAGGGAAATGCAAATTTAAACAACAATGACTTACCACTACTCATCTATTAGAGTGGTCACATTCAGAACACTGACAAAAAATGCTGGCGGGGTGTGGAACAGCGGGCCCTCTCGTTCATTGCTGGCGGGTATAAAACTTGTACAGCCGCTTTGGAAGACAATCTGGCAGTTTCATATAAAAGTAAACATACCCTCCCATATCACCCATCAGTGTGCTCCCTGGAAACTTATATCCGTACAAAAACCTGCACGTGGATGTTTATAGCAGCTTTCTTCTTCATTGCTCAAACTTCGAAGCAACAAGATGTTCTTCAGCAGGAGAATGAATAAATAAACTGTGGTACCTGTAAATATTGGAATACTATTCAGCACTAAAAAGAAGTAACATGTCAAGGCATGAAAAGACATGGAGGAAACTTGAATGAAGACTGCATAGTGAACGAAGACAGTCTGAAAAGCCTAGATACTTTATGAATTCGAACTACGTGACTTTCTGGAAAAGGCAAAGCTGTGGAGACAGTAAAATGACCAGTGGTTGCCAGGGTTTAAGGAGGAGGAAGGGATGAATAGGCGGAGCACAGAGGATTTTTAGGGCAGTGAAATAGTTTGCATGACAGAACGGTGGTGGACACATGTCAATATATATTTATACAAACCCACGAAGTGTACAACACCCTGAGGAGTCCTAATGTAAACCATGGACTGTGGGTGATAATGATGTGTCAGTGTAAGTTCATCAATTGTATCAAATGCACCACTCTGCAGGGGTTATTGGTAACAGGGATGGCTGTGCAGCGTGAGGCAGGAGGTATACGGGAAATCTCTTCGCCTTCCACTCAGTTTTGCTGTGAACTTAAAATGGCCTTAAAAATAGCAAATTTTGTTTTGAGACGGAGTTTTGCTCTTCCAGGCTCAGGTACAATGTCGTGATCTTGGCTCACCACAACCTCCACCTCCTGGGTTCAAGTGAGTCTCTGGCCACAGCCTTCCGAGTAGCTGGGATTACAGGCATGCGCCACCAAGCCCAGCTAATTTTGTATTTCTAGTAGAGGGGGGTTTCTACATGTTGGTCAGGCTGGTCTCAAACTCCCGACCTCAGGTGATTCACCTTCCTTGGCCTCCCAAAGTGCTGGGATTACAGGCGTGAGCCACCATGCCCAGTCAAAAATAATGATTTTATTTAAAAATATCTACAAGGGCTCACCTACCACCAACAGGCATATGTAGAAATGGAAATGATTGTTACTTAAATAATTAACCACAATTTAAAAGTGCACGTATGAATTAAATCAATACAATTAAATAAATAGATATTGAGAAAGGGAGAAAGTTCGATTTTTAATGGTCAGTTTGTTCTGCTACACGAACAGGAGCAAGTACACACAGACACTGAGAGAAAATGATGGGAGATGACTCTACATGGACAAACATCCGGTGAAACTTGCTGGTCTGTGAGCAAAGGGGCAGCACCCAATGTGCCTAATTAATCTTTTGTTCTATTTCCTGAATGCAGTACAAGAGGCAGGTCTTTAGAAATCCTCTTTCCACTTACTGGGGAAGCTGCTGTGGCCAGGTACTCTCAGTCTGAAGTCATTAAAAACTGCTCCTGTAGTCCCATCTACTTGGGAGGCTGAGGCAGGAGAATCCCTTGAACCTGGGAGGCAGAGGTTGCAGTGAGCCGAGCTTGCACCACTGCACTCCAGCCTGGGCGACAGACTGAGATTCTGTTTCAAAACAAACAAACGAAAAACCAAAAACGTAAAAAACAAAACTCCTCACTGCAGCAGCAGAAACCGCCCCCCTTGCAACATAATGCCAAGCTGTTAGGAAGGAACTGCCGGGAGGGGAGGAGGTAACGGAAGGAGTTCGAGGTCGATCTCTCAGGTTTGTCAGGAGCATTTGTCAGCTTGGTCTTGAGTGAAGGAGGCGCTGATTACAGCCATGGTCAGTGCTTCCTGTTCTGGGCGACCGCAGGGGACTTGCCTGGCCCAGGAGGGAGGGAGCTGCAGGGGCGGGAGTGCCACCTTCGCAGGGTAAGGACCCGCCCCGTGCCAGCCCTTCCTGCAGCGTCTGTGCGCCGCACAGCACTGCCTGGCAATCGCATGTGGACAATGCAGTTTTACAGGTCGGACAAGATCCGCAGATGTGAACTTTACCTAAGTAAATGAAGCTATCTGTCTAATCCAAAGGTTTCTTTTGTTCTGTACTGAAGTGGCTTCTTAGGAAAATGACTAAATGTTCAGCTGTTTCAGGAGAAGCCACTTCATTTTTTCCCGTTTTAATCTTTAAGGAAAATAACCATTTTAAAATGAAGGTGTAAAGAAAAATGTCCTGTAGAGTTCAAGTTGGGCAGAGTGAAAAATGCTAGGATAGTCTGAGAATTTCTTTTGTCAAGTTTTTAAAGTGTGGTACAACCCCAAGTAACTAAGAAAAACCTTTTTTAAAAAATCATGTCTTTATAAAATAGTCACACTATACATGATTTGTCTATCTTCAGTTTACAAACCAATATGACTAAAATTAAACAGAATTTTTAAAAAAGGAATAATTTTTTTTTGTATTCTGCATTGCAAATTTAAAATTATTCTCCTTGAAATGATCCATTTAAAAACTTCTGAAGTCAGTTTGGAAAATCACCAGGAGCCTGACCTGGTCACCTCCATGGAGGGTGTGTGTCATCATAGATGGAGTGAGACCGTAAATCTAATGAAGAAAGCCGTGCCAAGCAAGACAGTTTTCGTTTTCAAATTGAAATTAACTTCTGCTTAATTTTGATTTAAAATTGAACCACATTAAAAAAAAAAACAGGGAAATACAAACTTCAAAATTGTTACTAGACCTGAATTCCTTTTGGAAATTAGCTAGTGCTGAAAATATGAGCTAACATGAACAAATATAGCCTGATAATATTAGCCTGTGCTAATAGGTTAATAAAATGGCAAAAAATTTATTGGTAACAAAACTGCTTTTGAACGGATTCAGATTCAGTTAGTTGATCGTAATTTTGGGCACCTAACTTATTTATCAAGTGAAAGTGACAAAAAGATGATTTGGTAAGTTGCCTAAACTTAGTTAGATTTTGCCAGCTTCCTAAGATTAAAGAATATTCAATTAAAAAGAAAAAAAAATTGAGGAAAATATTTTTCAATAAGATCTCTTAAATCCACTTAGAAATCTTCACTCTAAAGTTTGTTGATAATTTTCTATGCTGAATTTGATACATAATTGTTTCGGTAGAATGCTGTCCTGGTTATTACATATTACTTAGGAGTTTTTATAAATGATAATTTACATTTTTATAAATTTCAGTGTTGAATATTGAAGAACTCACTATCAAATGTTGAATCTTGAATGTCCTTCTTTCTGATCAATTGCATTTTTTTTTTTTTTAAAGAGACGGATTCTCACTCTGTCCCTCAGAAAGAAGTGCAGTGGTGCAATCATAGCTCACCACGGTTTCAAACTCCTGGGGCTCAAGTGATCCTCTTGCCTCAGCCTCTTGAGTAGCTGGGACTACAGGCACACACTACTGTGTCTGGATAATAGAGATGGGGTCTTGTTATGCTGCCCACGCTGGTCTTAAACGCCTGGCCTCAAGTAATTCTCCCGCCTCAGCCTGCATAGTGGCTGGGATTACAGGTGGGAGCCACCTTGCCTGGCCCAAGTGTTTTTTTTTTTTTTTTTGAGACAGGGTCTCACTCTGTCACCCATGCTGGAGTGCAGCAATGTGATTACAGCTCACTGCAGCCTCCGTGTCCTGGGCTCAGGTGATCTGACCCCTCAGCCTCCTGAGCAGCTGGGCCTACAGGTGTGCACTATCATGCACAACTAATTTTTGTACTTTGTGGCAAGAGGGTTTCACCATGTTGCCCAGGCTGGTTTTGAACTCCTGTACTCAAGCAGTCTGCCTACCTTAGCCTCCCAAATTGCTGGGAGTACAAGTATGAGCCACTGTGCCTGGCTCCAGATGCATTTTTGAGTGCAACTTAAACTCATTTTGTCTTGTTCTTTGGTCTGAAAATATCCCTTTAGGACAGGCTTTATGAACCAAAATAAGGGAAACATTTAAAAATCACCCAGTCTACCCCTCTCTCTCCAGTCTAAGTGTTTATAAACTCTTTAGAAATGTTATACTGTGTTATACTTAGTGCTGTATGTAACTTTCACTTTATTTGTTCCATGATTTTAAAGCAGAAGCAAATGTCTTGCATATGTATCAAGCAAAGTTTTATTTTGTGTAAGGCCCTCAAATGACACACACAAAGATAGGTATAAAGTGCTGGGGATCAGGGTGCTGTGAATGCCCAGAGCAGGATGTAGGGAAAAGATGAACCTGCAAAAGTCAACTTGTTCCAGATGATGCCTTTGCCAAAAGTTTAAAAAGTGTGGATCTGATGCCTTAGGTGAGTGACAGGCCTGCATGATTGTAAGCTCCAGTGGCAGGAGGGTTGAAACGTGAAGCAGTCAGCAGGTCAGTTACAAAGTCTTGGCAGGAGATTTTGAGGGCTTGAATCAAGGTAGTTGAGAGAGAGGAAGGAAATTTGAGATAAATATGTTTCATGGATGAAATCTGTGAGATTGTCTGGCCGCGAAGTGTTGCGTAAAAAGGAAAAAGAACGGTGGTTCTTCCTGGATCCACAATGATGCTGTTAACTACCACAGCTCACGCAGGAACAGGGTTGGCAGGGGCCTATTACTGTGAAAATCACCAGAACACTGCAGTGTACTGTTATACCAAATACCTGAGCTTTAAACACTACAACCACAAGCAATGAGGTTTAACAACCCCATCCTAATTGAAGTCACTGAACCACTTCCTCCACGGTATCTCACTTCTTCATCTATATTAAGCAATTAAGAAACCCAAAGATCAAAAAAAAAAAAAAAAAAGAAAGAAAAAAAAGAAAAAAGAAAGAGAAACAGAAATCTCAAAGATCTATCTACCTCATAAATAGACATTTAGGTCAGATCCTGTGAGAGTAAGTAGCCCAACCAGCAGCTTTTGTTGAAGAAATGTACATAATCTTTATCTTGTCCATCACTGGGTAGACTTTGCTGACATTTTGGTGTTCACGCTATTTTGAAATCATGCTAAGAGTGACATTTTCAAAGCTGTTTCTGGATTTGCTAACATGGAGGCCTCAGGTAAGGGAAGCAAATAGCCTGTGTCATGCTCTGATGAAGCCTGAGATGCTGTGTTGCTTTCTGACGTAATCACAAGGCATTGTAGTGCTCACCCATTCACGCCACCACTCTTTCCACCAGCGTGTGTCAAGCACCTTCCACGGGCTGTCCCTTCAGTGGGAGCTTGCTCTTCCTCTAAAACGCGGCGGTACTTACTTTCTACAGCATTTCAACAATTGGGGAAAGCATAACATAGGTTAGAGTTTGTTGGTAAGTGAGTCAGTGGCAATTGTATCAAACGTTTAAAAAATGTGTGCAGTATATTAGAACAGGGGTCCCTAATCCCTGGGCTGTGGACAGGTACCGGTCCACGGCCTGTTAGGAACTGGGCCACAAGGCAGGAGGTGAGTGACAGGAAAGTGAGCATTACTGTCTGAGCTCCATCTCCTGTCAGATCAGTGGCAGCATTAGATTCTCATAGAAGCACAAACCCTATTGTGAAATGCACATGCAGGGGATCTAGGTTGCCTGCTCTTTATGAGAATCTAATGCCTGATGATCTGCCACTATCTCCCACCACTCCCAGATAGGACTCTAGTTGCAGGAAAACAAGCTCAGAGCTCCCACTGATTCTACATTTCATTGTGTATCACAATGTACTAATCATATAAATAAAATGCACAACAACTGTAATGCTCCCATCCCCCCTGCCACCCCACCCGTGAAAAAATTGTCTTCCACACAACTGGTCCCTGGTGCCAGAAAGGTTGGGGTCTGCTGTACTAGAAGATCAGACATGTTTTCTGTTTAACTTGTTTAAATATATTTGGGTGTCATTATGTTAATTTTTATACGTCCTTAAGGTCTGAACCATTTCAAAATGTGTCTGTGAAAACAGTCATTGTCTAGAATCATCCTGAACCAAATAAAATAAGTATGATGAAGGTTCATTTTGGCCCTCTGGTTTAATGCTTGTTTTCTTGCTCACGATGGAATTCTCATTTCTAACCGTGTGGCTGAAAGAACAGCTTTGTGCATGTTAACAAATGCAAAGCTCTCATGCAAATGTTTTTGAAATTGCGGGAGTCTTGCTCTGCCTGATTTGACTGCTAGTTTGGATTTTGTTTTATTAATGAACTTCGGTTCCAAATAAATTTCCAAAGTTTAACATACCTCAAGATTCCTTGATTCTAAAGTAGCACTTAAGCTATCCACTGAAAAATTCTTATGTAATAGATATTTCAAAAGACATTTGAAGCATCATTCAGAATTTTAAGCCACTTACCAGAATTTTAAATAATGTGTGAACTGATTTGAATTTTAACAAGAAGTGCTATAAAAGTTGAATTTTACAGTTTTATAAAAGTTCAGTTACGTTTCCACTCTTCTTGATTGTTGCTTGAAGCAGAAATAAGGTGTTTTCAAGAAGGAGCCTAAGATGTAGTGAAAGAGAACCCCGCCCTTTATTATTATTCACTTTCTTTCTATAGCAACTGGGTGCTGGGTATTTGCTTTTCAAATATATTTGGTTACAGATATTAATGCTCTCTAGAGCTAACACCAAACTGTTTCATAATAAAACTCACTCTGCACTCCTGTCCTCAGCTTTAATAATAACATACATTGCTATTTTTCAAATTTCATAGAAAACAACAATGTTAAAATTATGACTGTATTTTTGACCCAAAAATCTTGCTTTTGGATGAAAATTGCATCCAATGCCTGAAATTGGTGATGGCCATTTTTCTATTGCCATTTTCTTAGGAATTACATGGTTCAAGTTAACTCAGCGTTGATGGCTGTCTTGAATAACATGGAATCTAATGAGCGGACCTCAGACTAAATGCCTTAGTTTAGCTTTTTAGTACCTTCAAGTTTGTTTGCTTAGTATTACTGTCATCGATGCACAGTTTCTCAAAATGATTTTTAAAAAACAACTTTGACACAGTTTTTGTAACTGTTCTAGAAATGCAAATCTTAGAGATTTAAGAAATAAATCATCAGTAAATGTCACTAGTGATGTCGATAAATATATGCCACTTAGCTCCATTATTTATTCAAAAAGTTGGGGCTGGGTTTACAAACAAAAATTTTGTGCTTTAAAACAAAAGCTAAAGGAAGATTCATGTTTAGCTTCCTTCCCCAAGAAACTTCTTACACATTTTGATGAATTTGGATTGTGCCTAATAATCTTTATTTACATAGTCAAATTTATTGGCAGGAATAAGCCTGAAGCTTTTACTTAACTAAAGAACTGTCTGAAGGTTTTTTTCTATCTCTCTGTTATTCATTTACTTACACAACAACAACATAGGTCTTTTATAAGATGAGAGAGAAGGAAATTTCTGTATTGATGGAAGTGTGGCTTAGGTAAACGTAGTTTGAGAAGCATTGAACCCAATTCTAATACTTAGACATGGTTTTCGTTTGTTTGTTTCCTTTTGTATTTACTTTTTCATGAAAAGTAACTTCTAAAACAAGATTTATTCTACCTAGTTCATTTGGATCCCACATATTTAAAGTCAGGAATAAGTGTGTGGACTTTGCTTTTCTAGTTATAGCTAAGTAACTCAAGGTAACGCAGAATGTCAAACACCACACCAAATACAAGAACCCTGCAGTATGTCTTCTCTGATGGGCCTCTGGCAGCCCCTGTAGAAGGTCCTATTCTGAGGCTGCAGACATTCCCCGGGGTTTCTCTCTTACATTTCCCCTCCTTGATTTTTGTTTATTGCTTTTACCATTGAACCATGACACCTTCTGATGAATTAGGTGAAACACACAGCAAAGATGTCAAAGAGCAATTAAAGTCGTCTCAGTTGCTCTGTAAGATGACAGGCTGTAGTCTTTACAGTAATTAAGAAAGTCAAAAAGAAGAAGTTGAATTTTTCACGGAAAGATGTTATTTAATTTCTGATTCAGTCTTACACAGAGAACTAAATGCAAATCCCCCGCGTATAATAGGTGAATCTGCATACGTTACCATGAGAGTTTTGAATATGAGCAAACAGGGGGAAAAGGAGAAGTTGCTACCGGGACTAAAGTTGGAGTCACGTGGCTTCAAAGTTTGTGGAAACTTTTCTTTCCTTTTTTTAATGCTTTGTATGTGTCAAGGTTTTAGATGTGAGTTCTTCAAAATTGTCAGACTACGTTTCCCTTCAGCTGGTTTGGAGCTCACTTTCCAACTGCTTTTACAAGTAAGAATTTAAACATTTTAAAGAGATTATATGCTGGCTTTTTAATTCAAAATTCAGTTGGAAGCACTGCTGTGGTTTCATTGCTAACAATTCTCTTTCTGCCTTTCGTTTTCTTTCTGACACAAATGGATGGGAACATCTTAGAGTTTTACTGCCTGTGTAAAAAAAAATGGTCTTTCTTTTTAGTGTAAGATTAATTATGCTTAGTTTGGGTTGCTCAGCTCCCTCCTTGTTATTTTTTGCTTGGTCTGTGCTTACTTTGAAAGGAAATTTAATATATATTACCCGGTTAAAAGTCTCAGTATTGCTTACACTTGGTGACTAAAGAAAGCTCGGTGAAAATTGCTCGATGTGTATATAAAAGCATGTATTCCGTACTGAGATACCTGACCCACGGGGTGCAGGAGCCGAGCCACGGCTTTATTTGCTCTTAAGTTGTGAAACATTTTTTTCCCACATTCTGGTGAGTCACTCTGTCCTGATGGAACTGCTGCCTGTTACTCACCAGCACATCTGCCACAAGGTTTTAAAGAACCCCAGGACATGGCCTGAGGCAAGTCTCCCAGGGACCCCATGCACCCTCACAGTCACGGGGCCCCTTCACCACTTCCTTGTAGGGCTTGAGAGTGAAATACAGAACCCACGGTGGTCCCTGCGTGTCCCTCTTCTGGTCCTGCTCTCAGGCATCTCAGAGACTTGGGCTTCAGATGTTCACTTAAACTTAAGAACCTCATGGAACAAATACTGTGTTGTCTGCTTTGCAAACCTTTCTCCCTCTCCAACGATCCTGAAATAATGTAGTATCGTATGAATAATAGGCACTCAAAGCATTATTGCTAAACAAGAAAAATTAATGTTTATGTTTAGAAAATGATTACTTTTGGACATTATAAAAAATCTCTTATGCTATGATTTCTACTTATAATTTCTTCATTCTGGTGGTGTAATATCTATCCCATAATCTATGTAGAGTTTGTGGGAAAAATACTTTCCTTCTTCTATTTATTGTACAGAGGAAAAGGTGTGAGGTGACTAACTTCTTTTTGTTAAAACAAAAATCCGCAAATCTACTTGGTAAGAACCATGTGATATATGACAACTAGCACTCATTAGTAAGCCTAAAATCCACTTTCTGCATTAGTTATGGAGATGTTGGATCAATGGGTTGCAGGTGGTGACCTACAATGGAATGCAGGTGCTGACATGACTTTGTGTTTGGTTGCATTTTAGTCAGCAAAGAGTGACATTTTATTAATATTTTACATTTTTTTTCTGATTGGGCTGGAGTTTTATAATGTCTCTTGCTGATTTTCTTTCTCGATTCTTCCTTCCTTACAATAAGCCCTCTACATGATTTATTTTAGTGACTTAAAAGGGCTGCATAAAATTATTTTGTATGCATAAACATAATGCCAAAAGTAAGTGATGGAACAGAGGGATGCTGGTGATAAAATAGATCACGATTGCAAATTATATTAATGACAAAAACTGTCATAAAAATAATTTTTAAAAAGAAACCATCACAATGAGTAAAATACGCAGCTGGAAAATATGGGGAAGAGGAAATAAGGGCAGAGGAGTGTTATGATTCTAGGATGTTCATCTAAGGGCTACTTCTAGCTGTGCACTGCAAATTTGGCTCTGAGCTGCCTTGCAGCAAACTGAGAGGTGTAATAGTCACGCCACCCATGTATAAATATGCTGGTAACTCAGGATAAGTAAAGCTTTTCCTGATATGGAAAACAATTAAATGGATACTTTACATTCTTGTATAATGAGGACATGGAACGATATTAGGCTATGGCATTAGCAACACCCTTGTAATAGTTACAATATTGAATTTCATGCACATTTCTTATAATGTCCTTCTGTGTCTGTTAGAACATCATGTCAGTTCTAGGAAGAATCCAACAATATCGTATCGCCTATTTTGATACAAATGTCCTTAGATTCCTGACAGGTCTGGCTTGATCTGAGGATAAATGTATCTTTCAATGAATGGGTCATTTTTTTTCCCTAGCAGCAGCAGGAGAAAAAAAAAACCCAATTTATTGTTGATAAAATATTTGCATACTTTAAATTTCAGCTGAGGATGAGATGAGACTTCTCTTTGTAGAGTGAGGTGCCCAGAGCAGGTACCTGTCAGAATCAGCATCCTCCTGTGGAGATGGCTAGAGGAAGATGTTTTGGGCAGGGCCAAAGTTGTTTTAGAAAACAATTCTGTATTTAATACAAGGATTTGAGGCTTTAATGACATGGAACATGACCCCGAAAGTTTTATTATACTTTGTCATTGAGATCCTTAGATCTTGTTTAGCATGCATACATGTGTGCATACCTGTGTACAAATATACATATATAGATGCATAATCTCCACAAAAATACGTGCTTCATAAGAACATCTAATATTTGTGTTTTGAAAAGCTTCAAGTGTGTGACAAAGTTGACAAAACTTTGCAGAAAATATCCGTATACTCACAACTGAAATTCTACCTAAACCTTTAGTATACTTACTTTATCACATGTATCCATCTCTTGTTCCTTCTATCCATCAGAGTGAATTGTAGACAACCTGAAATAATGATTAATGATTAACTAATTGTTAAAAATCATTAATTTGAGTTCAATACTTGTGTGTAATTTTTTGTTATAAACAAGTATTATAATTTATATAACTACATATCAAATATAACGCATATTCTCACATACCTCACAAATCTGGGCTTTAGATGTTCACCTAAACTGAAGAATCTCATGGAACAAATATTGTGTTATCTACTTTGCCAATCTTCCTCCCTCTCCACCTATTCTGAAATAATGTTGTATTTCACATTATATTAGTAATAGCACATACTAAATAATATAAAGTGTTGTTTGCCTTAGCCTTTTTAGTGTTGCTATGAAGGAATACTTGAAGTTGAGTAATTTATAAAGAGAAAAGATTTGTTTGGCTGATAATTCTGATGTCTGGAAAAGTTCAAGTTTTGGCATCTGCATCTGGGGAGGGCCTCAGGCTGCTTCTACTTATGGAAGAAGGTGAATGGGGCTGTGCGGAGACCACGTGGAGGGAGGGGAAGTGTCAGGCTCTTTCTACCAACCAGCTCTCTGGGGAACAAATACAGCAACAACTTTCTCACCCTGCCACCTCAAGGAAGGGGATTCATATACTCAGAAATCTATCCCCCCGACCCAAATATTTCCAATTAGGCCCTACTTCTAATGGTGGAGACCACATTTCAACATGAGATTTGCAGGAACAAATATCCAAACTATGTTATAATGTACATCATATGTTATAATATTTGTATAATTTTAATGTATAATTATCTGGCACATTTGCAAATCTTAAGTGCACACTAGTTGACTTTTGGAAAATGCACACCTCCGTTTATCCAAAGAAAGCATTGTTTTTACTCCAGAAAGTTTCTTCTACTTCTTCCCAGTTAATCCCCATCTTTAACACCCAGAGGTAATCACTGTGGTGATTCTTTTCTACCATAGATTAGGCTTGCTGTTCTAGAAATTCATATGAATGGAATCAAACACATTGTATTCTTTTGTATGGGCTTTTTAAAATTCAGCATTGTTTTTGGGATTCATCCAAATTGGTGTATGCATCAGCTGTCTTTTATAAAAAAAATACTGCGTAGCATTCAATTGTATGACTTTACCACCGTTTGTTTATTCATTGGCATGTAGGCTATTTCCAGATTTGGGCTACTATAAATAAAACTGCTTTTAGCATGTTTGTTTTCATTTCTTTTGGGTGAAATTGTTGGGTCATGGAATAGGTGTATGTTTAGCTTTATCAGTAACTGCCAGACCATTTTGTAAGGTGGTTATTTTATTTAACACTCCCATCATCAGTATCTAAGAATTCCAGTTGCTCCTTATCTTCACCAGCATTTGGTGTTATTGATCTGTTTAATTTTAGCCATTCTTGTGGGCATGTAGTGCTATCTTATTTGGTTTTACTTTGGATTTTGCTGATCACTGATGTTAGGTACTTTTTCATGAACTTACTGGTCACTTCTACATCTTTTCTGAAGTATCTGTTTTAAATTTGCCCATTTACAAAATCGAAATATTTGCCTTATTCTTCTTGCAGTAGCAATTCTTGATATATGTCAGATGCAAGCATTTTGTCAGATAAAGGCTTTTTGAATATGTTCTTCACGTCTGTGAATGTCATTCACGTTCTTCGTGGTATCTTTTCATGAGCATAAGGTTTTAATTTTGATGAAGTCTAATTCATTAGTATTTTTCTTTCATGATTATTTGTTTCTATAACTTTAGAAACCTTTGCATACATACTCACAAATATGAAAGCTATTCTGTATTTTCTTCTAAAAACTTTATGGCCTTAGCCTTTACATTCGATCTATGGTCTATCTTGAATGCATTTTTGTGTATGATGTGAGGAATTGAATGCCATTTTTTTTTTTTTTCATAAAGACATCCAGCTACTCCAGTTTCATTTGTCAAAAAGGCTATGTCTTTTCTCCAATGGATTACTTTGGTGAGTTTTTCAAGACTCAGATAGTCTTTAAATATATGTGTCCATTGCTAGGTTCTCCATTCTTTTCCTTTGATTTGCTTGTTGATCCTTAAGATCGACGCTATCCTGAGATTGGAACTTGACAGTAGTTCTTGAAGTCAGACAGCGGCAAGTCCTCCAACTTAGACATTCTTTTGCAAGATTACTTGAGGTTGTCTTGGTCTTCTTTCTGTAAAAATTTTACAATAAATTTGTCCAAATCTGTTTTAAACCTCGGTTGAGATTGCAAATATGATACTTTTGAATCTATAGATCATTTTAGGGAAGAACTGATGTCATAACAATATTGAATTTTACAATCTCTGAACATGGAACATCTCTTCATTTCTTTAGGTCATTAATTTTTCTCAACAATGTTCTGTAGTTTAAAATCAAGAGATCTTGTTTCCGTTTTCTGTTAAATCTGTTCCTTGATATATCATACTTTTCAGTGGTATTCTAATTGGATTTAAATTTTTTTAGTTTTTAATTGTCTTATGTCAGTATATAAAAGACATTACACATATAAATATCAATTAAAGAAAGGTGGTTGGTATCTGTCTCAACCTTTTATCCTGCAACTTTCGTATCACTTATTAGTTTGGTCATTATTAGAATTTTTTGTGCTAATAATCATGTTATATGCAAATAACAATTTTACTCCTCTCTGTCAATCTTTTTACCTGCTAGTTCTTTCTTGGCCCTTTACAATGGCTAGAAACTTCATATGTTGAATAGAAGTAAAAAGACTGGGTATTCATTTCTTGGTCTTGTTAGGAAGGAAGGGACTAATATTTTACCATCAAATATGATATCAGCTGTAGGCTTTTCTCAGATGCCCTTTACTAGACTGAGAAAGTTTTCTTTTATTCCTGGTCTTCTGGGTGTTTTCTAATATGAAAAAATGATTTTCTTTGTTGTTAAATACTTTTCTATGTCTATTAAAATGATCATGTAGCTTTAGTTTTTATTGTATTAAGGGAATGGATTACATTGATTCTCAAATATTAAACCAGCCTTGCAATATTGGGGTTAGCCCTATTTGGTAATAATTGCCAGGTCTAATTTTCTAATTTTATTAAGTATATTTGAATCCATTTTCCTGAAAGATATTGGTCTGCAATTTCCTTTTTTCTTCTGTGATATCTTTGCTAGATTTTGGAATGACTTTATCTCCTAAGTTGGCAAGTATCCCCTCTTCAATATTTTCAGAAATCAAGTTTATATAAGATTGGTTTAGAATGTATCAGTGAAACCATCTGAGCCTAATGTTCTTTATAGAAAGTTTTTGATAACAAATTCACTTTTTAAAATAGTTATAGGGTTGTTCAGATTTTCTGTTTCACCTCAATTTTTGAAGGATGTATTTTTCAAGGTAATTTTCTATTTCATTGAAGTTTTACTGTTTGGCATTTTAAGGTTGTTTATGACAGTATCATTTATTATCTTTTAATGTTTGTAGAATCTGTATGATAACTTTGTTTTCTTTATTGATGTTGATAATTTGTGTCCGTTCTCTTGATCAATCTGGTGTATGAATTTTGTTAGTCTTTTCATAAAAACATATTTTGACTTTGTTATATTTTTTCTATCTTTTAAATGATTTCATTAATCTCTGTACTTATTTTCATTATTTCATTTTTCCCACTTACACTGGATTTACTTTTCTCTTCTTTTTATAACTAATAAAGTGGAAACAGCCATTAACTTTAGAACTCTTTTTAAAAATATGCTTATTTAAAGCTATAATTTGCTTTGTAAACACTCTTTTAGCTGGGTTTCCCAAGTTTTGTTAGGCCATATTTTAATTCTGAGTCACAATTTTATTTTCGATTTCTTCTTTGATATTTGGGTTATTTAGAAGTGTGCTATTTAATTTTTACATACATAAGGATTTCCTGATTACCTCTTTGATTTCTAATTATATTCTGTGTGGTCAGAACATATTCTCTCTGTGACTTCAAACCTTTTAAATTGATTTAGACTTATTTTATGGACTTGTCTTTTTTTTTGTTTTAATGAACTGTATGTGCTTGAAAAGAATTTGTATTCTGCAACTGTGCTGTAAATATCAATTAAAGAAAGGTGTTTGATAATCTTCTGATAATCTGGATAATTATGTTTTATCTCGTTATCAATTGACAGGAGAAGAATGTTAAAATCTTTAACGTTTGTTGTAAAATTGTCTATTTCTTCTTTTACTTCTATGAGTTTTTGCTTCATTCATTTTAAACTTTGTGCTAAGCACGTACATATTTATGATTGTGATATCTCGCTGATGATTGAATTCTTTATCATTATGACAAGTCCGTTTTTATCTCCGTTACTACTTTTTGTCTAGAAGCATATTTTATCTGATATTAATATAGTTACTCCAGACTTCATATAACTGTTTTCATAGTGTATTAGAGTTCCTCAGAGAAATAGAAGCAATAGGTGATAGTTGGATAGGTAGGTAGGTAGGTAGATAGATAAAAGAGGATTTAGTATGGAAATTAGCTCATGTGATTATGGAGAAGTCCCACTGGCTGATACCTGCAAGCTGGTGATCCGGGAAAACGGGAGTGGGGGGCGGGTGTGTGTGTGGTTTAATCTGAGTCTGAGGGTATGGGCCTGGGGTTGGGGTGTGCTGGCGGGGAGTGGAGATGGGGGAAGGGATCCTGCTGGTGTAAGCCTAGGGCCTGAGAACCTGAAGCTCTGATGTTCAAACGCAGGAGCAGATGGGCGTCCCAGCGCCGGAAGAAAGAGCAAACGTGCCCTTCCTCATTGTTTTATTCTCTTCAGTCGCTCACAGATTGGCTGATGCCCACCTGCCATGGGTTGGGCAGATCTTCATTACTTACTGCACTGATTCAAATGCTAATCTCTCCAGAAACACCCTCACAGACACATTTAGCCAGCTACCTAAGTATGCCTTAACCCAGACATAAACTGGAGTATCACACTTTCCATTTGCATTTAACCTATCTTATTCTTTATTTTTATAGTGTGCATCTTGAGACAGCTTATATTGGCCCTTGCTTTTTTTTTTTTTTTTTTTTTTTTTTTTGTCTCTCTGCCTTTTAATTGAGGGACTTAATCCAACAACCTGAAAAATAATTATAATTAAGTCATCATTGATATGTATGTATTTATTTTTGAGACAGGGTCTTGCTCTGCCACTCAGGCTGGAGTGGAGTGGTGTGATCGTGGGTCACTGCAGCCTTGACTTCCTGGGCTCAAGCAATCCTCCCATCTCAGCTTCCTGAGTGGCTGGGACTAAAGGAATGCACCACCATGCCTGGCTAATTTTTGTATTATTTTGTAGAGACCGGGTTTTGTCATTTTGCTCAGGCTGGTCTTTGAAATTCTAGGCTCAAGTGAACCACCAGCCACGGCCTCCCAAAGTGCTGGGATTACAGGCATGAGGCGCCATGCCTGGCTGGTATTTTACTATTTATGGTTTGTGTTTTTTTATTCCTTTATTTCTTCTTTCTTATCTTTTAATGAACTTTTGAATATTTACTAGAATGCCTTTTTAATTTATCTATGAAGCTTTTTTTATCTCTACCTATTCATGTTTTCTTAAAGTGGTTGTTCTAGGGATATATCTTCTTAACTTTTCACAATCTACTTAGAAATAGGGTTGTATACTTTGGGAAATGCAGAAACCTGGTAGCTATGCAGGAAGACTACCATTCCCATGCTATTATTTGTGCTAGAGTTGTCATATGAATTACATTTACATACATTGTAAATCTCACTAACTGTTGTCATTTTTGCTTTAGTCATATGTATTTTAAAGAAGTTAAGAATTATAATAGTCTCCTTATATTTACCTAGATTTTTACCATTTCTGATGCTCTTCATTCTTTCTTAAAAATCTGAGTTTTCCTCTAGTGTCATTTTACTTCAGTTCAAATAACTTTTTAAATAATTTTTTTTATAGCATGTTTTCTGTCAACAAATGCTTGGCTTTTATATTCTTTTTAGCGTATTTACTTTAGTCTCATTCTTGGAGGATATTTTCACTGGTTTGACTATTTCTTTTCTCACTCTTGAGATGCGATTCCACTTTTATTTTTCTTTGGCTTCATTAGTTTCTGATGAAAAGTCAGTGATTACTCAAATATTGTTCCCCTCTATGTCGTGTGTTCTTTTTCCTCTGGCAGTTTTCAAGATTTTAGCTCTGTCTTTAGTTTTCAACAGTTTGTCTCCATACACCTAAGCATGCTTTCACTTGTTTTTAATCCTACTTGGCATACACTGAACTTGAGCCTGTAAATTTATATCTTCCATCAAATTGGGACTTTTTGGGCCATTATTTCTTCAAAAATTGTTCTGCTCCATTCCCTCTCTTAAAAAATTATGTAATATGTAGCTATAGTATATTAAACATTTTGATGTTATCCCAGTGGTCTTGGAGACTCTCTTATAATTTTTATTTTTTTCCTTTTTTTTCAGATTGGATAATTTCCACGGCTTCATTTTCAAGTTAATTGACTTTTTCCTCTGCCGTTTTCTTTCTGCTGTTAGACTTATTCAGTGATTGCTTAAAAATAATTGACAACTAAAAACAGTTCGATAATTTCTGTTTGAGTTTTTAAAATGGGTTTATGTTTTTATCTCACAGCCGAGCCTCCCTGCCTTTCGATCCCACTAGAGAAAAATCGGCATGGCAGCATCATTTCCTTGTGGAACTCTAGTTTGTTATCCTGCTGGTACCACTGCATTTATGGGCACCTTCCCACTCACCCATTTTCCGGTTCTCTACTGTATACCGTTTATCACAGAGATGCCACCGACACTTATGTTAATGAAAATTAACAACATTCATTAGTGTTATCTGATCTACAGTAGACTATTTTCACAGATTCCAATGCTTGTCGTGGGACTGAGAAGCACATTATACCCTAAGGTGTCGGCGGGGGAGAGCAGAGGAGGAAATCTTACTGTGCTTACGCAAGATGGTCATTCTAGCTTTATCTTAAAGCATAAGCACAATCTTGTTCTGTTTTTTCCTCTTTAACAACCTTCTTTTAAATATTATGCTAATATATTTTATGTTATATAAAATATTTATCTCACAATATAATTTTTATAATTATATACAATAATATGAAATTTCTTTGATTTGCACCATAATTGGCTGGAATATATTTCCAAATATTCTCTTCTCAAGAATATATCCGGGATATATATATTTAAAGCCCACACCCTCTTTTAAATTGACATATAATTCACATGCCATAAAATTCATTCTGTTAAAAAGTGTACAATTCTGTGGTTTCTGGTATATCCACAAAGTTGTGCAACTATCATGACTATCTAACACTACGTAATTTCCGAAATTTCTAACACCTCCAAAGACATCCTGTATTTACTTATAGTCAGTTTCCGTTTTCCCTTTCCCTTATCTCCTGGCAACCTCTAATCCACTTTCTGTCTTTACAGATTTGCCTCTTCTGAACATTGTATATAAATGGAATCATACACTATTTGTCCTTTTATATGTCTATATTTGAGTTATTTCTATTTTTGGCTATGATGAATCACCAGCTATGAACATTTGTGTGCAAGTTTCTGTGTGGACATATGTTTCCATTTCTCTTGGGTATTTACCTAGGAGTGAAGTTGCTGGATTCTAAGCCCTGTCGTAGAAATGGACTCTGTTAGTGTCACACATGAGAGACAATAGCACTAATGAAAATATCTTGGAGTTATAACTTTCCTTTAAAAACTAAGTAAATATTTCTTCGTAATCATTTTTCTCTACATAGATGTGTACAGCATTTTTTTTTTCTTCCGTCAATCCAAGTAACCACAGTAGTGTGGTTTGGGAGGAACAGATCTCACTATAGTTTTTTTTTTTTTTTTTTTTTGACAGAGTTTCACTCTTTTGCAATGGCACAATCTTGGCTCACGGCAACCTCTGCCTTCTGGGTTTAAGCATTTTCTTAGCCTCCAGAGTAGCTGAGATTACAGGCATCTACCACCATGCCCAGCTAATTTTTGTATTTCAGTAGAGACGGGGTTTCACCATGTTGGCCAGGCTGATCTCGAACTTCTGGCCTCATCAGGTGATCTACCAACCTCGGCCTCCCAAAGTGCTGGGATTACAGGCCTGAGCCACAGCACCTGGTCTCATGTGTTTTTTTTAATTGCTCTGTCCAGCAGCCTTTTTTGTATTGTGCTGTGTGCATGTGTGTGTTTGTGTGTGTGTATTTTCAACTCATTTTCATCAGATTTACTTTTAGTAGAAAAGAAATTCTTTAGTGGAAAGTGTTTTTAGTGAATAGACTTCTAAGATTCCGGCATCAGGCTTTGGAGGCTGTGTGCATTTCATCTTTTCCGTTTTCTTTTTCTCATAGTTACTTTAGTGGGAAACTGAGAGACACATCTTCATTGACAAATGTTAATGAAACCAGATGTTGGAGTTCCTTTTTCCTCAGGGGTTAGCCTACATCTTGGGTCTGACAGGGGACACATTCTTACAGGGTTAAGAAAGGTCCTAACAAATTGTCAAGAAGCCGAGCCCACACATTCAGAGTACAGGTGGGACAATGGTGGTAGTATGAAATGTCACAGGACGTTTTGTTTAGCACTTTTCCAGGGCATTTCACTGGGATCTCTTTTAGCTGTAGTTGACCTTAGTTTTAATAACGCATCAGAAATAAACCTCAGCCAACTGTCTTCCCAGAACAGACAATGACACAAGCTGTGCTGTGAATCGGAAGCATTACCGGAGGCCGGGGGCCCCGAAGAGGGAGGAAGCCCAGAAGGTCATGGTGGCCAGAGCCCTGGGATGAGTGGGCGTTTTGCCCTCAGAGGAAGGCCTGGGTGTGATGTGATCCGTCCTGGGTCTTAAGAAGTAGAACAGTCTGGTTGTAGGATGGGCATCGGATTGGCAGGGGCACGAAAGGATGCTAGGTATCCCTTGGCCATTGTTGATGACAGCAGCAGACATGGAGGAAAGTGGATGGGCAGGTCGCTATTCAGACATTCCGGTTAGAAATAGCAGAGTGAACACATTTATTGCCTTGAAACTGCTAAAAGCAAGAAGAAAAGGGAAAGAAGAAAAATTTACTTCTCATAGTCCTAAATCGTGTGATAAAAATATTTGCCAAAAACAATAGATTTTGAGCGGAATGAATGGAGAGCGCACAGAATGGAAACACATGTCTGAAATTTCATGTTGGGCCACATTTTCCAGCAGCAGGTGGCACATTTCTAATGGGCCCAACCCATGCTCCTTGACATGAACTGGTGTGGTCTGGGGTCCTGACATCTGCATACCACAGAGTGGAAGGGTGTCCAGAGGAGGCAGAAGCTCCAGAGACATCTTTGTAAGGAATAACTGCTAGGTGTCAACTGCGCTGCAGCTGCTATTCACAGCACACATATACATACATTCACATGCCTACAATCTCCACGATGACACAAGCCCTCGTGACATACAGGGGTGTGATGAGCCATCATACACACCACTGTTACTCATCTAGAGAAGTGATGGAAATAAATTATCAAATAAAATAACAATGAAACTACAGAGTTTCTAGAAAATTACCTGGAAAAGAATGAACCATATCTTTAGGGGGAAAAATTAAAAACAATTCAAAAACATTTTAGAAACATCAGATAGTGATGAAAATGTAAATTTTTCCCAACTATTTTATACATTCAATTCAGTTCAAATTAAAATCCCACAGATGCTTGTGGATGCTTAGGAAACTGATCCTGAAATTTATGTGAAAGAATAAGACTCTGCAAAAAAGTTAGGCAATTTTGAAAAAGTAGGGAAAAGAGTTGGTGTGCCTCCCATTTTACAAGTCCATAGAATGGAATGCATGGTCGTCTGTAGGAGCCAACCAAGAACCTAGCAAAGCAGAGAAGAAAACTCATGTTTGCTAAGCTTGATGTGCGATAGAAGAGGCAATGTGAATCATTTGGAAGCACTTCTTATTTGTTGATGAGACTTGAAAATTTGGCCCACGACTGTATTTGCAGAAAAACATTAAACCCTTTTAGCTTTGGACATAGAGGTGAGCTCCAGGTCAATTCACACTCTAAATGCGAAAAATAAAATTATGAATCAAATAGAAGAAAATGTAGGAGAACATCCTTGTGACTTTTAAGTAGGAATTTATTTAAATTTGCCAAAGTAAAAACCACAAGTGAAAAAATAGATGGATTTTATTATGTCAGAATGAAATGGTACCATTCTATAAAGAACAACAAAGACAGAATTAATAACTGGGTTGATGGACTAGATGAAGATATTTGCAATGTTTAATGCTAACGAGAATCAATATCTAGACTATTAGAAGTCAGAAAGGGAAATTTAGTAAACCCGATAGAAAACGGACAAACGGTGTAAATAGACATTTTTCAGAAGAAGAAAACTGAATGGTTAATAAAGCATATGAAGAGATGTTCAGCTATCTTAGTCAATAAGAGATGAAACTAAAAAACAGTAAGAGACAACTCTGAGTCCACATGGATAGGAAAAATTAGAAAACTGATTCACATTCAGTGCTGGTGAAGATAGGAGTAACAGGGAATCTTTGAACACTGTTGGTTGCATCTTCAACTAGTCACCCAACATCTAAATAATATTAAGAATATATGTTTTTATGACCCAGGAAGCCAAATCCCGGTTACTCCTTCCAAGAAAAATTTTGTACAAGTCCGTGAAGAGATATGTACAGAAACGTTTATTGAATCATAGTTTTTTTTTAAGGAATTGGAGTTAAGCTGGGTGGTCATAGGTAGGGGAATTAAGGAATAAATCCTGAGTCTCAAATGTAGAGCATTGGACAGCAACCAGAAATAACAATTTAGGATTTACCTAGAGTCGTGGTTAGACATCAGAGCACACAGTGAGTGTAAAATAGGAAGAATAGTTCACAATATTATTTATGTAGGTGAAAAATATGCACATAGGAAAATACTATACATTAAAAAAGATATATACATGTATCAGTAAATAACATATAGAGAATTTATTAAAAGTGTTTATAAATTAAATAGAATAGGTGCCTGTGAACAAAAGTAATGATAATAAAGGACAAAATATGGAAAATTAAAAAATGAAATAAGGGAGGCCTTGTGTAAATAAAGACTTATGAAAGGAACTAAGAAGTATTATTTTCCAGGTAATGTACTTGGGGTCTCAATAGAGACACAAAGTAACATGAAAACAAAGCAGAACAATTTCAAAGACATAATAAAGAAGAAAAGTTTTTTCTTTTTTTTTTTTTAATAAAGGAGTGTCCAAGTCTTCACATTAAAACGGCACCCTGTGTCCCAGAAGAAAAAAGATAAAATAATCTCTACGATATCCTGATAATGTTATAGGCTAGACAGAGGCAGAACTCTGAATCCAAACAAACAAAACACAGAGGGAAAGCCACGTTGGTCTCAGACTCAGCAACACCTTTGAATGTGAGGAGATAGTGGAGAAATGAGAATCACACGTGGCACTTAGTTCGACTCTAATGACGACAGATATTTTCAGTTATTCAAAACTCAGGAAATACTGTCTGAGCCCTTTTAAAGAAACTGATGAAGATATCTAGCCAAACAAGAGATAAAATGAGAAACAATTGAAAATAAAATCAAGGATAAATGCTCCCCACAGGGATTCTGGTTATGGGATTGGATATAAGCATCCCGGATCTCCGTGATGTAGAGGTAGTACAGAATACAGGAGAGCAGGTGTGGGATGGAAGGGTCAGAACAGGTGACCAAGGGCTTTCTTCACACTGCATTGTGAGCACACAGAAGACAATACATAAAGCACATAAATCAAATACAGAGATTTACGTATATAATTATTTTAAAACAGCAAGAACGTAAGATAATGGTTTATTGGATTAAATAGAAAGGGAGGGGGCAGATGAGGCAGGGGAATTGTAATATACAAACATTAATCTTTCATGGATGACAGTCAGTACAAATACTCTAACACTGGAAAATCAATAAAGGGAGCTGAAACGTGTATTAATGAAAGTTAAGGAGTGGCCACTGGAGAAACTAAAATCCAGGTAAGTGAGCGAGCTTTGCGGAAGAAAAGGAAGTTTTGGTTAGATGGCAGAATTTTAGAAACAGTGATCTTAGGAGTGATGTCAACTGTTCCGGTCTATAGAACGGGATCACAGGATATTTCACTTCCTCAAAGCCTATGTGGAAGTGGTGGTTATTTCCAAGGCGAGTCCTTCTGAGTCTGCCTATAAAATGGAACATCCCTGTTGGTACTGGGGCTTCTTGGTGTGTAGCAGACAGAGCAGGTCCCAGTCACTAAAGCAGTTTCTACTTCCAAAGTCTCAAAACATAGTAAGATTGGGAAGCGGGTGTTTCAAAGACCAAAGTAACCACATCTTCTTCTGGGAGGTCTGTGGGAGATAACAAGACAGCAAGCTCCTTTGACGCCTGTAGATTTGGTCATTTCTAATTTATTACGGGATTTCTCAGATAAGCTCTTCTGATAAATAGAATGCCAGACTGATCGGATTTTTTCATGGCGCTTTCAGTGAGTCGGGGGAATTAAAATCCCTGCTTGAGATTCTTTTTTAGTTACTTTGCAATTAAGGTTTCCAGATCAAACGCAAGACACCCAGTTAAATTTGAATTTCAGATAAACAAGTAATTTTTAAAGTTTATGTCCTATGTGATATTTGGGGTATGCTTTTACTAAAAATTATTGTTTTTCTGAAATTCGAATTTAACTGATGTCTTGTGTTGTTGTTAAATACAGCAACATTACTTGTGGTAAATGGGAAGTTGCCTGAAGAAACAAAAAGAAAGGAATCCTCCTCTAGAAAAGTTGTGGGTTAGCAATGATCGCACCTCAGATAAACCTCATTGGCTATAACATGGCCAGTGTGCAAAACAGATCCTCTTTTAGAAACATAAGGTAATATTTCCTTAAGTAGATCAAAATTACCAAGTGATATGGGAACAGATTTTCCTGAAACAAAAGGGATTTGAACTACATAAACACGAAACCTTCCTGTTTGATCTTGAATACTTTCTGATACCTCCAGTTCCTCAGTTGGAAAAGCGATGGAGTGGGTGTTTTTCACGATTTCACACGTTGACTTTTTCCTCTGCAATGTGAATCCAGTTGCACTTTTTTTTTTTTTTTTTTTGAGACGGAGTTTCGCTCTTGTTACCCAGACTGGAGTGCAATGGCGCGATCTCGGCTCACCGCAACCTCTGCCTCCTGGGTTCAGGCAATTCTCCTGCCTCAGCCTCCTGAGTAGCTGGGATTACAGGCACGCGCCACCATGCCCAGCTAATTTTTTGTATTTTTAGTAGAGACGGGGTGTCACCATGTTGACCAGGATGGTCTCGATCTCTTGACCTCGTGATCCACCCGCGTCGGCCTCCCAAAGTGCTGGGATTACAGGCGTGAGCCACCGCGCCCGGCCTAGAACTTCTTATTATTAACCTGTAAATATTTGCCATCCATACAGGGCTTTTCCTCGTGTTTTTTCCATGTTGTCACCAGAGCATTGTGTTAAAATGAACTCCTGGTCATGCCACGCCTCTGCTCTGGCCCTTCTCCAGGCGTCCCTGGTGAATGCAGCTGCCGTGGCTGATGGGGCCCTGGCCTGCCCCTCTCTGCAGCCGCAGGCTTCCAGGCTCCTTCCTTGCATGTGGCGATCCGCGGGACTGGACCTGACAGTTACCATCGGATGACAAACCGCATCCTAACGCCAACTCCACAACGGAGCTTCTAGTGTCTTGCCTTTCCCTTTAAAACCTTTTCCATTTTCAGTCTTACTGCATCAGGACGTGGTTATTTCATTCTCGTTTCTTAGGCCCAGAATCTGAGTGTTACTGGTCTCCGTCCTCGGCTCTCACACCGCGGCGTCCTAACCTCCTGGCGCCAACCCCAAGGCCTTCGGACGCACGGGGATCCCAGCGCTGCCCGCAGATCCGGCCCCAGGCCCAGCAGCTCTGGGGAAACGAGAGTCGGCTCCGCACGTGCCTCTGCTCAGGCCTTCAGGGGTGCTCCATCGAGCGCCGAGGACACGCCGGGTCCTTAACGCGTCCTGTGGGGCCGGCTTCTCGCTTTGCTCTCTGACTTCCCTCCGTACCACACTCCCCTGCTTTCTGGATCTTGTGAACACACCCCACGTTCCGGCACCCGCAGGCCCCGGCCTGCCCCGCTGCCTCCCCTCCTCCAGGGCTTCCTTTCAATGTCACCTTCCTCCTGAGCCCTTCCTGAGAGGCATCCAGGCTGCACACCACACACACACCCCATACCATGCACACACCCCACACCCGCACATCACACACACACACCATGCACACACACATCACACAAACACACCACGCATTACACACACACCACACAGCATGCACTAACCACACCCGCCCACCACACACTATGCACACACACTACATGCACACCACACAACACGCACGTCACACATACCACACAGACACACCACACATTACACACACACCACACACCATGCACAAACCACATCCACCCACCACACACTATGCACACACACACTACACGCAAACCACACAACATGCACATGTCACACCCCACACACACACCCCACACACCATGCACACACATGCCACACACCACACAAACACACCACACATTATACACATACCACACACCATGCATAAACCACACCCACCCACCACACACTATGCACACACACACTACATGCACACCACACAACATGCACACATTGCACACACTACACATACATCAAACACCATGCACACACATGCCACACACGCTACACACATATGCACCACAACCCATGCACGTCACATACACACTATGCACACACCATGCACATATGCACAGACCACACCATGCACACACCCCACACATGCACCATACACATACATCGTGCACAGACATGCCACACACAGAGCCCCCACCACACACGTGTACTCTACACACATCACACACTCATTCCACAAACCTACCCTTCCAAACACACCCACTTCACACCATGCACACACATGCCACACACACACTAGACACACACCACATACAAACTCCTCCCCACACACCACACACACATTTCACACAAACCCCATCCAGCACACACAGATACCACATACCATGCACACACATGCCACACACACATCATGCACACACACTCCACACACCCCCACCACACGTACTCCACACACCACACAACCACACACATTCCATACAAACACACCTTCAAACACCCACCACACACATGCCACACTTGTACACTAAACACACACCACATACAGACTCCCCCTCCCATACCACACACACACATTCCACGCACACCTCATCTGCCACACACACTCCACACACCATGCACACCACATACACATTCCACACACACCCCCTACACAGCACACACCACACGTTCCACACACAGATCTGCCACCTCCCCTACACACTCCACACATCACACCAGACATACACACCACAGCACATACAATCCCCTACACCTGCCACACAACACACACCCCATCCCCCACAACACACGCACAATACACACACCTCACCGACTCCACACACACCACACCCCCACACCATGTGCCACACACACCACACACATGCATACCACATGCACACATCACACTCACACAATACACACTCACCATACACATCACACACCATACACACAAACACACATGCCACACACACCACACACACACACCATACACACACATACACCATGCATTCACATGCCATACACAGAGCTTCCACCACACAGAAACACTCCACACACACCACACACTCATTCCACATAAACACCCTCATACACAAACACATCCGCTACACATCATGCACACATGACACAAACATCACACACACCCCTGAAAAATTGTATTCAGAAGGACTCATACTACATATCCTGTAGGTCCTTGGTTTAAACCAAAAGCATCAGACCAGCACCGCGTGGGTACTCAGTCACATGGAACTAATGACGATCCAGTTATTCTGTGACACCCACAACCCTCTCCTTCTTCAGAAAAACCCCAACGTGAACCCACACAGGGCTTTTTTCCTAATGAAACTAGGTAGGCACAAAGAACATCGCGTCCCCCCAAATTCGATGAGTAGCTTTGGAAAATGGCGGTCATCTGTAAGGTGGAAATCCAGTTCTTCTCTTTGGGAGGCACTAGAGGAGATTTCAGTTTTGAAGTGAAGTTTCTCATTATACAAATAGTAACTTTGTTTTACATTTTATACTTGGAGGAAGAGAATTTCTGAATCAGTGTGGGAATCACTACACAGACCTATTATCTGAGGAACAGTGGGTGGAGGGAGTAGCAGAAGATGGAGACATGTACGTTATTTTTTTAAATGGAGATGCATTATAATTTACTTAACCCTTTTACTCATGAACATCAGGATTATGGAGACCCTCAGGGTCTCATAAACTTGAGTCGTAGTAAATTAATAAAACCCTGAAAGATTTTTAAAGACCAAGTTTAGGGCAGAGGCTGCCAGGTGATGGCCAGGCTGCATACCTACTCTGAACGCCCCTGAAACAAGTTTTGGCATAAATGAGAGATGTCCTTTATTTTACACTAAAATTTTATCTGCATGGAATTATTTTCCTCCCAAATATTTCTTTTCTCTTTCAGGAAGAGAAATGGGCAGCGCTATGCTTAAGCTATTTGTTTTGGAATAAGTAAGTTACATTTTCACTGGACAGTTAAATTAAAATTTTAAGTAGAAGTAGATTTACTAGGTCAGTGGCTATAGATTGATTCCATATATCCAGGGACTCTGTTTCTTTTTGAAAGTGGGAGATTGAAGAGGTGAGCCTAGGACCGAGCTTCACTAACCCTGCCTCCTCTGTTGTTCTTCCCCTAAAGGCAAAATGACACAGAATGTTTTTGCACCTGGGATTAATTTTTCGTTGAAATCCAGTTCTGAAATAAACAAGAGGGGCAGTTTGCTTTCACCCTGGAAAATTTGGTGAAGGTTATCAGTGATTCAAGCCAAGCCATATTATACATGGTGATTCAATTGACAGAAATGGTCTCCATTAAAATTTTTTTCTGTGGACTGCTAATTGCTATTTTCAGCCTACAATTTCTTGCAGATGATTTGTTTGAAGCCATGATTGTGGCTTCTGCTAAATCCTTTGAAATTCAGCCTTTTAATCCTATGCTTTACAAATTGTTTTAAAAGTACTGATCTAATTAAGCAAATTGATGCAAATATCACTTGCCAAGACCAAATTCTTGTTTAATGGATACTCTTCGTTCACATCATAACTTTAATTAAAATCATGGATTCTGACATGCACAGTCAAATGCACCTCAATCATCTTCAGCATCAATGTCGGTGAAACTGGTGCATGTGTAGGTTTCGTGGCACAGCAATGCCCTGGACGTTTCAGCTTAAAAATATTACTAACGATGTGGTTTTTCTTCTTCTTTTTTTGCTTGTCGAGTCACTGGAGTGCTTTTGTCTTTATGATCAAAGATGGTCTGATGACTTATGTTAATGGTTAGAATAATGCATTCAGAAATTATTGCAACTGTATCCTTTATATCCCTCCAGTTTATCTTCGTTTTAGATGTGTTTTCACCTCAAGGTCTGTGAGCCTTTTTGTATCTTTTCTTTTCTCATTAAGTTCACATTTCCTTCCAGATTCTTAAGCATAATAAACACATTTATAATAGTTACTTCAACACCCTAGATGTTAAATGATGCAGATAATTTTTCTGTTTCCTTTATACTTGGAGGACATTTTCCTGTTTCTTTTATACCTGGTAAATTTTGGTTGTATGTTGGCCATTTTTGGCCATTGTGAATGAAATTGAATACTGGATTTTGTTATATTTCTTTAAATAGTCTTGCACTTCATTCTGGAATGCAGTTATTTATAACCAATGAAATTCTTTCTAGATTTGCTTGTGAGTTTGTTCAAAAGAGTCTAGAAGTCTTTTTTTTCAAGGGTTAATTTAGTCCCATTCCTACGGCAATACTTTCTGAGGATTCTGCTCAGATTGTAAGAAGTCTTTTTCCCCTGCCTGGTGTGACTATGAACTCTTCCCAGGTTCCTGCTTTCTGGTGGCTTGTCCCCCTGCCTTGGGTAGCTCCCCTTTGTACACAGATCAATACTCACATGAGGACTTGGGGGGAGTGTAATTAACATCTACAAATCTGAGGAACTTTCTTCAGGCACGCTCTTATTTCTGGTGCTGCTCTGTGAATCCCAGCTACCTCATCCTCCCAGACTCAGATTTCTCTATTCTCAGCTAAGCCAAACACTCAGGCTCCTGCCACAGGGTCAGGGAGCACTTCCTATTTTTGTTCCTTCTCTCAGAGGTTCTAGCCTTGCACGTCTGTTGTCCACTGTTTGCATGTTGTTGTTTTTTGTGTTTTGTGTGGTTTTCTAGTTTAAGGTGGAAGGGAAAATCTGATTCCTCCTCCAGAAAAGGAGGTTACAGTGGCCCCCCTCATCACTGGGGGATAGTTCCAAGATTCCTTGTGGATGCCCGAAACCTCAAGTAACACCAACACACACACACACACACACACACACACACACACACACACACGGTCATGTGTTGCCTAATAATCGGGATACACTCTGAAGAATGCACCGTTAGCTGATACTGTCATTGTGCAAACATCACAGAGGACACTTACACAAACTAGGTAGTAATGCATATTACACACCTAGGCTTTGCAGTACACCCTATTCCTCCTGGGCTACACGCCTGCACAGTGTGTTACTGTACTGGACACTGTAGGCAATTGTAACATCATGACAAGTATTTTTCTGTCTAAACATACTGAAACAGAAAGGCACAGTAAAAATACAGTACAAAAGATTAAAAAAAGGTACACCTGTTATTCCTCTTACCATGAATGGAGGTTGCAAGGCTAAAAGTTGCTCTGGGTGAGTTGGTGAGTGAGTGGTGAGTCTGTGAAGGCCTGGGACATTACTGTACACTACGACAGGCTTTGTAAGCACTGGGCACCTAGGATACACTAAACTTATTTAAAGATTTCTTTCTTCAATAATAAATTAACCTTAGTTTACAGTAACTTTTTTACTTTGTAAACTTCTAAACTTGTAATAACACTTAGCTTACAACACAAACACATCCAGCTCCCAGACAAATATTTTCTTTCCTTATATCCTTCTATAAGCTTTTTTCTATTTTTAAAATGTTTAATTTTTATGTTGCTGTTTAAACTTCCTTATTAAAAAGAAAGATACAAACACACATATCAGCCTAGGCCTATGCAGGGTCAGGATTGCCAAGGTCACTGTGTTACACTTCCGCATCCTGCCCGCTGGAAGCTAGCTCGTGGGGCTGCCATCTCCTAGGTTACCAATGCCTTCTGGATACTTCCTGAAGGACCTTCCTGAGGCTATTTTGCAGTTAACGTTAAAGAAATAATTAGAAGAGGAGGTACACTCTCACATAATGATAAAAGTGTGTAGTACACACGCCAACCAGCAACGTGGTCGTTTCTTATTATCACATATTCTGTACTGTACATAGCTCTGTGTGCTATACTTTCATGTGACTAGCAGTGCAACGGGTTTGTGTACACCAGAATCCCCACAAACACGTGGGTAATACGTTATACTGCAGCATTAGGACAGCTATGACATCATTAGGTGATAGGAAGCTTTCAGCTCCAGTATAATTTTATGGCACCACCATAGTATATATGATCCATCATTGACTGAACTGTTGCGTGACGTGTGACTGTACTGCGTTTTCCTATGTATAATACCTAAGATAAAGTTTAATTTATAAATTAGACATAGTCATAGATTAGCAATGGTAACTAGTAGAACAATTAGCATGCTGTAATAAAGGTTATGTGCATGTGGTCTCTCTCAATATATCTTAAGGTCCCGTACTCACCTATTTTCAGACTGCGGTTGACCCCAGGAAATTGAAACCGTGGAAAGCAAAATCTTGGATAAGAAGGGACTACTGTACCTCCTTTGTGTCTGATAATGTGCTCCACCTAGTAACGGGATGTGCTAGGAAACAATTTAACAAATTATTTCACCGTGCACCTGCTAAAGGCAGGCACCAAGTTAAGCGCTCTGAGGAATTAGCAAAGAATCAAGAATTGTGTTACTCCTGTAACCATGCACTCAAAGAAACAGGAGCAGAATGTGTTTTGTGTCATTGAAGGGATATGAACAGCATATTATAGGGTGAGGGTGAAGAAAATAGGCTGGTAGGAATAATGAGAGCAGAGCATGAGCACATGAGGCAATGAAAACCGATGAAAAAGAGCCATGTGTGTTGGAGTCTGGGGAGCCAGCGAGAGGCAGGAAGAGGCTATTGCAGGTGAGGTCAAGTGGGGGTCAGCAAAGCGCCACGGTGGGCAGGGGCGTCACTAAAGCTGAGTGAGGCCTCTTTAATTCATATTACGACATTCTGTGGTCAAGGGAGGCATTCTGTTTAAGTTTCGTGCCTTGTATCCATAATCATGATGCCAATTTATGTATTGTAAAAAAATCTATTTTGGAATTTCTGGTAAGCTAAATAATGTTCCCCCAAATATGTCCATACCCTAATCTCCAGAACTGTGAATGTCAATTTCTATGGCATGAGGCACATCGCGGATGTGAATAAGTGATTGTCCAGGAGGGTCTGGTGTCATCACAAGGGTTCTTATAGGAGATGGCAAGAGCCCTCAGAGACGGACTAGAAGGGGATGTGAAGATGGAAGCAGAGACTGGGTGATGTGCTTTAAAGATGGAAGAGCGGGACCATGAGCCTAGGAATGCAGGTGCTGCTAGAAGCTGAAAAAGTCAAGGAAACCAATGATTCCCTCAGGACCCCCAGAAGGAACCAGTCCCGGGATCTTGACTTTGTCTCAGTGAAACTGAATTTGGAGATCTGACCTTTCGAGCTGTCAGAGAATGAAGATGTGTTGCTATAAACCACTAAATGTGTGGTAATTTATTACAGCAGAAATAGGAAATGAATACAGAATTTTATACTCAAAATAACGAATTAGAGTGTCTGCTGGGTAACATTTTCGTGCTATCTAATCGGAAACAGAAGAAAAGAAAATGGGAAAAATCATACTGAGTTGCTTATACTGTGAGTTTCTGCACAGGATATATTATTAGGCACATAAAAAGGTAAAGGGGTTACTGGTAAATGTTTTTCATTCTAATCTCTGTGAATCTGAGTGCTGTTTAAAATTGGGATATAATTTTCCGATCCTTTAAAATCAACAATCATCATTATCCAGATAATGATTCAGGGTAGAAATGACACACTTAAGAAATAATAGTTGGCGACCATTCTGACTGCCTACCAGGATTACATTATTTCATCATCACAGCGACGCTGTTATTGGGTACTGTATTGCTATTTTCCTCATTTTTCTGGCGTAGATAGAAAAGTGAATACCTCTTCTTTGGTCACACAGATGAGACGTATTAGAGCTGCTGTTTGCCCCTCAGCCTCCTGCTTCACGAGCCCCAAAAGGCAGTCAGAAATTTGTTTACTGGTTATGAAATTTGTTTATAGTCTCATAGGACAAGCTTTACGTGAAGATGAATGATCTTATAATCTTGGGTAACCCTGCTGGGACCAGAGGGATTTTTTTCTTCCCTTTCTTCCTCATGTAGAAATAGGTGAATCCTTCTTCTGAAATGGTGGGGGACCTTTTTTAAACACTGTGGCTATGCCTCATGAGGTTCGGTTGTTAGGACCAAGTTGACTTATTACTTGAATTAAAAGAAGATTCAAGTCAAATGGATCGCTAGTTCTATCACGCATAAATCTACGTAAAATCAGTTGGAGGGAAGACAGAACAAAACCCAATTCTACCGTCTTGTTAGACAACCATACCTATGAGCTTCTCTACCCAAATGGTTAGATGACCATTCAGATGAGTGTTACCCAATAGAAATATAATGTGAAGCACATGTACAAGCAACATATGTAATTGAAAATTTTTAGTGACCACATTAAAAAAAGGAAAAATTAGCTGGCATGGTAGCTCACACCTATAATCCCAACTACTCAGGAGGTTAAGGTGGGAGGATCGCTGGAGCCCAGGAATTTGAGGCAGCTGTGAGCTATGACACAGTGAGACCTGGTCTAAAAAAAAAAGGAAAATGTAGTCTTAACAATTATTTAACTCGATACAATCAATTGATAAGATATTTTACCTTCTTTATTTGGTCATACCACATCTTTGAAATCCAGTGTGTATTTTACACTTACAGCAGATTTGAATTGATTGACATTTCAAGGGCTTAGTGGCCAGCTGAGTGTGCTAGGAGCCCCCATACGGGACCCTGCAGATATACTGTTTCTATACGTAGCTCATCCTATATCCCGATATCCGCTGACACCCTGGAATTAAGGAGAGCCGGAAATTCTCTGCATTTGTGGGCTACCAAGAAATGTTCGGTAGAAAATAATACTGAGATCCCAGTATGCACTTTGCCGTGTCCCGTATCCCACCCAGGGACTGTGTATTTTGGCTCTCAGAGGAAAGAGTCTTTTAGATTCTAGTGCCCTGGTTCTGGTGGGTAAAATCAATTCCTCTTACTACCCAGGCAGACATCCATACACATGAAGCTCGGATTCCAGCAATGCACTGTCACCTGGTTCAACCTTGGAGAGAAGTGGAGTGGTGTATTTTCTAAGATTTCACGCTTATTTTTATGTTGAGCATGTCACAGTCATTGAACTTGACCACTGTAGCAGCAGAAATGGCAGTGTGTGCGCACGTGTGTGTGTGCGTGCGATTCATGCATAACAAAATGAAAAATGCTGTTTCTAGCCAGGGTTTCTGAGAGAGCATCTTGGAGCAGCTGTAGATGAAGCAGCACTCCAACAGGACAGGACAGAATGCCCCTCTGACCTGCACCCCTCTGCAGACAGGCCGCTTCGCTCTGTGAGCCCGCTTCATTTATTTCCTTTTGAGGTTAAGTCTCATTCCAGTCAGCTTGTTCATCAAATTTTGTGTTCAGAGAATTCTGTTTTTATGCTGGCATTGAGCAGTCTCATAGAGCATGAATCCTACGGAAGAATATGAGAAAAACAAAATACAGTGTTTGCATTTAAGTTTACTATCTAAAGGTGAAAAGGTAAAGATTTTTTTTTTTTTTTTTTTTTGAGATGGAGTCTCACTCTGTCGCCCAGTCCGGAATGCAGTGACACAATCTCAGCTCACTGCAACCTCTGCCTCCCAGATTCAAATTCTCCTGCCTCAGCCTCCCGAGTAGCTGGGACTCCAGGCGTGCACCACCACACCTGGCTAATTTTTTGTATTTTTAGTAGATACGGTGTTTCACCATATTGGCCAGGCTGGTCTCAAACTCCTGACTTCATGATCCACCCGCCTCAGCCTCCCAAAGTGCTGGGATTACAGGCATGAGCCACTGTGTTTGGTCAAAAGTCAGGATTTTAAAAAGTAACTCTTGCCATATTTGAAATAAGTGAGATTACAAGTGGTTTTCTAGTTAATCCTGATGCAAAGAACATTTCTGATTAAAGATCTCGAAGATCATCAGTAAGGGGTGGTGTCACAGGGTCATAGGTTTGAGAGCTGCAGCAATGAAAACATTTCATAGCTTATGCCAAAGCGGGTAAATTCTACACAGCACACAATGGAACACCCAGAAGACGTGGACTCAACGGGAGAAATTTAAATATATTAAAAAGGGCATTTAAATTCCTGGTGGAGAGACTGTTTATTCAGTGACTCTCTAGATACTTGGGGAAAACAAATATTGATATCTACCTTTATATCAAAATAAATTCTTGCTCGACACAAAATTTTTATTTGACAGGCAAAGAGATAGACATGGGATGATCGCTCCTAATGTGTTCAGGGAATAATATGTAAATTAATTAGGCTGTGTGGTGGGTTCAGGTTGGCACAGCAGATAGGGGCCCTTTTCTAAAGAATTTTGAATGCCGGACATGGGAGCGGAGACTTGGCAGGGTGTGGCAGTGGGGAGATTTGCATGGAATCGTCCGGGTAGAGCTGCCATCTAGGAGGATGCTCCTTCTTTTCACATGCTAGCCTGGTGTATTACACTCTTTTCTGTTTTTTGGTTTGTTTTTGTATTTTGAGATGAAGTCTCACTGTGTTGCCCAGACTGGAGTGCAATGGCACGATCTTGGCTCACTGCAGCCTTCGTCTCCTGGGTTCAAGCAATTCTTCTGCCTCAGCCTTCCAAGTAGCTGGGATTACTGGCATCCGCCACCACAGCCGGCTAACTTTTGCATTTTTAGTAGAGATGGGGTTTCTCCATGTTGGCCAGGCTGGTCTCGAACTTCTGACCTCAGGTGATCCACCAGCCTCGGCCTCCCAAAATGTTGGGATCACAGGCATGAGCCACTGTGCCCGGCATATTACATTCTTATATGGTATTATGAAGCTCCTGAGCACACTGTGATTTTAGAGTCTTTTGCTCTTCTAGGAGAGCCTTTCATCTGTGTAACATATCAAGTGGACGAAAACCTGCCTAATGGAATGCTATACAAATAAAATGCTTGTTGGTGTTGTTTGTAGTTTTCTAAAGATCAGACATGGTGCTTGAGTTTTTCTCAGTAGTATACCAGTTCCTGAAGAAGTTTCTCCTTTGATTCATCTCTGTATTTACCCTGCTTGTTACAATGCCTGACACATTCAACAAACATTTAAGCTGCGTCATGGATGGCTGGGCTGACTCAGGGATACTGACTCTGCCATTCTGGGTGAGGCCTTGAAATCTGCATTTCTGGAGGGTTTCAGGTGCTGCTGATGCACCTGGTCGGGAGGCCGAACTCTGAGAGCCACAGGCCTAGGCAGGCATCACCCTGCAGGCCACAGTAGCCTTCTGCCTGGTTCCCTCCTTCCACTTTTATCTTCCCACACCCCATTGTCCATGTACTTGACAGGGAGATTTACAAAAAAGCAAATTGGATCATACAAACCTCTTTTTCCCTTACGTTTCCTTGCTTCAAACTCTCCAGTACCCTCCAATGCAGTTAGAGTAAGATCCAAAGCCCGTAACTCACCTACAGAAGTCTTCTGTGATCCGCCCCCCACCAGCCACTGCTCGCCCACCCCACTGGCCTGCCTTCCAGGCTGTGCCTGCTGCAGGCTTTCCCCCGCTTCCGCCTCGCCCGCTCCGCCCGTGATGTCCTTCCCCTGCCATTCCCATGGCTGGCTTCTTCTTATCACCCAGGGCTCAGCTCAAATGCTGCCTCTGAGCCTCCCCACCCCCAGAAGTGACTCTGTCTCATGAGCTGAATTTTATTATCTTTATAGCACTTCCCTCTTTTTGGCATGTGGCTGCTTGGTTACCTGTACCTCCCTCACAGGACGTAAGCTGTACAAAAACAGAGATGGGCCAGGCTCGGTGGCTCATGCATGTAATCCCAGCACTTTGGGAGACCGAGGTGGGTGGATCACGAGGTCAAGAGATCGAGACCATCCTGGCCAACATGGTGAAACCCCGTCTCTACTAAAACACAAAAATTAGCTGTGCGTGGTGGTGCGCACCTGTAATCCACCTACTCAGGAGGCTGAGGCAGGAGAAATGCTTGAATCCGGGAGGTGGAGGTTGCAGTGAACCAACATTGAGCAAGACTCTGTCTCAAAAAAACAAAAACAAAACAAAACAGAGACACAGTCTCTCTGTGACGGGCCATTGTGCCTGCAGCACCTGTCAGGAAGCCTGGAGTGTTGCAGCCTTAAAAAAATATTAGTGGAATGAACAAAACAATACACTATTGTAAGAAAAAAAGATATCCAGGGAAAAGAGACAAGCAAACATATATGTATTTTGAGGGAGATCAACCTTCCCAGCTGCCTGGGACTGAGAAGAGTTCCAGGCTGTGAGGATTTCAGTGCTGAAACCGGACAGCGCTGGGCAATAGAGACGAGGTAGGCATCCTGGCTCCCACCTGTGTGTGCTGGAGACCGTCCAGCACTCTTGTGCTGAGTATCCTTTCCTTGTTCTCTTTGTCATATCCTAGCACTGCCTTATTTAGTTCCTTCAGCTTCTTTAACTTTGAAGACAATTAAACATTTTATAGCTAGGAAGCACCTTCACAAATCATCCTGATATTGCTTTAAGGTAAGACAAAGGATTCATTCTAGATTTCTTTAGTTATATCCTCCTATTTAAAAAAAAAAAAAAAGCTTAGGTTGAAATTTAAACCCTTGTGCTCTAGCTTGAGAACATTTCAGGTGAGACTTTTCACAAGGTAAGATCAAAATAAGCAACATGATTCTAAGGAAGAGAAAAATCCAGTGGGTGTTGAATGTCAGAAAAAGATCTGGCGAGCGAAGTGGACCAGCAGGTCAGTTTAGTAGGCCCCACCCAATCCAAAACACAATGAGTGAATAATGAGTCATAGCTGTGACGGGGAAAGGTAGCATGTTCCCATTCGGGTAATGGTACCTCTACTGGCCCATAAGTGATCATTGATTTTGACAAGATGCTCTCTCCTGCCCTCTTGTTCCAAGGGCTGTCGCTCCCCTGTCAACTGCCAGCACTGCCGTCACTGAGTTCCTGTCTTTCTCTTTGTAGACGGTAAGCAGAGCATAGGATTATGGGCTTAGTCCAGGGCCTGACCAAAAGGAGACTTTGGATTGGTAAATAACTAACTAGATAAGTAAATAACAAGGTACATACCATAAAACACAACAGCAGTTCTAAGTTTGTCCCTGCAATTTATTAAAGATAGTGTGCTTTATTCAGTTAAAAACGTGCAGAGCCATTTTTCTACGATAATCCTAACAATAAAAATATAGCTTGACACTTCCTATGAACTAAATGTAGTGCCAGGTCCTTATGCACATGAACTCATTTCAGACAGGTGCATTATGACTCTGTTTTACAGATGAGAAGACAGCATAGCAGGGATAAGTACCACATCCAAAGTCACCTCGCAGGGACTGCAGCCTCTGTCAGCCAGATTCCACAGCTAGATCCCAGATTTGTATGTAAAATAGCGTAAGTGAGACAAATGATCTAGGATCTTCTCTTCCAGAAATCTTGAATTAAAAATATCTTCGGCTGGGCACTGTGACTCACGCCTGTAATCCCAGCACTTTGAGAGGCTGTGGTGGGTGGATCATCTGAGTTCGAGGCCAGCCTGGCCAACATGGTGAAACCCTGTCTCTGCTAAAAAGACAAAAATTGGTGCAACCTGTAGCCCCAGCTACTTGAGACACTGAGGCAGGAGAAATGTATGAATCCCAGAGGCAGAGGTTGCAGTGAGCCGAGATCGTGCCATTGCACTTCAGCCTGGGCAACAGAATTAGACTCTGTTTCAGACTATATATATACATTTATATAATTTTTCTGTACTTTAGTTCAAAGCAGTTCTTGCAGTGTTCAAATGTTCTGTGTTAGTGTCAAGTGACAATTCCTCACATTTTGAGTAATTTTATCATTTTTGAAATAAATACAGTTATCACTCTGTTTTGATGTAAACAAGACACTCAGGTCCCATTAGAGAGTACACTGCATTTTGCATGAGATGTCCGTCATATGCCTAATCTCCATTTCGGCTTGTGGAATCATTAAAACATTATATATGTATATATAACATGTATATATAATGTTTTAATGATTCCACGAGCCAAATACACACACACACACACACACACACACACACACACACACACATATTTGCAAAGATGAGTTAAAGGAAGTGTTTTTTAAAAGATCATTCTCAATAAACCAAGGCATTTTTAAAATAATTCAATCAACTTCAGAGAGGTCTAGCATAGCAAATACAAAACTGACAATTAATGGCCATTGTTCAAATATCCTGAAATGATCAGAGGCCCCCAAGAGGGAGATATCTGAAGTGGCCACATTTGGTATCAGGTGTTTGAGTAAAGGGTGTTATTTGTCTTGGGATATAATTGGGGTCACCTATGCAATAAAGAGGTTTAAACTTTATGCCTGAGCTATTATTACTGGGCCAGCCCCCGACACCTTCATCAAACTCTGGCTCCATTACCATCACTAACAATCGTTCTCTCACTGGGTGTTATCAATAAGATTATAACTGTTGTCAGAATCTGCTAGCTGAAAATTACTGACTCAGCATTTGGAGTTCAACAGCTGTAGGGTTTGTGTCATGCGGCAAGACTCTTCTTGATACAATGCATGCGTCCTGTGTGTGAAAGGGAGTTAAAGTACTATTAACTGTATGTATGTTAAATTACATACATGCACACTTTTTTTAATGGATTTCTAAGGAATTGTTTACCATATTTGGAGGTACACATCACTTTATCAATGGAAATGATGTGAATTGCTCCCATCCTCTTTTAAAAACGTGCAATGTAAAGGAAGGAACTAGATGATTTAAAGTCCAGAAGTAAAAAAAAACATTATTGTATTAAAATGTATTACTTTTCTGTCCATGAATATATGATATGTACAAATTATATAAATATGGGGACTAATGATTGGAGATTTAAAACAGAAAAATTACAAAATCTGAGAGTACTCTTGAAACAAAAAAGGACAGTTTATCTTTTTTCAGTTACTCCTTTTATGACATTTCACCGTTTTTAGTACTCTAACATAATATGGAAATCCTGAATGTATTTATTACATATCAGTTTAGTGCATGAAATATAATCGAAATGATATAGTCTCTTATTGTATGGACCATTAAAAACTTTGCTTAAAATCTTATGGTTCCTGTATTCCTGTTATGAAAAACTCTCTTTCTGGCTAAGCTTATTTTAATGGCTCTCACTTTAAACTAAATCTTCACCATCTGTTCTTCCTTTTATCCTAAATACTAGAAGAAATTAATTTAAATGCATCATAAAAGAGCTATTTTATGTTTTTAAAATTCCTGTGTCTTGACTCTCGATCTAAATGTATGTTGGCGATCTCCAAAAACATCTGGAGTACAACAGCTGCCCTTTGACATCTGACTTGGAATATGTCCCAGGGAAGACAAGAAACCATTCTAAAATGGATGTAATTACAGACTCAAATATATGTCCTCTCTTCCCTTGCCCTTACTACAGTGTACCATTGCTACTCGGCTAATAAAAGTCCAGCAGTTCTAATACAGTGCTGTTGTGGTTTTATAAGTAAACTGCGTCTTTATACTCAGGTAAAGTTTTCTTTTCCTCAGTATTTTATGAAATATTAGCACTTAAACATTTTATTGATTGATTGTATTTTCTCTTTAGCCAAACCTCAGGAAACACCGTTTCTCAAGTGTAGGGAATAGTGTTGACAGAGGCTGGTTGCAGTCACGTTCACAGCAATGTTTCAAATGCCTGAGAAGCCACAGGAAAAGGGACCCAGGAACTCTTGCAGCCTCACATCTTAGTACTTGGCAACGTTAGGAAGCAGTCAGCAGTGGCTCATTGTGAAACTGAAAGATGTTTTCGAGGGGGGACAGCTCAAACTCAGCCGGTGCCGTAAGTCCTGCCAAGTGTACTTTCTGTTATTTTTTTCTTCCTTTCTGTGCATGTAATCACAACCTGAGAGGCTGCAAATGACATCAAATATGATGTCATTACCCTTGCACAAATGACACTGGCAAATTTGGCTCTCCATGACAGCTTTGGGAAGATTAGCAGTCTGCCCTTGATGCTGCGGTGATGCCGACAGTTCCAGCGTTGGTGTTGGGATGCATCAAGGGGCACGGTGTTCTCTGTCCCAGTGAGGACACCTCACACCCCTCGCCACACCAGAAGCTGCTCCCTCAGAGGAATTACTGTATGGCACTCACAGTGGCTGCACCCTCTTTACTTCAACAGCTCCAGTGGTAGGATGGCATTTCTTTGGGGCTGGCTTCTGGGAGGCAGGACTTTGCTTCCATTGTTTCCTATGGAATTCCAAAGATCTCAGTGAATCGCTGTGACTGCGGGTGTACTTGTGCCACCACCTAGTCTTACACGTTTGCATTTCTCTCTATGATCTCCCTGGAAATAGGGTGGCCTGAGAAAAGGTGAGTGCTGCTAACAGCAGGAGAGGGAATGCCAATCACGATGGTAGGAGTTTGGAAGAGAAGAGATAGGGCAGGGGAATGATGTTCACTGCAGATCATTGAACCATTGGAAGAAAAAGAACGGCTCGATATGACATACGTAGAAGGAAAGAACTTCAGTTTTTAAAAGACATAGTAAATCTCTAGCCAATATTTACAAATGAACAACAGGGAAATTGACGTTTTATTCAACAAGTAGAACAAACACCAGGATCAAAGAAAACATCTTTCAATAAATACAGAAAGGGTAGTGAAGAACAGACAGAGCTAGAGAAAGAGGGCAGAACTGGTGTAGAACAGTAGAAAGATACAAACAAAGTGCTGAGAAAGGGACAGGAGTCATTGGTGTGGAAAGAGTCTGGGAGGCCATTCTAAGCCAGTGTTGGTTGATTTTTATTTTATTTTTTTAGTATTATAACCAGTTGTTCAGCTGGGTGTGGGCTCCTCACTGTTATCACTTCTTACCTAAAACTTTTTGCCTTTTATAGGTAAAGCTTCCTTACAAATGCCAAGCTGCTTCAAAACCTAAACGTTTTTAGAATAGGCATTACAAATCAAATATCCAGTTCGTATTGGTCCCTATGGCTTCCATAGAGGCCGTTCCAATCTTGACTCTTCAATAAAGAGATTTACATAGTATTTCTGCTTCCCCCGCCGACCCCAACTGTGCTCTGGAGTTTCCAGAATAATTGCCTATGAGGTCCCTTTGTAAAAACTGTCTATAGAAAAGAGTGGTATGCTGAATTACATTGACGCCGTTAAATCACAGGAGGTCATGAAGCTAGAGACAGGCTATCTTCCACATTTTATTTCTCTGGCCCCCATCTTAGGGAAGAACGTGCTGCTTCTCCTCAAACTTCGTACTCTTCTCCTTCCAATTCCTGGGTTTCTAGCACTACCGTCATGGCCATCTTGTGAAACAGGCAACCAAAGGTCTGGGCTTGGAACCTCATCCTTTTTTGTGTGTCTTTGGGAAATTACCTCAAATAGCTCTGCCTTAATTTTCTTTCTATAAAATGAGAACAATAAAAGCAGTTTCAAATGTCTTCAGAGGCCAGGTAGGAAATGTAAATGTAAATTAGTTAAAAAACAAACAAACAAAAAAAAAAAACAAGTCCAACTGCTAGAAACATAATCAGCTTTTAGCCTCACTGAACTGTGGTTTAAACACAAGTACATGCACTACACATACACCAGAAAAAAAAAAAAAAAAAAAAAAGGACGATGTTTGTTGTTCTCTACTTAAGAACTGGAAATCTGACATTTTACTGTTATACCAAGGTCTCAAAGTCAGGTCTTCCGATTTGTGCTGTGATGTAAGTACATTCAGCTCTGACTTCTTTACCTAGGAGAAAGATTTAGATGAATACATTTTCATGTTAGAAAAGTAGCTGTTTGCACAGGCAGACAGTTAAGCACATAGATATAATCTTTGTGTACTGACGTTTATTGTCATGAGGTAGTTGAAAAATTCTGGTATTTCAACATTATCATCTTTGAATGTTAGTGTTTCACTGAAGTTTGACAATGTCCATTTCTACTTTTTGATTCACAGTTTCAATATATTTCAGAAAGGAAAAACTAACTTATTGGTTCAATAATTCTAGTTATGAACTTGTTAAATTCACAGTGATAGGGGCATAGGAACTAATATGTAACAGCTTTATTTCTTGTTTCAGTCTTAAGACTGGAAAGTTTTCAGTTCTGCCTCGTAATAGCATTTTGGCAAACTGTGTCTCCCTCTAGTGATACGAATCATTACTCTCTTAAAACTACGGTAAAGTTGGATCCACTGAAAGAAATGTGTACTCCAGTCCGGACGAAAGCATATGACTAAAAAAATAAAGTTAACACGTTGATATCTGGAGTTTACTTGACTGCTTTGGTGAGGGATTTGTAGCCTTATTTTTTCATGTGGTGTTCAGGTCTCTAGGCATTTATTCTATATGATTATGTTCACTTTAGGCAGGTTTTTATAAATCACAGCTCTCCTAATATGTCATTTTAGGAATAAATAGGTAATTTACATATTAATTGCTGTAGTGAAAATCGGGGAATCCTGCAGCTCCCTAGATTTTAAAGGATAGAAACAAAAGCTCAATTTACCCCTGGATCATTAGGTGTGTTGTAATTACAGAGGTAAAACCCATGTATTCCTTTATTCATTCCACATCCCTTAAACCTCTCCTGAGCATCCACTCACTACGAGCTAGATGCTGAAGAGACTTAGACGAGTAAGCCACAGTCATTGTTTGCAAGGTATAGTCACAACAAAATTGTCTCAAGAAGCATTTCAAAAATCTTCATATACTACTTTAGCATTCAATTATTCAAGGTCTACAGTGTTTATTTTGGGGACCTGGGACATCTTCCCTAGCTCAGGTAAGGCAAGCTCCAAAGGCAAGTACATCTGCACGGAGAACTGCCAGGGCCGGAGAGACCCCCTCCCTGCAGATGTGCCTGCTCAATGTACTTCTAAATCAATCAGGTTGCAGACAGCCTGGGCCTGCTGACTTCACAATGATAGAAAGACTTTCTGTTTGTTTGTTTTTGAGATCGAGTCTTGCCCTGTCTCCCAGGCTGGAGTGCATGGCGTGATCTCGGGTCACCGTAACCTCCACCTCCCAGGCTCAAGAGACCCTCCGACCTCAGCCTGCCGAGTAGCTAGGACTACGGGCATGGCGCCCCCACAGCCACCTAATTTTCATATCTTTTGTAGAGGCAAAGTTTCACCGTGTTGCCTGGGCTGGTCTTGAACGCCTGGCCTCAAGCCCTCTATCAGCCTTCCAAAGCGCTGGGATTACAGGCGTGAGCCACCACTCCTGGCCAAGAATGTGGTTTTGATGGTAAAAATAACAGTGCCCCAAGTCTTGATGACTGGCCTTCAAGGCTGGGTGGGCCTGTGGGGTGAGCGTGGTTAGGAGGGAGGAGTGGAAGACCGCAAGAGCCAAGTCTAGGAAGCTGCCCATACAGCTCAGCTCTACCCAGATAAGCCTCGAAAAGCAGAACCCACATCAGCACCCTCAGACGACTCACTTGCAGCGGGTCCTACATGTAAACAGACTCGGGGGGCTAAGGAACTCTGAGAACAGAACTAGCGATTGGGAGTTGGGTGGGATCTGGGCATGGGTGGGGGGAAGAAGGGCAGCCCACTGTATAGACACCCTCTGGGAGGCTCAGCTGCTCCGTCTTTCTCCACCCTTTCAGAGGCTTACTGCAGTGTAGTGACTTTCGGAAAGCATTAGACGTATCCAAGAAGCATTATTTTTATTGTCTTCAGAGATGGTTTAGACGCCTCCAGAGGAACAGAACCAATAGACTGTATCTCTGTATCTCTGTACGTATCCTCTATCATTCATCTGTCTCTCTAGATTTATTTTAAGAATTGGCTGATGGGATTGCGATGGTTGGCAAGGCTGATATCTGTGGGGCAGGCTGGCAGGCTGGAGACCCAGGGAAGAGTTGATATTGGGCAGAATTCCCTCTGTGTATGTCTGTCTGTGTCCACATTTTCTCATCTTGTAAGGACACCAGTCACATTCGATTAGGGCTCAGCCTCATGACCTCAGGTTTTCTTAATCACCTCCGTTAAAGACCCTATCTCCAAATATGGACACTCTGAGATGCTTGGGGTAGGACTTCAACTCATGAATTTTGGGGGAACTCGATTCACCCCAGGCATATTTTGTGTTTAAGAAATGATGTGCAAGCAAACCGACTCCTCGTATCAGTTTTAGGATGGCTGAAGGCCTGCACCTGGACTGGACCTAACACTGTATGGTTTTAGCTACTTTAATAATTGATTAGTAGTCAGCTGCTATCCTTATACCCAAGTTTGCAGATATGGAAACTGAAGCACCTAGAGATGAAGTCGCTGCCCAGTGGTATAAAATCAGGAGGTGGCAGCCCTGGGTGCTGGGCCTCTGCAGCTTAGCGCCAGGCAGGCACTTCCTTTTTTATTTTATTTTATTTTTTGAAATGGAGTCTCACTCCGTGGCTCAGGATGGAGTGCAGTGGTGTGATCTTGGCTCACTGCAACCTTGGCTTCATGGGTTTAAGCGATTCTCCTGCCTCAGCCTCCCGAGTAGCTGGAATTACAGGTGCCGGCCACCACGCCCAGCTAATGTTTGTACTTTTAGTAGAGATGGGGTTTTGCCATGTTGGCCAGGCTGGTCTCAAACTCCTGACCTCAGAGTGATCCACCCGCCTCAGTCTCCCAAAGTGCTGGGATTACAGGCGTGAGCCACCATGCCTGGCCAAGACGCTTTCATCAGTAGACTATGCCCCTCCTAAAGTGATGCTCCCCAACTTAGGGTAGGAATCCTAGGGTCCTAGTTAAAATGCAGAGTTGGGCCAGGCACAGTGGCTCATGCCTGTAGTCCCAGCACTTTGGGAGGCCTAGGCGAGTAGATCACGAGGTCAGGAGCTCAAGACCAGCTTGACCAATATGGTGAAACCCTGTCTCTACAAAAATACAAAAATTAGCCAGGCGTGGTGGCCGGCACCTGTAATTCCAGCTCCTCGGGAGGCTGACGTAGGAGAATCACTTGAACCTGGGAGACGGAGGTTGCAGTGAGCTGAGATCACATCACTGCACTCCAGCCTGGGTGACAGAGTGAGACTCTGTCTCAAAAAAAAAAGAAAAAAAAAAATGGAGTCCTGGGTATGGCACCAGACTTACTGAATCAAAATCTACTATGAGTGGGAAGTGATGGGAGTTTTCTGTGTCTTTAACAGAAACTCTGCAGGGACGTTTACAACCACAAAAACTGGAGAATTACTAGAATTATCCTGTAAGGTTCTTCTAACTTGGCTTGGCTTGCAGTTCCTGATCCCAGTGTTTAATGGCCTTCACTATCTTGTGGTGGTGGTGGGGGGGGGCTTTTTGTTTTGTGATTTATTCATTTATTTAACCAATTTTCACCAAGTAATGTTGCTAGGTTCCAGGGGGTTTCAAGGATACATCAGATGTAAAACTTCTCTTCAAAGACCATATGACATTATACTGATATTATTAGGTTTTAAAATGTTCTTTCAAATGAGAAATATCTGTACCTTATTCAATTTTACAGGCTTTATTTTTATAAATGTGAATGCTTCTTTTATTTTCTATTCAGGAATGGCCCCGTAAATCATGTATTTTAGTTAACTCTGTTAATTTTCTGGTAGAAAGGTGAATACCATGCATTATTGTCTATAAATAATCAGAACTATGTTTTTGAGAAAAGAATGGCAAAAAAAAAATGTATGCCAGCTGCTGCTATTATTCAAGGCTTTGTATTGCTCTTGGGTTTTTATGAATGTGTTGAAGTGTGCAGGTGCATGAGTGCTTATCATCCAGATAAAAATGTTAAACCTATCATTGAAACAGTTCTTTAAAAAACACATAATTAATTTTATGATAAGCCAAAATAATTTCACTAGTTCCTAACGTCCTTCCTCCAAAAATTTGGTGGGAGAAACGTGGTTGCTTTCTGCCCTTCCACACTGATTCCTTTCCACTGGAGGTAGCATCAGGACACAAGCTGGTGGCTGAATGCCAGGTCTATGCAGGGGGAGGAGTGCAGACTGGTCATCGCATACCCCATTCCCAAGTGTCCAGGGACTTAGTTCCCCTGTGGTTCCAGAGTGTGTCCCAGAGTCCAGCAGCTTCATGAAGGCCCACTCTCCCGTTTTCCATTTCCCTCTTTCCCCAACTCCCTGCTTTCCCTTGGCAGTCGAGATGAATGAATAGGCACCAGCCAAACATCAGCTCCTGTAGCAGAAGGGGGTGAGGCTTGCGAATTGACTGCGCTCAATTCATACATTCGTTTCCTCTGCACAGAGTTTGAAGTGTTGATGAGAGTGGGGTGGGAGAGTAGAAGCCAGCAGGTTTTCTTCTTTTCCTAAGATCAGAAACTTTTCAGAGAGCTGGGGTGAGTCCTGCTCCAGAAAAGGAGTGATCTCTTTAAAGTATGCGGTACAGTTGTGGTCACAGGGCATGGAGCCAGTGAGTGCTTTTTGGATTAAATCCAGGTTAAGTGGTAGGGTTTTCGTTCCTCCTCCTCTTCCTCCTCCTCTTCCTCCTCCTCCTCCTCTTCCTCCTCCTCCTCTTGCTTCTCCTTCTCCTCTTTCTCCTCTTCTTCCTCCTCCTCCTCTTCCTCCTCTTCCTCCTCTTCCTCTTCCTCCTTCTCTTCTTCCTCCTCCTCTTCCTCCTCCTCCTGTTCCTCCTCCTCCTCTTCCTCCTCCTCCTTCTTCTCCTTCTTCTTTTGATTTAGACTTTATTTGAGAGTGGGTCTCATATCATCCAACTCACTCCAGTCACCTAGCTTTTGTTGGTGTCAAAGTCCCTGGAACTCTCCCTCTGTGAGGAGAGTGAGGCTCCTCCCACCACACCCCAAGGCAGGTACTGGACTTCCACTGCCTAGTCTTAAAGGCAAAATAAATGATTCAGGCATACAACAGCTAAGCAAAATAAAGGAAGAACAGAAGCATAAAATATTTTCTATTAAATCTATTTTATGTTTTTAGTCTATGGGCTGACTATAACTCAAAACGTGACATATTGGCTTCATATATGTTTGTCATATTTTCGAGATCTTGAATAAATATCTTAATTCATTACCCAGAATGACTGAATTAGTCTTTAAAAAAAATCTTCATTAACAAGAGAGGTTACAAAAAAGAAAAAACCCAACAGTTTCGGAAAATTTTAATGCCTTTTTTTTTTTTTTAATGAAATGATGTAATAGACTGATTGGAGGATGTGTTTTTTTGAGAGCAGCCTGTAGGAATTCACTTTTCTATGAAAGAATGCCAGGATCATGTGGTGGCAGGACAGGCAGGTTTGTTAATATGCTGTGCACAGATTAAAGGGTTTGTGATCTTGTGTTTCTTATGAATCACATTTGTTTTTAATTTTTCCTGGAACTATTCCATGAGGTCTGTTTTTCTATTCTTGAAGGAAATGTTGATAAGAACATGGAAATAAATCTAGAGACCAGGCAATCCAGGGCCACAGAGACCTGGAGGCAATCAAGCTGACCTGCATCCCAGCTGGTGGCCCTGGGCTCTGGCGCTAGGGGCTTCACTCTTTGCTGCCTTGCCCTCTCCTGCGGCCATTCAGCCTCACTCCCTGGACATCAGCTGCTTTCCAGAGTTCTTTTTCCATCGTCTTCTTCTTCTTCTTTTTTTTTTACAGAGTATTTCTCTGTCACCCAGGCTGGAGTGCAGTGGTGTGATCTCTGCTCACTGCCACCTCTGCCTCCCAGGTTCAAATGATTCTCCTGCTTCAGTGTCCGGAGTAGCTGGGACTACAGGCATGCACCACCACGCTAGGCTAATTTTTGTATTTTTAGCAGAGACGGGGTTTCACCATGTTGACCAAGCTGGTTTCGAACTCCTGGGCTCAAGTGATCCACCCACCTTGGCCTCCCTACGTGCTGGGATTATAGGTGTGAGCCACTGCACCAGCAGAGCTCCTTTTCTTGACTGGGCCCTTTCCAGATGCTGTTTCTTTGGTCAGGAAATAATTCCATTCCTTATCCAGTTCTTTTTTTTTTTTTTTTTTTTTTTTTTTTTTTTTTTTTTTTTTAGAAAAAGAATAAAGAAGAGGAAGAAAGAGAAAGAGGAAGAGGGAGAGAGAATAGGGGTATTGCTTTGTTGCCCGGGCTAGAATGCAGTCTAAATATGGGTATGCCTACAATTGTCCTTAATAATGGAGACATGAAAGAAAATGAGGGAAGAGAGTAACAAACAAGGAGCCAACCAACATTTCGTTTAAACTTCTAAGTTGATATGATGTGGTACTGACAAGAGTGTATATTTTGTGTAAAGTGGAGAGTTCTATAAATGTTAATTACGTTTACTTGTTCCAGATCTGAGTTCAAGTCCTGGATATCGTTGTTAATTTTCTGTCTCATTGATCTGTCTAATATTAATGTTGAAGTCTCCCACTATTATTATGTGGGAGTCTAAGTCTCTTTATAAGTCTTGTATGTCTGGGTATTCCTGTATTGGGTGCGTATATATTTAGGACCTTTAACTCTTCTTGTTGTTGCATTGATTCTTTTATCGTTATATAATGTCCTTCTTTGCTTCTTTTGATCTTTGTTGCTTTAAATACTATTTTATCAGAGGCAAAAATTGTAACTTCTGCTTTTTATTTATTTATTTTTGCTCTCTGGTTAGTTGGTAAGTCTCTCTCCATCCTTTGTTTTGAGTCTTTGTGTATCCTTGAATGTGAGATGGGTCTGGATGCAGCATACAGTTTTAGTTTTTTGTCCAAATTGGCTGTCTGTCTTTGAATTGGGGAATTTAGTCAATTTAAATTTAGAATTAATAATGATATATGTGAGTTTAATACTGCCATTTGCTCATTAGTTGATATAAATTCTTCATTATATTAATGTTCTTTACTTTTTGGTATTTTTTAGAAAGGCTGATACTGTTTGTTCCTTTCTATGTGTAGTGGTTCTTTCAGAAGCTCTTGTAAAGCAGGCCTGGTGGTGATGAATTCTCTGAGTGCTTGCTTGTTCGCAAAAAACTTTTTCCTTCACTTATGAAGCTTAGTTTGGCTGGATGTGAAATTCTTGGTTGAAAATTCTTTTCTTTAAGGATGTTGAATATTGGTCCCCACTCTCTTCTGGCTTGTAGGGTTTCTGCTGAGAGATCTGCTCTAAGTCTGATAGGCTTCCCTTTGTGGGTAACCTGACCTTTCTCTCTGGCTGCCCTTAGTATTTTCTCCTTCATTTCAACCCTGGTGAATCTGACGATTATGTGCCTTGGAGTTGCTCTTCTTGAGGAATATCTTTGTGGTGTTCTCTGTATTACCCGGAGTTGAATATTATCCTGCCTTACTAGGTTGGGAAAATTTTCCTGAATAATATCCTGAAGCATATTTTCCAGCTTGGATTCATTCTCTTCGTCACATTCAGGTACACCTGTCAAGCGTAGATTAGGTCTTTTCACATAGTCCCATATTTCTTGGAGACTTTGCTCATTCCTTTTTATCCTTTTTTCTCTAATCTTGTCTTCTAGTTTTATTTCATTGAGTTGGTCTTCAACCTCTGATATCCTTTCTTCTGCTTGATCAATTCGGCTGTTAAAACTTGTGCATACTTCACGTAGTTCTCGTATTGTGTTTTTCAGCTCCATCAATTCACTTATTTTCCTCTCTGAATTTTGTATTCTTGTTGACATTTCGTCAAACCTTTTTTCAAAGTTCTTAGTTTCTTTAGATTGTGTTAGAACAAGTTCTTTTAATTCACAGAAGTTTCTTATTATCCACGTTTTGAAGCCTGCTTCTGTAATTGGAGCACACTCGTTCTCCATCAAGCCTTGTTTCGTTGCTGATGAGGAACTGGGATCCCCTGCTGAGGGAGAGGCGTTCTGATCTCAGGTATTCTCAGCCTTTTTTGACTGTTTTCTTCCCTTCGTTGTAGATTTATCCATCTGTGGTCTTTATAATTACCGTCTTTGTAATTGGGTTTCTGAGTGGACGTCCAACTTATTGATTCTCGGCGCCGAAATCTGAGCAACCCACTGCGCTGACTCAATCAGCGGCGTTAAGATTGATGGTGCCTTTCTGACTCTGCACCAAGAACCGACGCTCCGAGGTGCCGGCAAAACCGCCTCCCCGGTCACAAGAGTTGCGCTGGCGACCCGTGGGGCTCCTCCGCTGGGAATCTCCTGGTGCGTGACCAGTAAGAATTCATGTGAAGGTGTGGCGTCCTCTCGTTCTTTGCGTTTTCACTGGGAGCTACAATCCCGAGCTGCTAGTGATCAGCCATCTTGGATCTCTCTCCCTTATCCAGTTCTTACTGCTTTCCCCATCTCGGATTAAACAGCATTTCTCCAGGGAAGCCCTTCCTAGCTCCCCAGAAAGGGGAGAACCCCTTGCTATTTTTCCCGTTCGACTGTACGTGTCTCCTTTCCAAAAATGCGTCCCAATGTTTTATTTGTTCTGTGTCTGTCTTGACCACTAGACCACAAGCTCCCAGAGTAGCAGAGCTGGTTTTGTTTTGTTTTGTTTTGTTTCCGTCTTAGCATTGACTTTCCCCACCGCACATTCTCGAAACAGCCTTTGCCAAGTTCCACGGGAAATGGTACTGATGAAGAGAAGGCGGGCGTTGCCTTCACGACAGGGCTGTGAGAGCTGCCTGGGAAGATGCCGACGGTGTGGCTGGGCAGAAGGACAGCCAGTCAGCCCGCTGCCAGCCCAGGAGCTTCCAGAAGCAGGTGCCCAGGTGCTACGGGGTCCCTCACAGGGCCAGGGGCAGGGACTGCGCCTCCCCCAGACACTCCTAGTAGGCCTCCTGGGGCTTGACCATTATCACACGGGTGGGTCGCTTGGAGCCCGCGGCTGCACGCAGGTCCGTCTTAGAGGCGATATTGACATAGGGCAGATTTCAGTCTTCACACATGGCTGGGGATGGCAGTACACCTCAATGGGCAGTGTGCCCCCTGTCAAAACCATGACCGCTTTTTCTCCTTTGTTGAGAAATTGCTGAACCTCTTTCACCCCGCACCGAATCTGCTTCTGCTTCTCGGCTTTCTTGATGCATTTGTAGAGTTTCCGTGTGGGGCGGTGAGAAGCCAGAGGCTGCGCGATGCGGTTCTGGTTGCCCAGCAGCTGCTTGCAGGTGCGCTCCCCGGAGCACGCCTCCGCCTGAGCCTCGGGCCAGTCCGGATCTGCCTTTATTTTGGTCATCGCAGCGGCCAAGGAAACCTAGGAGGCGAGTCCATGCGATCTGAGAGCTGGTCTTCATGTGGCTTTCAACAAGCCACTTGCTAACCTGTGTCTCAGTTTCCCCAAGTGAGAACAATTCTACTTTGCACTTAGCGTCGTCCTGGGGATAATATCCATTTGTGTAAAGTGCTGGGAGCGGGGTCTGATACCCAGCAAATGACGTCTACATGCTTGTTGGTGTTATTACTACTAAGGCTAAGGCGTGCAGAGACTCAGAGCTCACTTCGCTCAACTTCTCTCTCACCCCTCCGTGGCTAAATGCATCCAAAGAACCCTGGAGCTATAGAATGCAGCTTGCAGACTTCTGTTCTGTAAAGCCAAGGAATGTGCTTGTAATCTGGATCCTTCTAGAACAGCCCAGAATTAATGATCAATTTATCAATTTCAGGCTTATCATTATAAACAAAAGCAAATTTGAACGAACTGATCCCCTAAGGCTGCTCACAAACAGCATTGAGTCAGAGGCAGCCTGGCCACCAAGGGTTTTGTGGGGCAGCCATCAATAATGAAGCCAGTATTTGCTTAGCATCTACTATGGTTCAGGCAAAGTCCTAGTAAAACACTGGCAAAAAAGACCAGTCGCATAAATAGTAAATGCAGAGCTGGGTTTGAAGCCAATAATCAGGCTTCAGAGTCACACTATTTTTTCTTTCTTTCTTTTTTCTTTTGGAGATGGGGGTGGGGGTGTGGGGTGGGGGACTTGCTCTGTCTCTCAGGCTGGAGTGCAGAGGTGCAATCAGGGCTCACTGCAGCCTCAGGCTCCTGAGCTTTACCAATCCTCCCTCCTCGGACTCCTGAGTACTGGTGAGTACAGGCGCATGCCACCATGCCCGGCTAAGTTTTTAAGGTTTTTACATTTTTAAGATTTTTTTTTTTAGAGATAGAGGTCTCACTATGTTCCCCAGGCTGGTCTCCACCTCCTGGGCTCAAGCAATTTTCCTGCATCAGCCTCCTGAAGAGCTTAGATGGCAGGCTGGAGTCATGCTCTTAATAACGGCAGTCTAATGCCTCTCTCTCATCATGGCGATTTGGCTCCTGTATGTTTTGGGGTGACAGTTCAGCATTTGAGGAAAGGCTCTGCTACCATAAAAACGTAAAAAAAAAACTGTTTCTCTAGAACATGTCTGGATACCAGGGTCTTTTCAGGCAGCTTTCAGTGGACATGTGTTTTTATTTTCCCAGTGCTGGTACTGAAGCATCAGTTTGCTTACAATAATCGTGCTGGGCTGTGTGGATGTACAAGGCAACACTCACATGGGGCAGGTTTGGGAGCTGGATGAAGAAGGGAGAGGAGGAAGCTGAGCCTCCAGGAGCACCCACGAGTTGGCCCTGGGCCCAGTCTTCACAGAGGGTAGCCCCTCAGTCCTCCCACGCAGCCCACCGCGCGTGTGAGCTCCCCATCTCACACCACGGGAGGGAAGCGTGGGTGTGGGAGAGGCCCCTACCAACCGCGAGCTGCAAGGGAGCCTGAGAAATGGTCCTGGAGGGCGGCCACCGAGCAGCTTCCTGCAGCTGCCTTGGGCTAATAATTTAATTGTCGTCAAAACCTCCTCGTCATCATCAGCTTGTCTTCTTCCAAAGAGCAGAAAGCAGGGATTACCGTCACGGGCCGCTCCGTGCGGGCTCACCTACGTGTAGAGGATAAGTGCGTCAGTGTGCACCGCTCCCCTCCCCAGCTTTGGGAACAGCCTGCTCCGAGCCTGGCCGACCTGCTTTCCTCTGGCCTCTTTGCCTACCTGGCACGTGTGCTGCGCGCAGAGTCTCCAGGCTGCGCTAACGTTTCCTAAGTCGACTACCTTTGCTGGGACTTCATTAGGAAACAGCCGCTTTGATGTTTTCTGGATGCATAGAGGGCAGCCCCTTCCCTAAGCTGAGTTCCTGGCTCACCTGAAAGTGAGAAGTAAAGAGGCTTTTAAAATTAATGGCATCAAATTGCACGTATGCAACAATGATAAAGCGACAAGCCTTTCATCACACTGGAGAGCAGCACCAACTCTCTCTTTCCTTTTAATCCTAGGCTGCTTTTTAGGAATGTTTCTTGTGTGCCTGGAGCAACCGGTTGCATGCTGAGCGGCAGCCAGTGGGCTTAGCGTTGTCAATAGACAGGCCTGGGGTGGCGGCTCTGGGCCCCGGTTCCTCGGCTCTGGCGGCCTATAGGGGGCGCGGAGGAGGCGGCGGGGCCGGGGAGCGCAGCGCAGGGCCCTGCCATCTGGGTGTTCGAGGACGCGCCTACAGAGGCGCTCCTGGCTCCGCGCTCCGCTCCAATACCATCTTCTTCCTTTTGCAGCTTCCCACTTCCCATCTGTGCCCACCCACGGGTTTCTCAAAGAATTAAAAAAAAAATTTGGCATAGTTCAAGGGAAAAGAATCAGGAATGTGTGGGCTCCCTCGTCCTGGGTTCACAGTGCTGGAGACACGTGGCCGCTGTGGCCCAGCCCGCTCCTCACGCCCATTCTGTAGCTCTGATCCCTCGTGACCTGCCGAGGCTGTGCATTTTGCCGCGCGGTGGAGATGGGAGTGCTAGTTGTACTTTGTAAGTTGCCAGCAAAACGCTTTCTTTTTCTTTTCATCTTTGCCAGTGCTGCCTGCAGCCTCCAAAAGGCATCTTCAGAAAGCTGATAATTAAAGCTATGGAATCCGAGCATGAGTAATCATTACCTATTTTGCTTGGGCGCAGTTTTTTAGAGAAAATGTCGTCCCCTCCGATAATTATTAGGTTATCATCTTGTCATACTGACTCCTCTAGGAGCCACGATTTGAAGATAAATGTTAGGTCAACCTTTGCTGTTCATTCTCTGATTCAAATAAATCTAGTATTCCAGGGGAAAAACCCAAACCAAATAAACGGCAAACTCCAAATCCTAGGCAGCAGTTATTTCTGAATAGAAGACAACTGTATGACTGTTGTAATATTTTAAAAAATGAGTACTTAATAAAATGGCCATTTTAGCGAGTGATAAACACTTTGAAGCAGCCAGAAATTCAGTATCTCACAGCACATTTTGTGGAACGCTGTCTAGATTCTGCCATCTTGCTGGAATGTTCCACCATTGCTCATGGTAATAGCTTCCTATTGACTGATGAGTATTTGTGTATAGGTAGATTATGGCAAATTCAACTTCTCCAAAGCCTCTAGCCCTCAACAGTAGGTACCTGTAGATAAAATCCTTTGTGGATGTGCTTTGGAAGTCCAGAGATAACTGATGGACAAATAAGTAGGATTTGTATTTGGACAGATTAAGAGTCTCTTTTATGGTTTTTTTCTCAATGAGGAGAGAGATGGGAAAGTAGATAGGAGCTAAGTCAAGACGCTGTCCTCAGTAGGAAGGCCCTGCCATTGTGTCTACCAAGGCAGTGCAGCTGGCGTGGCCCCAGTGGAAATTCCTCAGCTTACTTTGTCAGCTTTACCTGGGCCTCAACATCAGCTCTTAGGAGAGAAGACTGCATTACAGCCCAGGAGAGAGGCGGTGTGAATGGGGCTCCTTAATGAACGGATAAAAGGTTTTCAGTAACAAAGGGCATCCATAGTTTGTGTTTCATTGGCTGAACCAAATCACACGCCCCAAAGGTCTGTGTTTTAATGTCGGTATCCTTGACACCACCCACTCTTTCTCCACACATACCCATTCTCATCTTGAGGAAGGGATTCTGCTTAGTTATTCTGGAATTTTCTTAAGCAACCATTGTTTTAGTTCTTGATTCATATATTATCAGGTAAGAGCCCATCTTTCCAAATGTGCCTCGTCTTCACTTAGCAAGTGAAAAAAAATGGTTCAAAATTATACATAAGAATTTTCCCATCTGAAAATTTGAAGCACTGCAAGTTGAATTTTGCAAGTTTGTTTTGGGTAATCAGCAAGCATATTTTCCTCGGTTGGTTCAGTAACAACATTTCTGTCCCGTCATCTAGTTAGGGATGAATGGCATATTGTGGTTTCCAAAACTGAGACTACATATGCTGCACCCAAACGCGCTCAGTTTGGGAAGCTCACAAGTAGGCTTGCCTTTGATTTTTTTTTTTCATTCCCCTGAGTTTCTCTTTTGGCCAAAGAGAAATCACTTCTGTGCCATTCAAAATACTTGAACTTATCTGCAACCCAGAGTGAAGAAGTAGCTGGTGAGGCCCTTCTTGGAAATTCTTTAGCATGTGGGATGGGGTAGGGTGTAAAAGGAACGGAACGGTTGGAAAAAGTTCTGGTGTCTTTTTTTCTTTTTCTGGAAAAAAGATCAATGTGGATCCACAAAGAGAAACTCACAAGAAGAAAATCCGGATGGATTTTGTGATGTGCCTTGAGCTTCTCCAGCAAGCTTGCTGAGGTGCTCTTTGATTAGTCTTCTTTTGATCACCAACTATCAAATCTTGCATAAGACTCAGCTTGTGCCTTCTAAATAAGGTATAATGTTACAGATACATAAGGTTGTTTGAAAGACAGAGGGGCAGAGAGAGAGAGAGAGAGAGAGAGAGAGAGAGGAGAGAGAGCTTTTGGGGAAGGTACATAAAGAAAAACTAATGTAGTATTAGGAATGTCTTAGAGGCAGTCAAGAAGTTAGAGCAAAAATATATTGACCTAGATTACTCTAGAAAGACTACAATGAATAGGCATAGCTTAAAACAAAACAACCAAATAAGAACAGGCAATACAGCTAGCTGGCTGCCATGGGCTGGGTCCTTGACTCTGGAGAAATCTCAAGAAACAGAAATCGCGGGGTCTCTGTCTTCCTGCAGCTTCCAGTCTAGCAGAAGAGTTTATCATATGCAGTTCAAGTAATTGATATGTTAAAAAACCACAACTAAACAGAGACAAAATACAACTAAATTTTGTTCTTTTGTTCTGGTAAACTTTATTCATCCGGACCAACCTCCATGACCGCTGGGTGAAAACTCTGGCAGGCCCATGGCTCTTCTGCCACTCTGAGATAATCCAGAAAGTCTTCGGGTCAACTGGAATCACAGAAGCAGTTGCATTTCAGCACTTACAGTGTCTGGTCCCATGTAATAATCAGAAACTGACCCTGGCCTAGCTACCTCGGCCCCCCGCATGTCCTGTCTGCGTGCCTGCAGTGAGGGGGGAGGCTGAGGAGGAGGAGGCTGTGCTGCCTCCCTGCCCCTGCTCCCATGCCCTCTCAGCACAGCTGCTATGGTCGTAGGGCGCATGTTGGGCGCATGCAGGAAGGAGAGGTGGGAACTCCAGCCTCTTCTGACCTGGCTGGCTGGTGTCCTATCTTCTGATCTGGCAGACGGTTTGGGTCAGCCCTCTATGATGGACTCTCCGGAGCGCTGAAGCTTTGGAAGCCCCCGGCCGCTCCCTTATTCTTGCAGTTCCCTGATTCCTGGTGGGTCTATCTCCCTTCTTTCAGGTCCTCACTGGACCATACGATACCTTCCTCAGCCCTGGCTGTCCAGTGGATGCCCTCCAGCCCCTTCTTGCCTGGGTCTCCTCCCACCTTCAAGGATCCCTGGTTGCACACGTTGGACAGGATTTCTCTTGCTGGCCGAGGACACACAACTTTTCCCTGGAACTCTCATTCTCCTCCTTCCTCCACCCACCCTCGCTCGGCAGGTGCAGCCTGTGCTGCCTGCATCCGCCCCTGGCCTCCGGCTCTGCCCCCAAAGCTGTTTGCCAACTCGTCCGCTGTCTTAGGCAGATTCTGGGACAGACCCTGCCGCATGGTCTGCTTGGGTTTGTGTGGCCGGTTCCTGTCTCCCAGCTGCAGGAAAAAGCCTGGAAACCCCCATTCCATGGGCCTTGGGAACGTGGGACAGGAGGCTAAGGAGGTCCGTTTAGAAACGCCTCTTTCTAATCTGAGCTTTTTCCGTATCCGTGATCTGGCTGAGGGATCCGGAGTCGTTAAAGAAGTCCCTGGACTGTTTGCTCCGCGCTCTGTGGCACGCAGGGAGGGGTCTGCCTGGTGCAGCCTCAGCTGGACACGGAGAGAGACAGAGTCTGTCCTAAAATCCAGTTACTCGTCGAACCCAGTGAGCCAGGTACAATCACTATCACCGCCACACAAAGAGACACTGGATTCCAGGTGGTTTAAACAACCTACCCACACGCCGTAACCCAGTGATGAGGTCGGGCCTCGAACCCAGGCCCACCGAGCAGAGCCTGGATTTGTCACTGCAGGGACATCTTGCACGCCCAGGATGAAGGCGCCTTGAGGGGAGAGGGCTGCCTCCCGACAGATATTTGGGGCAAACAAGCAAAGAAACTCGGGGTGAGAAAGTGGAGGAGCCCCCGCCCCTCCCCCTTCCTTGACTCCCGTCGGCCTGTGTGGTCCGCGCGGCGTGGACAACAGACCCTTGTGGGTCAACGCAGAGGCCGTGCCACTCGGCGCCGGCCCCACGGCCATCACCGGACCGCTGGAGATGTGACCGGGCTCGGGACATGAGCCCGCTTGTTCGCTCACCCTCAGTGAAAAGAGTTTTGAAATGAGTTCTGAATAGACAGCATTTTCTTTGTGCGGTTGGTAAATAACCCAGAGCAAAGTTAGCAAGTTGCAGCGCCTCTGCGTTCTGATTCTATGGAACCTTTTTGTAGGGAGAAGGGCAGGATGTGTTTAACTGAATGTGACCTCACGGGAATACGAGAGGTAAGGAGAAAAAAATGGTTGAGGTAACTGTGGGTGTTTGACGTCTCAGAAACCATGGCTTGTAATAAAGCCACATGAAGAGAGATTCCTGGCGTCACCCCCCACAAAAACCAGTGCCTGGTAGCGTTGTGGAAGGTGATATTCACATTGGTTTGGCATTTGTGTGGGTTTGGTTGACAATCAGTGATTTTCTTATGATAATTTTTCATGCCACATTTTGTTTCCTTCTTTAGAAAATAATAAAGTTTCTGAATGGGGCAGCGTGGAGAAATCCTAAGAGGATTAGCATAAGAGCATTTTGGAACACATCCAGGAAAAGATAACTTTCGACACACCTGTAGACATTCGCCAGGTAAAGGTAAGAAAAAAAATATTGGAAAAAGTACATTTAGGTTTTTTTTTTTTTTATTATTACGTCACACTGGGTTGAGCTTTGAGAGGAAACACGTACCACTGGGGCTGGATGGGCAGAGGGAGGAAGGAGGGCTCACCTTTTGCCCCTCTCTCTCCTGGGCATGGGCATGGCAGCCCTGGGTCCCCCGTGGCCATCAGTGGCCACCTGAGTCGTTTCTAATGCCGGCTGTGGAGCAGCCAAAGACATGTTCACCAGGTCGAGGGCATCCGGCTGAGTATGATACTCGGCAGACAGTTCTGCTAAAAAGTCAATGTCTTGAATATTGCAACCGTCACTTGTACAGCATGGAATTTCTTTTAGATTTATATTTGCACTGGGACTGACTCATCTTCTATTTAGAATTTTTTTTTTTAAAACATCGCTTCTTCTGTGCTCAGATGAGAAGTACATCTGTTGCTTTCACATAGTAAGCATCAAATATGGAGACACGTTGAGTACTTTGAACCATTTGTGTGTCGCTATAGGAGACCTGCAGCATATGCATGCTATATGTCTGTTTACTGGAACGCGGGCACTGAGGAATCAAACTTCATGGTTCTTTCTTGGAGCCATAAGATTTAAAAAAATCTCTAGCTAATTTAGGTTGCTGAAAATGAACCTTATTTTGGACTTTTGAATGGGTGTTTTGAAGAAGGTTCAGAGGGACAAAGATTGTATTGGTCACTACGCAGTACTTGGGACTGTCGCTGAGTTTCTTAAGCAAAGCATAATAACCACTTTCATTTTGGTACGATATGTACACAGAATGTTCGCACTATGACGAGATTGTTTCTCCCGCTCGCGTAGAAATTAGCCGTTGTTCTCAGGCCTGTGTGGTTTTCTGTCTCGTGACTGTGGTTAAGGAAAGTCCTTGTAACTGGAGGGGCGCAGGCAGTGAGGCTCACAGCGGAGCTCCAGGCGGGAGGAGCTTCTGATCTTCCCGCAATTGGTGGCTGCGTTTGTCGCATACAACTCGGAGCCTTGATCTTTCTAACTATTTCAGATAAGTCGCCGTCAACTTGGCGGGAATGGTTCCCTGAGACCCATCTAAATAATGTATGCCAAAGAAATGACACTTCTGTAAGCCATGATCATGCGGCCAAGATGAAAATGCCGTTCTTAGTCCTACGTTACATGTATTCAAACACAACCTCATTTTTCTTACTGACTGTGTAACCAGACCTTTTAGGTGAGACACAGTCCTTCGTTTGTGACTGTGCGTCATTTGAGAAAACCTGTATTTCCAACACGAAATGAAAATAAAAAATTCCAGGATAAAAAAAAAACCCTTTATTTTGATTATTCCTTTAAACGATTTGAATTAAAGGTCGGCTCTGTGCATCGCCACGTGAGAAATCCAGACCTTTGAGCAACGCGTTGATGAATTGGGGTGGAAACGCGGGGGTTAGACACGGTGGCCGCGCGGGACGTTTTTTCCGGAAACCGTTTACACTGGCTCGCCAGCAGAGGGCAGTGCAGAGCAACGAACGCGCCGAGGCGTTTCCGAGCAGACGTCTTGACACCTGCATGAAAAGTCGCTATTTTCTTTCTGGCCAGCGTCTTCCTGCAGAGTCACAGATCTCTGACATAATAACAAAACTCCCCAAACATGCCGATCTCGAAAAGGGCCCCTCCGTATGGAAGGATTGAGGTGCAAGGGACAGAATTTTAATTCCCTGAGGTCATCAGAGATGTTTTCACTTCGATTTTCCGTTTATTGGATGACAAAAGTCTATGCGAAGCCTGGTATTCGTCATGTGCATCGCTTTTCATTATGCGACTTTTCGGAGCGATTTTTTTTTTCTGATAAAAATATCGCAAAAATCACAGATTCAGATTTGCTTAAGAATCCCTACACAACACAGCATTCGAAGCAAAGTGAAGCTGAGAAAGTTTCCCATTAAATGCATATGTCCTAGATGCAAAATGAAAGCCCATTGTTTTACTTGTTAATTTTTTTTCTTCTCAGAATTACCACAGAAAACATTCTTTGTTTTATAATAAAACACCTGTGATCCTCTACCTTGGACACACATTTTACACTTGCAGTCTGGAAGAAAAATCTGCTACACTGGAACAAAATTCCAAAGAATCTGAGGGGACAATTCTATGGGAACATGTTATATTTTGTTCCGGGGTTATTATAAAACTCTAGTTTCATGGTCTATGCATAAATGTTTAGGGGATCTAAATGTCTTTTCACTAAATTTTATTTTGTAATCTGAAAGTTAGCATTTAAGACCATCGCTCTTCTAGGCTAATTAGGATGATAAAATCCTTTCTTCTTTTCAAAAGTTCATGAGCACATAACAAATTGGAACTACTTTTACAAGCCAAGCATCCCTCTTATGCCATTAGCTTTCTTGGAGTTACCTTCTAGATGACTTTGGCTCATGTTAACTTCAGATATTTGACATATCAAGTATGCTTGTCTTCAAAGGTTTCCCAGGCAACTGCAACAGTTCACCTGGTTCTAGTCAAAAGTGCCCTTGGACTCTCAGCTCACTTTACTTCCCTGTATGAGTCATGTGTGCAGCAAAAGGGAAAACACAAAAGACTTAATGTAACAGGCTAATGTGAGTGATGTGGTGAAGAGAGGGATGCATTTCACAGAAAGATCTGCTTGAGTGTTAAGACTTCAGCTGGGTGCCTGCAGGTTCCGTTTGTCAAACTCTCATTTGCATTTGGGGGGAAGGCCACAAGCCACGTCATGTGTTCTGGGTTCTGTTTAACTCTTCTCACAGTTCCCAGAGCCCCAAACTCTTACCCTGGGTGCCCCCAAGGACTCCTTCAAGGCCTGATCGCCTGCCCACCAGGGAGTGACTGCCCCCAGATCTCTGAGAGAAGCCTCAGGACCCCAGCGGACTCACATGCCCGCTGGCCTGTAAGAATCATCCTCCACATCTTGTTTTTCACATAACCCACTGGGAATCCATGGTAGAGGAAGAGTTCCTGAACAGCAGAATACGGAGTCGTTGAAATCTCTGGTACTGTGGTTTGTGAAAGGTTCCTCTGCTTAACACCGATTATGTTCTTTATTATGTTTAAAAGGAAAGGTTTCACCTCATCTAGGCAGACAGTGAAGTTACACCATCACTTTTTTTGCCCTTTATTTTGACTCCTGTCTTCACAGCTGACTGACTAGTGACTAGAATGATGGCAAAAAAGGCAATATAACATGGACAGCCTGCAAATCCCACTGATAGGCTCTGTAAGTGGGAGCAGATTGCTGTCTGAGTACAGGGCTTCTGCAGAAGTCTCTCTATCAGCTCCACATTGAACTCAAAGTCTAGAGAGCAGCAACAATTAATCATGTGTCATCTAGATCCAGCCATAAAAGCATGATGACCACCCCTTCCCCCACCCCTCATCATTCCCTTCTCCCTGGATTTGTTATGTTTCATTTTGTTCAATATACTTATTGAGATGTAAACATTCCATTGAAATGTATCTAAGTAGGCAGCTTTTTAAGGATCTACTTTTATGGGTCGATAACAAATTTTAGAAAGGCTATTTCCATTGATATGTGAATGTATACAGTAGCTGCTCTAGCTGCTAGCCCTTCTAACAGCTACATTTACCACTGTGATTGTCACTTTGAATAATCCTTGGGTTATTACAATTAACATAGATAAACATAATTTTATAGTAGGAAATGTAGTTGTCAGGATGTGAAATAGTAGTAAGCAATTTGAATAAGTATTTCTATTTGTTTTTATAAAAGTTTTAATCCTCAAAAGAGAACTCTGACCAAAATAGGAATATAGCAGGATCAATGAAACAGGTGGCATGAGTCATCTCACTGGCTTTTAATTAAAAAGGACGCTGCGGTTGTCGGCGTGGACTGGACTCCGCATAGACAGTGCTTGAATTTCTTAAGCTGAAATCCAGCTGAAGAGTTCTTAATCAGAACGGACTGATTTTGATAATTTATAACCTGTGTATTTAGAGCATTGATGTTACAATTTTGATACCTAAATCACCGTTTTAAAAATTCAAAGAGATATATGAATCCCGAGGCTTGGACAGTTATTCCTGAGCCAAAGGATTTCTGTGCAATGCTAACAGGGATAATAGAGAATCAGTCTTTCACTGTACAGTTTTGTCATCATGTTTCAATAACTGAATGAATATTCTGAATTAATAAGCATAACGTTTGTATAAGCTAAAGACTAGCCTAAGCTCTGCATTCATTGATGGGAACCTTAAGCAAATGCTTCTTTTCATCAGCTTGTTCAAAAGGCATAAACATAATTACAGTTCTGAGGTGATAACATACCGACTGGTTAAAATAGTAATTCGGTTTAGACAAGGTTAAAGTTAGGGGTTGCATGTTGTTCTGAGTACTTGGAAGAATCTGGAAAAAAAAGAATTTTTTTTTTTAAAGACATTTTTACTGTTTATCTTACAGAAAACGTCGGAGCATTAAATGCCCACTAGAATTTTGGAGATTTTGTTTTTCTAAAACGTTGGTTAAAATTCAGATAAGTTGATACTTATAGTTTGAGAGAAAAGATGAGGAAGTGGTAGAAATATCAAATGATGGGTAGTTTAAAATTTCTCAGAATGCTCAGGGGGCAGTGAGGGAAAGAGGGACTTGCCTGGCCATGTCCCCACAGCTCTGCTTTACGCCTTCTCCCAAGGTCAGTTCTGGAAAACAGTGTTGAGCCTTTGGGTCATGTCTGGTTCCGCCTTCTTTCCCCACTTCCTTCTTTATCCGTCACATGGCCTGCCTTCATCTCTTAAATCTTGGCTCTGATATGAGACGGGGTGAGGAGTGATGTGAACATGTGCTCCTGGGCCTGGAAGCAGCCCTTCCCCGACTCCTTCCCTCTCGGCAGTGCCTGTCATTCATTCTCGCAACAAATGTCTGAGCGTTCTCTGGGCAGGGTGAGTCTCAGTGCTTTCAATGTGCGGTCTCGCTTAATTCCCTCAAAAGCTCTTAGAGGTTGTCCCTGTTACCTTCATTCTACAGATAATGGAACTGAAATTTTCAGAGAAGTAAAGATAAACATTTAAGATCATAAAACTACGAAATGTTGATGTTAGGATGTATATCCCAAACCACAGCTTTCCTCATTGTGGCTTCAGAAACAGACTTGTCTCCAGGGCGTTTATGCCTTAGTACAGATATTTCAAACCTTTTATTTTGAAACAATTTCAGACTTAGAAAAAGCTGTAAGTACAAAAGGTGCAGCATAAATCATTTGTGAGTCACTCAGATTCCCCAGTTATTCACCTGTGACCACATTTGCTTCCTATCATCCATCCCTATTTCCGTGTGTATGTGTGTGTATGTCTATTTAGATGTATGTTTCTCTTTTTCATGACGAAGTGTCTGTGATAAGTCATAGATGTGATTCTCCTTTACTGCAACACATCTCAGGGTATGTTCCTGAACACATGCACCTAATCTCACATACCCACCATACAAGATCAAAGTCATGAAATTAACAGTAACACAACTTATGCACTTTATTCAAATTTTACCAGTTGACACAATAATATTCATCACAGTAAAGACAATCAGAGCAGAACAACTGTGGTCCAGGATTGAATGCAGGATCATGCACTGTATTTCACTGTCAGGCCTCTCAAGTCTCTTTTACTCAGGGACAATTTTTAAGTCTTTCTCTCTCATGATCCCGACACTTGTGGACAGAGAGGCCAGCTAGCTTGCACATTTTTCCTGTTTGGGGTTTTTTTTTTTTTGAGACGGAGTTTCGCTCTTGTTACCCAGGCTGGAGTGCAATGGCGCGATCTCGGCTCACCGCAACCTCCGCCTCCTGGGTTCAGGCAATTCTCCTGCCTCAGCCTCCTGAGTAGCTGGGATTACAGGCACGCACCACCGTGTCCAGCTAATTTTTTGTATTTTTAGTAGAGACGGGGTTTCACCATGTTGACCAGGATGGTCTAGATCTCTCGACCTCATGATCCGCCCGCCTCGGCCTCCCAAAGTGCTGGGATTACAAGCTTGAGCCACTGCGCCCGGCCCCTGTTTGGGTTTTTATGATGTTTCTTCATGATTTGATTCAAGTTATTCATTTTGGCAGGAATTCCATAGAAGTAATATTGTGTTCTCTGTAGTCCTGGATGTCAGGAAGCACACAGATTGATTTGCCACATTAATAGTTTGTTCATTTGTGTAAGATGATATGTACTGGACTTCATCATAGCAAAGCTGCTATTTATCTTTTGTAAGAATTTTACCTTGTAAAAAGATATTTTGGGGTATGTAAATATTTTGGTTTTCAAAATTCTCATTGATTTTAATATCTGCTGATGATCCTTTCCTGAATCAGTTATTATTATGGTGGTTGCCATTTGGTATTACCTATCTTTGTTGACTTTGTTGAGTGATGTACTATTAGTCTAGAGAGACACAGTATCTCTGGTTTCTAGGCTGTAGTCTTGTGTTGTTTCATTATTAATCTAGGAGCACACAGAATGCCTCACAATACTTATTTAATTGTATTTTCACAACATCTCTGCCGGGTAGGCATTATTATATCCACATTTTGTATGTGAGGAAGCTGAAGAAACAAGTTGGCAACATTTTCAGAAAGAAAATGTTAAAAATTAATCCTTAAGCCAGGCATGGTGGCTCACGCCTGTGATCCCAGCACGTTGGGAGGCCGAGGTGGGCGGATCACAAGGTCAAGAGATAGAGACCATCTTGGCCAACATGGTGAAACCCCGTATCTACTAAAAAAAAAAAAAAAATACAAAAATTAGCTGGACGTGGTGGCGTGCACCTGTAATCCTAGCTAGTCTGGAGGCTGACGCAGGAGAATTGCTTGAACCCAGGAGGCGAAGATTGCAGTGAGCCGAGATTGCACCATTGCCTTCCAGCCTGGTGCCTGGCGACACAGCAAGACTCTGTCTCAAAAAAAAAAAAAAAAAAAAAAAAAAAAAAAAAAAAAAAAATTAATCCTTAAATAGCACTCGTGATGTCCATAGTAAGATAATAGAATGAAGTTTTAAAAGTACAAAGCAACACTTTAAAAAATCAGAAAACATTCTTATAACATTGTGCCGTGATTTGCAAACTTTGAAAGTAGAGACCAGGGAAAGAGACAAAACTTCACCTCACCCTGACATTTGAGTGAGGTGAGGCAAGTATATGAAACCTGAAAACCTTTCCCACCATTGCCCAGCTTGCAGAGAAGACAGGAAGGATTCACAAATGGCAAAGGAAAGGAGAAGATTCCTGAGTACGGAACTTCAGTGTTTTTCCTGGGCTGAAATGATGGAGAGCAAGAGGCGGTAGGAAGGTTAGAATCATCAAAGCTAATTCTTATCTTAGCAAGTAACAGAGATTTAGCAGGATGGAAAATGAAAGAGCAAGCAAGACACAATTCTTATTTTTTTAATTGCATTTTAGGTTTTGGGGTACATGTGAAGAACATGCAAGATTGTTGCATAGGTACACACATGGCAGCGTCATTGGCTGCCTTCCTCCCCTTCACCTGTATCTGGCATTTCTCCCCATGCTATCTCTCCCCAACTCCCCACCTCCCACTGTCCCTCCCCTATTTCCCCCAACAGACCCCGGTGTGTGATGCTCCCCTCCCTGTGTCTGTGGCAAGACACAATTCTTTAGGTGGCAGAGGCCCAAGCTAGGAAGGCGGGGAAGACCCCAGGGGAAGCTCTTCTCCCTTGCTGTAGAGCAGCCCAGGACCTCAGTCTGCTGGTTTTCCTGCCTCTTCCCCACCCATGAGGAAGGGAACTATAGGATCCCTGGGGAGAAAACCTGAAACAGGGTAAGGGAAGGCCTGGAGCAGACTGTGTGAATGTGGTTGCACTGAATTGTGGGAAGTACCCCACGTGCCTCTAGGGATGTAGCCAGAGCATTGATGCAGAATTTTAAAGTGAGGAATTGCAGTCCACCAACCCTGAGTTCCTAAACCCAAGGGAAAGCTCCTTCTGACTCCTCCCCATGTGGTCAAGTCAAACAAGAGTAGGAGAAGGGAAAATAACCAACTCCCCAACCTGAGTTCCAAGGAACATATAGGCGGGTGTCAGAGACGGTGGGGCATGTGGTAAGGAAAGGAGAATTGATCCAAACTATCTCAAAAAGACAAAACAAGTTGAAAAGCAGTACAGGTCAAGTAAGCACACAAGAAAGGAAATCTGGAGACCAAAGGAAACATTACAAAAATGAGAACAGAAAAGAGAGAATAACAAACAATGTGAAGGAAAGGCACCAGAATTAAAATAGAATGAAACATGTAAAAGACATTGTATCTCTGAAATCCGTCTGGAGCATCTCCAGGAAAAGATGGTGGATTGAACATATGCATGTACTTTTTCTTTTTTCCAAATCCCCACAGAAATAATAAAGATAATTTTAAAAAGTCTGGAAGCCGGGGTATCGATGAATGAGATGTAGATAACTTAGCAGGAACCTCAAAATCTAAAGACAATAGATGGAAAGTTGACAGCCAATCTAATCGATAGGGCAGAATCTTCCAATAGCTGAGAAATTGGGAATATTTGATAATTTTAGAAGTGGAGAGTGAAGTGAGGCAGTCGACGCAGAGGAGCCTGATTGGAGTTTGGAGACTGATAGAAATAGAGGGAAATCTTCAATATTCCCTCCCTCACATAGTGCAGGAGACGAGCAGGAGATGAAGTGGATGACACGTGTTTATTTTTTGGAATTGGTAATACAAGAAGGTCCCTCTGCTGAAGGACCCTAGCCTCACCTGAGTGTACACACCCACGAGTCAAGTGGATTGAGCGAATACTTGCATTCTGGAGGTTGAGATTCCCATCCTCATTCTCTCCCCTTACCGGCCTCCTGCAATAATAGCAGCCAGGTCTTTATCATCCAGAAATTCCCCTCCTGGGATTTGCACCCAAGAAGAAAGCTCGTGGAGATGCTGACAGTGGAAGGCCACCTGCTAGTGCAGCTCTCCAAGTCCACAAGCCCACTTCCATACCCAGAGCCCTATCAACCATCCAGTATGTCACTCTTAAATGTCCCCGGCTAACCAAGGAGAAATGAGGAGTAAGCAAAACTGGCAAACAGAGCAAAGCAGCTTGAAAGAAATGGAGATGGTAAAGAAGAAGAAAAAAACCCCACAACTCTTATTATTTTCCCCAAAGTGACACAATCATGGAACAGTGCACTTGGAGAATGACAAGAAAACTCTTGGAAAGAAAAATAATTTAAAAAATTATTTTTAATATTATTATGTTTAAAATCATATTTCATGATGGCAAAATACAAACTCCATGGAAACATTCGGAAGTGAAGTTGAGGAACCTTCTTGCCAAATGGAGAAAATGTATAGAGCTGAAATAAAGGAGGAAAAAAGTAGGACAATTGGATACTAAGGGAAAGAAATCAACAACAAAGCAAAATCAGGATAGTTCCAGGAAAGTGAGAGCCTCAAGTTTCTAGTCTTATGGGGTTTGTCTACAAGAAGAATGATAACACATACAGTTAGGCACACCTGTAGTTTTGTTCTGAGGACAAAAAATAATAATGATTATTTAAGCTTAGAGAAAGAGAGAGATTAAAGAGAAAAAAAATCACAAAATATAATGAGTTAGGACTACCTTACAGAAACAGTGGAACTTAGGTCTAACTTGGATTTTTATACACAGCCAAACTATCAAATCAAGTGTGAAGGCTGAATAAAGATGGCTGAAAACATGCAAGAGTCAAAAATGTTTTAACTTCCAGATTTCCTATCTCCAGAGCTACTGAAGGATATGCTCCACCAAATCGAAGGATTAAACTAAGAAGGTAGAAAATGTGGGATCCAGGAAACAGGGATCTATTACCAGACGGAGGTGCAGGATCCCAGAATGTGGGCAAGGGAATTTTGAGGCTGATAGTTCTGTAGAGCTAGCAGCCAACTGGTGCGGAATGGAACAGGGAGGATGTTCTGAGACAGATTCTCCAGGAAGATCAATTGATAATGCACCAGTGGCATCTGAATGTCCTAGGAGGAAATTTCTGTGACTGCAGAACAGTGTGAGGTCAAATTCATAGTAATGACTTGGAAAACACTGCAAACAAATTTTAAGACAACTACCTGTGTGCAGAGCTGTATTTGGGGAGCCCGAAGCTTATATAATTGTAGGGGCCCTTTTTGAGATAAGAATACAAAATGATAAATACAAATTTAGGTTGCAGAACAAATATTTATTTAGAATGAGAAAATATGGTTACAAGAAATGACACATTTAAAATTGCAGACATATATTGAAAGCAAAACAAGTTACAGATAATATTTTTATTTTTAAATTGTTTTTATTGACCAACAGTCTTTATATTCCTATATTATTATTATTATTTGCATTTTTTATAGAGATGGGGTTTTGCTATGTTGGTCTCTAACTGGCTGGTCTCGAACTCCTGACCTCAAGTGATCTGCCTACCTCGGCCCCCCAAAGTGATGGGATTTCATGTGTGAGCCACTGTGTTTGGCCTATTCCAGATTATTTTTAATACTTTTTTGAGCACCTCTTTATTGGCAATGCTCTTGTAATATTTTCCACAGAAAGAATGGAAAGCTAATCCAATCTTTTTCTAACGTGATTTATCAAATTTATTTATTTTTAAACGATGGCTTAGAAAGTTTTCTTTCAGCATTACTCTTTTTTATTGAGATTGCCATAAATTTTTAATATTTCTTCACTTTTTATAGCAGAGTGACAATAGGTCTTGTTCAGAACTGATAATCGGTGTGATTTTCCTGATAGCCAAACCGAAAATGAAACTATTATGCTATTTTGATATAATGGTAGGCACTAGATTTACATCAAATGTTAGACCAGAGGCCCTTTCTATCAGTGACCAGGTTTGGTATCTGCTAGGAAGGAAAAGCCTGGTATGTTGCCACCAGTGTTTCCGTTCTTTTTGCTTTATAGTTTGTAATTTACTGAGACATGTTTAATTCCTAATTAATTTTGTTGATGTTTAAGTTACTTACAATCATATTAAGAGTTAGAGAGGAGTACATCAGCAAGGTGGCTGACTAAAGGTGCCCAACACCCATTTCCTGGCCCAGCCCCACAAAAATGAATAAACGATGAATAAACAATTACACTTTGACCAGAGTGGCTGAAGAAGAGTGTGAGAGTACAGCAGGCATGGCAGAAATCCTGCGGAGCACTCACACTAAGTACGGGCTCTAAAAGAAGGGAAAGAACCATGCCACCCAACCTGTGCCACCCCATTCTTTTTTTTTTTTTTCAGTTCAGAAACCAGGAAGGACTCCTCCCTGTGGGGAAAAGGTAAGGAGGAGGTACCCAGTGGCGCCTACCACCACTGTGGACACAAGCAGTCTTCACTACTGGAGAATCCTGCAGTCTTCAGGGGCCCTCAGCTCAGCTTAGGGAGCTGCCTGGAGGTCACATAGCTGTCCTGCTCCAAAGGAGGAGCTTCCATTGTGCCTCCCCTCTTGTAGACCAAGCTGCTACTGCACTGTGCCATCTTGAAACCAGAGCCACTGCTGGAGTGTGTCCTGCTTGGGGATTCAGTCGCCACGTTATCCCTTGATCCCAGAGGCCTAGCCATCACTGCACTGTGATCTCAAACATGGTAGTCAGCATTCCCCAGCTGAACCACAGCAAGTCCTTACCCCTGGGAACAAGCTACCCAGAAGCCACTGCGTGTTCCCCATTCAAGTTGCTACTGTGCTCCAGCCCCAGCTACTTGGAGCCAAGCCCCACGGAGCAGCCATGCATCTCAGAGCCTGAACTAGCTCAATGTCCCGCCCCCAGGAAATTGAAACTTTGGTCCAGGAGAGCAGCTACATCCCTGGTATCCAAGGTCATTTATGGCAGTCTGTACCTGAGGCACCTGGGTCCCAGCCCAGCAGGGCAGCCACACCCCACAGTGCTGAGCTGATGTGGCATACTGGCCCCCAGAGAAACAGAGCCTTGGCTGAGCCATGCTGCCCATCCCTGGGCTGAACAGCTGCTGTGCCCCCCCTTCCTGCATCTGAGTCAGCCCTCTGGAGTCTCAGTTGATGAGGCACACATCTCCCTCAGAAGTGGCACCTGCTTCCCAGAGCCCAAGCTGTAGCTGTGCTCCACTATTCTGGGGTCCTGGCTGCCACTGCACCTGGCCTCACAGAGACTGACCTACTACTGTATTCTACGGCTCCAGGACTACAGTCATCACTATGCAGTACCCTCACTTCTGATGCCTGAGTTGCTACTGTGCCCTATTGATTCTAGCACCTGAATTGCAGCTGTCCCCTGCTCTCTGGGGACTGAGCCTCTGGAACATGCCTTCTTCCCTGGAGCCATACCAATGCTGTGCCCTGACCTCCAGGCTTAGAGTCACAGCTATATCCCTGAACCCTGAGCACAAGCTACTGGGGAATGCTTCAGAGTCCCAGTCCTTGGCTTGGTGGGAGACCTGCATCCACCTGTGCCTCAGAGAATGAACCTGTGCCCACATCACAGGTGCCACAGTAGTTCAACAAGACACTGAGCCCAGGACCCCAGTTCTACAGCCATTCCAATCACTTCTGCCTTTGAACACAGAGATGCTATGGCTGCCTGTGGCCCATGTCACATCTGATACGAACAGGGATCCTTTCAGCTAAGTGTACCCACTGTGGGGGAAATAACAGGAGAGCCCCTAATGCCCTTGCCACCAAGAACCCTAATAGTCTACCATGCCACCACCACTGGCACAAACTCCTATAGTCTAAGACATGAGGTACTCACAGTCATTGCTGATGTTGGTCACAGCTGAAGAAGCTGCACAGAGACTACACTACTGCACCCACTCAGAACCAGAGCCAAGCACCCTGCTGACCTGACACCTTAGGACTCATCTGAAGATGAAAGTCTTTCCCTATGAAAGCCCCTCTATAAAATTAGAAGAGACAACTGTTTCACTCGATGCACAGGCATCATCATAGGGACATAAGAAATATGTAAAAGCAAGGAAACATGATACCACAAAAGGAAGACCATAATTCCCTAGTAAGTGACCCCAAAGAAATTGAAATTGAAATTGCCTAAAAAGGAATTAAAAATAATAATTTTAAGGAAATGAGAATACAGATAGACAATTCAAGAAATTCATGAGCTGAATGAGAAAATCCACAAAGAGGTAGCTCTCATAAAAGAGAACCAAATAGAAATTTTGTAGCTGAATAACTCAATGAATAAAATTTTAAAAATTGGCAGCTTCAGTAGCAGACTAGACCAAGCAGAAGAAAGAATCTCTGAACTTGAAAAGATGTCTTTTGAAATAACCTGGGTGGGGGGGGGGAAAGAGTGAAGAAAATCTATGGGATTTATGGGACGCTCATTAAATAAACAAATATTTCAATAAGGGATCATCAGAGGGAGAAGAGGAGGAAAAGCATGGAAAACTTATTTAACAAGCAAGTGGCTGAACAATTCTCAAGACTTGAGAGAAATATGGACATGCAGATTTATGAAGCTCAATTATCTCCAAACAGGTTCAACCCAAAGAGGGTCTTACTGAGGCATATTACAATCAAAACGTCAGAAATCAAAGACACAGAGAGAATTAAAAAAGAAGAAAGAGAAAAATGTCAAATGATACATCAGGAAATCTCCATTAGACTATCAGCAGATTCATGAGGAGAAACCTTGCAAGCCAGGAAAGAATGGAAAAATCTATTTTAAGTGCTGAAATTAAAAAAACCTGTCAGCCAAGGATACTACACTTAGTAGTGCTGACTTTCAGAAACAAAGGAGAAACAACGTCTTCCCCAGAGAAGCAAAAGCTAAGAAAATTCGTCACTTCTAGACCTGCCTTAAAAGAAATATTTAAGGGAGTTCTTCAGCCAGAAGCAAAAGGATGATGATTACTATCATGAAAATATGTGACAATATAAAACTCACCAGTAGAGGCACATTCATTGTCGAATGCAGAATACGTCTTTACTGTAGTGGTGTTGTGTAAATCTTTCAACTCTCTAGTATGAAGTTAAACATCAAAATGGTCAAAAATAACTATGGCTACATTAAGCTGCTAAGAAATATACAACATGAAAAAATGTAAATTTTGACAACAAAAAAATAAATTGTAGATGACGGGGGAGAGGTTAAAAGTCTAGAGTATTTGTATGTGATCAAAGTTAAGTAGTTATCATCTTAAAATAATCTATTATAACTATAAGATGTTTTATGTAAGCCCCATGGTGACTACCAAGCAAAAAGCTATAGCAAATACACAAATAAGGAAGAAAAAGGAATAGAAGCTAAGCATTGCAGAAAATTACCAAATCACAAAGGCAGGCAACAAAAGAGGAAGAAAGGAAAAATAATCTACAAAACAACCAGAAAACAATTAACAAAATGGCAGGAGTTAAGTCAATATCTATCAATAATAACTATTATCAATAAAAACTGAATATAAATGGATGAAACTTTCCAGTTAAAAGGCAGAGAGTGTCTAAATAGATATAAACCCAACATCCAACTTTATGCTGCCTGCAAAAGACCCATTTCAGCTTTAGGGATACACATAGCCTGAAAGGGAATTGAAGAAGATATTCTACACAAATAGTAACTTAAAGAGCAGAGATGGCTATGTTTATAGCAGATAAATAGACTGCAAGTTAAAAACTGTTACAAGAGACAAAGAAGGCCATTATTTAGTGGTAAAAGGGCCAACTTATTAAGAAGACATAATAATTATGCACCCAGTTGAATACCTAAGTATATAAAGCAGATATTAATGGATGTGAATGAAGAACTAGACAGCAATATAATAGTAGCTGGGGATTTTAACATCCCACTTTCTAAAATGAATAGATCAACCAGACGTAAAAGTAATAAGGAAACATTGGATTTGAGCTTCACTTTAGGCCAAATAGACCTAACAGACATATATGGAACTTTCAATCCAATAGCAGCAGAATAAACATTCTTCTCTAGTGCACATAGAACATTCTTCAGGAAAGCCCTTATGTCAGTCCACAAAGAAGTGTTAACAAATTCAAGCAGACTAAAATTATGTCTCACATTTTTTCCAACCACAACAGTATGAAACTAGAAATCAGTAGCAGGAGGAATTTTGGAAAGTTCACAAATATGTGGAGACTAGACATGTTCTTTAGCAACCAATGGGTCAAAGAAGAAGTCAAAAGGGAAATTTAAAAATATCTGGAGACAAAAGACAATGGAAACATAATATATTGAAACCTATGAGCTGCAACAACAGTAGTTCTAAAAGGCAAATTTGTAGCAATAAATACCTACATTATAAAAGAAGAAAGCTCCAAAATAAATAGCCTAACAATACGCCTCAAGGAGCTATAAAAAGAGCAACAAATGAAATCTAAAGTTAGCAAAAGGAAGGAAATAATAAAGATCAGAACAGAAATAAATCAAATAGAGCACAGAAAAACCATGGATAAAATTCATAAACCAAGAGCTGGCTCCTTGAAGAAATAAACAGAATCAATAATCCTCTAGTAACCTAAGAAATAAAAGAGATGAGACTCAAATAAGTAAAATCAATAATGAAAGTGGAGACATTACAACAGACACCTCAGAAATAAAAAGAATTATAAGGAACTATTCTGAACAATTGTATGCCAACAAATGGGATGACCTAGAGGAGATAAATAAATTTCTAGAAAAAATATAACCTACCAAGATTGAATCAGAAAGAAGTAGAAAGCTTGAATTTACCTATAACAAATCAAGAGAATAAAGAACTAGTTAAAAACCTTCCAACCAAAAAAACCCCAGGACCAGATGGCTTCAGAGCTGAATTCTATCAAACATTCAAAGAAGAATTATTACCAATACTTCTTCAATTCTTCTGAAAAATAGAGATACAGACAATACTTTCTAAAATATTTTATGAGGGCAATATTACCTTGCTACCTAAGCTGGGCAGACGTCACAGAAAAAGAAAACTACAGGCCAGTGTTTCTGATGAATGGTGATACAAAAATCCCTAATAAAATATTAGCAAACTCAATTCTACAATGCATCAAAAAGATTATCATGACCAAGTTTATTGCTGCCATGCATGTTTGTTTTAACATACACAAATCAATGCGATACATCGCATTAGCAGAATGAAGGAAAATAACTATGATTATTCTCAATTGACATCTCAATTCTGTGTCTCAATTGATGTAGACAATACATTTGATGAAGTTCAGGATATTTTTGGTCTTTCAGGATCAAAACTCTTAACAGTTTAAGTACAGAAGAAAAATTCCTCAAATAATAAAGGCCATTTATTTAAAAAACCCACAGCTAACACAATGATCAATGGTGAACAACTGAAAGCTCTTCCACTATGATCTCATACAAGGCAGGAATGCCTATTCTTACTGCTTCATTCAACCTAGTGCTGACTACAAGCAAAAGCAGTCAGACAAGAAAAGAAATAGAAGGCATCCAAATGACAAGGGAAGAAGGAAAATTATCTCTATTTGCAGATGACATGATTTTATATACAGAAAACCCTGCAGATTCCACAGAAACTCTTAAAACTAATAGATGTTCAGTAAATTTGTAGGATATAAAATCAACGTAGAAAATCATGACATTTCAATACACAAATAACATTCAAGCTGGAAAAACATCAAGAAAACGTTTTAATAGTATAAAAGTGCTTAGGAATAAACTTATCCAATACAGTGAAAGATTTGTATGCTGAAAACTGTAAAACATTGGGAAGAGAAATTGGAAAAGGCACAAATAAATGTGTCCATGGATAAGAAGAACTAATATTGTTAAAATGACCATGTTACTTAAAGCAATATACAGATTTAATGAAATTCTTGTCAAAATTTCAATGTTATTCTTCACAGAAATTGAAGAAAAGAACTCTAAAATTTGTATGACACCACAGAAATGCCTGAATAGCCAAAGGAATACTAATAAAAATAAAATTAGAGACATAGTTCCTGATTTAAAATTATATTACAAAGCTACAGTAATCAAAACAGTATGGTACTGAAACAGAACCATAGACACTGGAACAGAAGGGAGTACCCAGAAATAGATTCAAGCATATACAGTTAACTAATTTTTGTCAAGAACACAAAGAGGACATAATGGGTAAAGGATAGTCTCCTCAATAAGAAAGACTTACTGGAAACATTGTTCTGGAAAAATTGGATTTCCACACACAAATGAATAAAATTGGACTCTTATACCATACAAAAATCTCAAAATGGGCAAAAGGCCTAAATGTAAGACCTAAAACCATAAAACTCCTAGGAGAGAGAGAAGGAAAAAGCTGCTTGACGTTGGTCATGGACAGTGATATTTTTGGATATCACTCCAAAAAGCTCAGACCACAAAAGTAAAAATAAACAAATAGGACTACGTCAAACTAAAAACTCCTGCACAGCAAAGAAAACAATCCACAGGAAAAAATATTTGCAGACCACATATCTGATAAGAGATTAATTTTCAAAATTTATGAAGAATCTTACAGCTCAATAGCAGAAAAACATAACCCAATATTAAAAAATGGGTGAAGGACCTGAGCAGACATTTCTCCAAAAAAGACATAAAAATGGCCAACATATATATGAAGAGGTGTGCAACATTACTAGTCATCAAGGAAATGCAAACTGAAACCACAATTCTATTAGTTATGACTTCAGACTTGTTAGGATGATTATTATCAAAAAGACAAGAGATACATGTTGGTAAGGGTGTACAGAAAAGGGACATGGGACATTATTGGTGGAAATGTATATTGATACAGCCATTACAAAAAACAGTATGGAGGTTTCCAAAGAAATTCAAAATAGAACTACTTCATGATTCAGAAACCCTCTTTTTGGGTATATACCTAAAGGAGATGAACTTACCATTTCGTAAAGATGTGAATGATGCAAATGTTCATTGCAGCATTATTCACAATAGCCGAGATATGGAAACAACGTAAGTGTTCATTGATGGACAAATGGGTAAAGAAAATGTGTTATATATTTACCAATTGGTATGGTCTGGCTCTGTGTCCCCACCCAAATCTCATCTTGAATTGTAATCTGAATCGTAATCCCCACATGTTGGGGGGAGGACATTGTTGGAGGTACTTAGATCATGGGGGTGGTTCCCCCCTGGTGTTCTCATTCGTGAGTGAATTCTCATGAGATCTGATTTTTTTTTATGGGGCTTTTCCCCATTTGCCTGGCACTTTTCTCTCCTGCTACTTTGCGAAAAAGGACATGTTTGTTTCCCCTTCTGCCATGATTGTAAATTTCCTGAGGCATCCCCCAGCCATGTGGAACTGTGAATCAATTAAACGTCTTTTCTTTATAAATTATCCAGTCTTGGGTATTTCTTCGTAGCAGTGTGAGAACAGACTAATACACCAAAGGAATATTTTTCAGTCTTACAGAGGATCCTACCATTTGCCACAACATGGATAAAGATGAAGGACATTATTCTAAGTGAAATAAGCCTGACACAGAAATACAAATAGTATGTAATCTCTCTTATATGTTAGATACATACAGAGAGAATAGATTAGTGGTTACTAGGGGTGAGGGTAGAGGAGGAAATGGGGAGATATAGGTAAAAAATATAAAGTAGTCAATATGTAGAATGAACAAGTCTAGAGACTTAATATAACATGAGGACTATAGTAAAAAAAAATTGTATTAGCGATTTTTATAAATAAGTAGTTTCTAACTGCTCCTGTCACAAAAAGTAACTACATGAGATGAAGCTACATTAATCTGTTGCACTATGGTGACTATTTTACTACCTATACGTTTCCTATAATTTCATGTTGGAAACCTGAAATACACACAATAAAATTCATTTTAAAAAAGAGTTAGAAATTTTGTGTACCATTTATTTTTGTGCCTTTTTTTGTTTCTTTAAATGTATAGGCATATGTATTCTGTGTGTTTGCATACTTTTCAACTTCCATAAACAACTCATCATTTTTAGTAATTATGTAAAAGTGTTCATAAGTTCGGTTTTTAGGTTTAGATTAATTATGTTTTGGTCTATCCCGTCAAGTTTGCTTGAATCCGAAAATTAGGTATTTAGGTTGGAGAGCACTTTCCATTTTGTGGAGGATACTGTTTTCAGGTATCTCCTCCCCAGGGACAGGTGTGTCCAGTGGCCAGGCAGGGTGTGAAGTCGCCATCACCATTAACACAGTTTTCTGTATTTGGATCCCAGTAACCATGTCAGTTTCTTCTCTTCCTCAGGTTAAGTTCTTTCTCACGGACCACGAGAAAGTCAGTGTCTGTCATTGGGCTTCTCTCTAACCCTGGAAGCTTTACCTTCACCAGACATGGTTCCAGCACCTAAGCCACAATCCAGCTCTCCCCATGAGATTCCTGGGCTCTTACCTAGATATCTTCATGGTTTCTTTAGCCCTCACTTCCCAATTGGAATGCTGACTTCTCAGTAATGTCTTTCTGGATCACCCTGTTAAATCGGCAAGTCCCAGCCTGCTCTTAACAGCTCTCCCTACTTGCAGTTTTGTTTCTTCGCTTTCCAAAGCATTTATCAACCTCCAGTGTAATATGTTTGATTCCTCTTCTTTATTTATATGCTCAATGAACAAAGCCGAGGATTGTGTCTCTTGCTCACAGATCTGCCCCCACCCTTAGAAAAGTACTTGGACATAGTAGATGCTCAGTGAAGTGCTGCTGTACAGAGGAGACGGTGGTGGTCCCTACATTGAAAGAAGTCAAAGTTGCGCTGCAGTCCGGCCAGGGCACTCTGTGATATCCACAATTATGAGCTTTCTCTGATAGAATTTTTCCAATGAGAGACGTCCCCCTGACTCACATGATAGACTTTCCGGCCTCCTTGCCATATGGTTCCGGAAACGCTCCCTTCTCGGTTCGTATCCACTCTCGTGTCTTGAATCATTGCGTCTGCTGTGTTTCTGTCGTTTCTTTCCCCTTCACTTGATCAGCATGTTCATTTTCAAAAGCCAACAGTTAATACTAAGCACAGAAGACTGGTTTTGAGAAAGGTGAAAAATTTTATTCATTTAGCAAATGTTCTAAGGTTCATTGCTGAAGGAATTTACACTCCAGTTGGAGAAACAAACACAGCTGCGTGGGTGAAGATCCAGTAAAGGACCCAGGTAGAATATCAGGCGCTGGGTGTTCATTTTGTGGCAAGAATGAAAATATGAAATGTAAATGCTGTTTTCTGACTTCCCTTCCCACACTATTTAAAGAGAGGGAGCTTCGAGGAATGTCTCCTCGTCTCACAGAGAACATAGGAATTACTAAGATTAAAAAAAAATCTGAGATGTGAAGAAGTTTAGGAAAACGGAAGTGTAAGGGGGGGGATTGGAAAACAGGACAAGAGGTCGGAGCAGCTGTCACAGGATGCACATTTGGGGAGAAGAAGCACTAAGAAAGATTTTGAAAAATTTTTTTGTATATTTTGGGGCTTATAGTCTACCCCAGACCCACTGGGTGTTGTTGAAGATCGGGGAATATGAAGACATGATGAAAATTACCCTTAGATGATCTTGGCAGTAGCCTTTAGCTTGTGTTATGCATATGTGCATGTGTGTGGTATTTGGAGGGATGCCTTAAATAAAGAACATTACTAACGGTTTCATGCATTTTTTTTTTTTTTTTTTTTTTGAGATGAAGTTTCGCTCTTATCACCCTGGCTGGAGTGCAATGGCGTGGTGTCGGCTCACTGCAACCTTCACCTCCTGGGTTCAAGAGATTCTCCTGCCTCAGGCCTCCTGAGTACCTGGGATTACAGGTGCCCGCCACCACGCCCAGCTAATTTTTTTGTATTTTTAGTAGAGATGGGTTTTCACCACGTTGGCCAGGCTGGTCTCAAACTCCTGACCTCAGGTGATTCTCCTGCCTCAGCCTCCCAAAGTGCTGGGATTACAGGCGTGAGCCACTGTACCTGGCCTCACGCATTTTTTTCATTTCCCATGAATATGCAAAATTACTGCCTCTTGAGTGTGACTGTATTTTGTAGTAACAGCGTTTTAGAGAGGAACACATCTGCAGTTTTACATGGTCAGTGAACAGAAAGTGATTGACCATGGGAAACTGCTCAGTGCAGTCTGAGGACACATTGCAATGCATTTTGAGGACAGCAGTTCAGGACTGAGTGTATCTGGTGATGCTGGCTGTACACGTGCTATTCTCTGCTCTACATTTCTTCCCCCTGTTGTGGACTCTAAGGGGTCTGTGCCACAGGTCTGGGCATCACTGACTATGTTTTCCGAAAATGGCAGAGAAGGATACATCGTTCATAACTCTTTCCTATTTTGAGTTGATTAAATCAATTTTAATAGCTGTGTGAATTGCACCACACAGCCACCCTTGGAGTGAACAGAAATCATTTCAGAGTTCTCAGAAGGGCCTAATCCTGCTCAGAACTTTGTCTGCCCAAAGTCAACTCCATATTTAAGCAGGAGAAGAGGGTCTGGAGGCAGGGAATCTAAGGCCAATTTGTGCTGACTTGCCAGAACTGAATCAAAAGGAAAACCCCACCTCTCCACATCTAAGTAACAAGGGATCAGAGGCTACTCCCTTTACACAGCATTGCAGATGAAAAATAGAAAGGATCTCTGATTGGTTCCCTCCTGCAACCAATCAGACCAGTCAGACTGGTCATGGACCAGGTCTTTATGTATAACTTTGTAACTTCCCTTCAGCCTGATTGGTCACCTCCTGTGACCAGTCAGACTGCTCGTGAGCCACTCCTTCATTTACATAGGGTGTAACCAAGTAACCAGTGAGAAAACTCCAGAGCGGTTTAAACCCCAGAAAACTCTGTAACCAGTGCTCTTCAGCTGTTTGCTCTAGCCCGCCACCACTCTGTGGAGCATACTTTCAATAAATCTGTGCTTTCTTTCATTGCTTTGTTTGTGCATTTTGTCCAATTCTGGATTTGTAGTCAAGACTCTCCATCAGTAACAATATTGCAATTTTATCTGTTATATTAAGGCCATTAATTCCACATGGGTCTCATTTCTGCTATATTAAGGCAATATCCTCCCTATTCTTAAGCTCTTGCTAAGTGTCTGTCTTGCTGACCTCACGCTTCATGTCCTACTTTCCCGGTATAGCAAACCACTCATCTCCACCAGAATCTCCATCTGCACCATCCCCACCTGCTTTATCCCCATCCTTACCACCTCCACCAGCACCACCACCATCACCACCACCACCATGCTCACTACCAGCATCAACAGCTATTTAGCAAAACTACTCCTTGCTAGGAAACTGCACTACGTTGATGTAGATGTTCTCCTTCAATTCCAACATAAATCCTCTGAGGCAGATACTCTTAATTCAGTTTACCCTCAACTCCACACACAAATCCTGACACATAAATGTGTTGATTGAATGCATTCTCATTTTTTTTAGATGAGGAAATCAAGGCTCAGAGAGGCTAAGTAGCTCTCTGAGGTTAAACAGTTAAGTCATTGAAAGATCTAGAATTCAAAAAGACATGCGGACTACTGCCCCTTAAACACCTCCCAAGCCCGCCAAACTCCAGATCTTTGTTTGTACCGTTCCATCCACTTGGAGTGCCCCTTTCCCTTTTCCTGTCATTCAGAATTCTTCCCTGTCCTTTTCATTATTCAAGCCGTAGTTCAAATTCCACCTCTTCCCCAGGGTTCCTTGGGTCAAATTTTTCTCTTTGGAATTACAGTGATGTGTGTGGCCTAATGCCAGGGATGTGTCCTGAGAGATGCATCCTTAGGTGATTTCATTGTTCTGCAAACATTAGAGCACCCACTACGCATCTATGCTCTAAGGTGCAGTCTATTGCTCCTAGGCTACACACCTATGCAGTATGTGTCTGTCCTCAGAATTGTAGGCAGTTGTAATACAACGGCAGGTATTTTTCTGTCTAAATATAGAAAAAATACAGTAAAATATGGTATTATAACGTCACGGGACCACTGTGATGTGGTCCACGGTTGATGGCCTTGTCATTGTAAGTTGTGCGACTAACATTTTCCTTCCCCCATGCTTCCACGTCGATGTTGGCACTGTCAGCCCACTCACGGTGTCTGCTCTCTGCTGACCCACGTGCGTGTCTGCGCCCTCTCTGGCCTGTCAGCTCCCTGGGTGGTGGCTGGGTTTACAGCCCTTCAACCTCTCCCTTTTGGAAGAGCACAGTGCTTTGCTGGCTACTAGGTGTTCAAGATCCATTTGTAAATCAAACAGTATTTACCCAGGAGAATGAGAGAAGGCTCTGGGGGCGGGTTCGGACCAGGGGAAGGGGTGAGAGAGCAGAGGCGCTGACACCTGGTAGGACAGCGTGGGCCAGCTGGCCGTGGAGGGCACCAAAGACAAACTTTGCCGAGTGCACAATAGACAGAGGCTGGTCCTGGGTACACACAGCATCTTTTACAAATAAAACAGCTTTATTCATGGCAAACCAGAGAGAGGAAGAAACAACAGGTGCCGAAGATGAATAGACTGTTGTTATCCATTTATTGATTGGAAACCAATCCTAGATTTCTCTTCTTCCTGTTTTATCAAGTGGCCTCTGCCCGAGTGTAATTTTTACTTTTTAGTGCCGTCTGCACCTGTGGCCTTTGGACCTAATGTTTATGACAGATGGGCCAGGCCGTGTTTGCACCATTTAATGGGTACTTTCCTTCTGTAGCGCTCCATGCCACCGTCGCTGTGGCACGGGCCCAGTGGGCATGTGTGTGGGGAGAAACCCACGTCTGCAGCCATTGTTCAGCTGCTGTCCTCAGAGTCTAGCCCTGTGCATTTGCGTCCACTTATTGCCCATCATTTCTCTTTCTTGCCAGGTCACCGTCCCTCAAAACATAGCGCTCAATGCAAGCAAATCAAGGGGACAGGGACATTCACCTCAAATGCTAGAATCGGACATATTCCTACAACTTTTTAATCTCTTTCTTTATAGCTGTTTTATCTGTTATATTAAGAACATTATTATTTTAAGAAAATATTTCCTGATTCTGTTTCAGACCTTCTCATAAAGAAAGTTTAAATGCACCTTGTCCACAGACATAAGAGGGAAGCCTTTTTTTTTTTTTTTTTTTTTTTAACTTGAGGGACAGAGTGATGTGCATATAAATAGTGCACTTTGGACTTTTTTAGAGAGGTTTACGTGCTGGCTTCATTGTTTTTCGTCCCAACAGATTGCTAAGTCAGACTTCAGATCAGCACGAAGTCAATGTTTGCCTAGCAGACAGGGAGATAAAGGGAGGGGAGGAAGGGAGGTCTGCCGCTCTGAAGTTGCGTTAGCGCGAAGACGGTGACTCCACGTCAGAGTTCAAACAGTCTGCTCCCCACTTTCCCCACTTCTCTGCAAAGCTGCATGCTTGCAGGGGAAACAGGCCTGTCTTAGAGCCATTGGTTCGTTCTTTCTAGAATCACATACTGGCCCTCCGGTACCCACCTCTAGCCAACCAGAAGACAGCATTCTATTTGGACAAGGGACGAACGTGGTAAAACATGTCTCTCCAGATAGTTAAATGTTTAATCAAACACTTTGTCTTTGTCGTTGCTGGAATAAATATACAGAATGATGCACAATCGCCAGCCGTATCCGTACTTTCCTTGTAAATATTCCCTGTGAATCTGAGCGCCACTACCCGGTCTCGGGTTCCCTACATCACTTTTTCTAGTGACCCACGGCTTCGGCTGACCCGGGAGCAGGTAGACCAGGGGGACGCGGCCAGGCTCCTTTAAGCAAGGAGGCGAACACGTGGCCGGACCTCGTGTGACCCAGGGGACCTCCACGTCGCTGGAAGGCCTGTGCAGGAGCAAACGGGCCGTTCTTCTGCAGCCTCCTGACTCCGCGTGTGCGTGGGAGAGCCGCGGGCTCCCTGGGGCTCAGCAGGTTCCCACTCCTGCTCTGTGCTTTCCAGGTGAAGACTAAAGGCAGCTTCCTCCCCGCTGTCCCAAGCCGAGGGAAGGAGTCAGTGTACCTGGAGCACACAACTAACGTAAAGCCTTCAGGGAGGACCCTGGTGTGCTCTGAAGAATGTGTCTTGACGCCACCGAAGACGATGGATGGGGTCGTGCGTTCCCACGTCCCTGGGTTTTCCTTTTCTAGCATCATCACATCACATCGCCCAGAAGAGCTCCTCCAGGCCGTCTCGGGAGCACATCACCCCCTGTCCAGGCAACGAGCAGCTTTCCGACAAACCTCCGCTGCTGGACTCCTCACCCGGCTCCCGGCTTCATTTGCTTTTCCTCTGCACACCTTCTCCGCCTGCCAGGCGCCATGGGGAGCCCGACTGCGCTGCTCCCTGGCTGGGAGCCCTCCACGCTCCCGTCCTCCAAAGGCCATGTCTGCGCCCTGTGCTGAGGCCTTGCAGTCGAAGTCCCCTGGCAGCGCCTCGCCCGGGCACCAGGCTCGCCTCGCCTCCTCCAGGCTGCGCGGCTCTCGGGTCTTCCTGCAGCCCGGCCTGCCGCACGCTTCTCCCGCCCTGGTCTTGCCCTTCTCTCTGCCTTCTCGCCGACACACCTGGTATTGCTTGTTCTTTATCCTCCAGGTTTTCAGTGGAGAGACCGTTTGAGGAAGGCCCCCGTGACCTCCCATCTCAATAGCCTCCCTCCTTTCCAGGGCTTTTCCTTCCACTGTCCTCCGCGACACTCATTCCTGCTGCCAGTTGCGCCACCGTGCGCTGAGCGAAATCACCCAACGAGCACCCCGGGGCTGATGCGGAGATGGGGACGGATACTCAACACTACTCCTAGCACCTTAAAACGCAGATGGAGGCCGGGCACGGTGGCTCAAGCCTGTAATCCCAGCACTTTGGGAGGCCGAGACGGGTGGATCACGAGGTCAAGAGATCGAGACCATCCTGGTCAACATGGTGAAACGCCGTCTCTACTAAAAATACAAAAATTAGCTGGGCATGGTGGCGCGTGCTTGTAATCCCAGCTACTCAGGAGGCTGAGGCAGGAGAATTGCCTGAACCCAGGAGGCGGAGGTTGCTGTGAGCCGAGATCGCGCCATTGCACTCCAGCCTGGGTAACAAGAGTGAAACTCCGTCTCAAAAAAAAAAAAAAACCAACCAACCAACCAAACAAACAAACAAACAAAACAAAACAAACAAACAAAAAAAAAACAAACAAAAAAAAAAAAAAAAAGAAAGAAAGAAAGAAAAAAGAAAAACAAGAAAAAAAAAACCTCAGATGGAAACATAGTGAAAACGCTAGCGCTTTCACCACGGTGAATGTCTCAGCCGTGTGCAACGTGCTCTGATAACTGTGGCGCTTTACCTTAAGAAGGGAGCCCTGAGGCTTGCTGGTGCAGGTGGGAGTCGGAGGCGAGTGGGAGGAGGCGTCTGACCTCGGAGGAAAGGGCACTCCCGTTGGGTGTGAGTGGCTGAGGCCCCGCGGTGCCCGGGAGCTGGGAGCCCCTAGGCATTCAAGGTGCGCTGGGCGCGCGCTGGCGTTTCCTGGACCCTGCTCAGCCGGGTGCACATCTCCCTGTTCGCCCAGTGTTTCTCACAGATGACATCGCACATAAGCAAAACGAAATTTGCCTTATGCTCCTTATGCTCAAATTGCTCCTAGTATGTCAGCCCCGTTGGAACAAACTCGCATTTTTAAAACAAGCGTTACAGCAAAACTGACTGTCTCTGTATTGAATTGTTTCAGTCTCTGTATTGAATTGTTTCACCTCTCTCACCTGCAAGCATAGACTCTCCTCAAGACGGACACTCTGCTAGATTTTCCAGTGTCACCTTCTGCAGAATAGTGTCCGGCCTGGTGGTGGTGGGGTAGTGGTGGGGGGTTGGGGCCGGGTGCTGACAGTGACCTGCTGGGTGGACAAATCTCAGTGTTGGTCAAATGAACTCAAAACAGGAAGTTATGTTTAGTCACTGATCATGTCACTTTTACTTAAAACTTTAGAAGGTATCTGTTCACAAACCAGTTCTTTTATTTTTCTTTAAAAAAAAAAAAACAACATTTTGTAAAATACCTTAGGCTGTCAAAGGATCTATCGAGACATTCCTGGCAGGCAGTTCAGCATGATTGTTCCTCTGCTGGGGTCACAGCAACTGTTATGAACATATACTTTTTCTGCCTTTTCTAACACTAGCCCTGAGAAAAGTCAGCATTTTGCGTATAGTTCAACAGTGGTGGAATAAGGAAGATAATGAACATAAAATTTCCATTTTGGGAAGAAGCAATCTTCTCCACAAAATAAGCCTGACCTGTAAAAAAACAGCACGGTCTTTTAGGCAAGGAAACCAAAGTCAAGCAAAGACAAACAGTTTAAAAGAAGTACGGGCCGGGCGCGGTGGCTCAAGCCTGTAATCCCAGCACTTTGGGAGGCCGAGGCGGGTGGATCACGAGGTCAAGAGATCGAGACCATCCTGGTCAACATGGTGAAACCCCGTCTCTACTAAAAGTACAAAAATTAGCTGGGCATGGTGGCGCGTGCTTGTAATCCCAGCTACTCAGGAGGCTGAGGCAGGAGAATTGCCTGAACCCAGGAGGCGGAGGTTGCAGTGAGCCGAGATCGCGCCATTGCACTCCAGCCTGGGTAACAAGAGCGAAACTCTGTCTCAAAAAAAATAAAATAAATAAAAAATAAAAGAAGTATGATCTCACGTTCCCTTAGGTATTGACAATACTGATTTTGAGTTTGCTTTAACTCTCAACCTAGGGGCACACTCTACTGGAACAAACATGTTGGTAATACTGACAGTGGCTCTTTTTGAAATCCTTTTACCAAAACAGAGATTCCATCAAAAATGTCATTTGAACTCTCCAAGACAGAGAAGAAAAGATGAAAGAGGCTGAAGATAACTTGGCCAAGAGATTGGGAGATTATAATTTTTCATTATATCTGTCATCAGTTGAAGTTTTAAAATCCCTGGACTTTCTCAGCTTGGAGATAGAAGGCAAAAACCAAAAGAAAGGAAGACAGGGAGAGATCGATGGAGAAAAGAGGAAAGAAAAAAGCTAAGAGAGAGAAAGAGGAAAGGAAAGGAAGGAAGGAAGAAAATTATCTGTAAACTTAGTATAGTAACTTCTCATGGAATGAAGTGACAGACTTTTTTCTTTTTTCTTTCTTTCTTTTTTTTTTTTTTTTAAAAAACTGAATATGTTTTCCAAAGTGCTTCTGTTTAGAAAGCCCATTTAGAAAGTGTTATTTTAATTACGCTAGTTGGATTAGTAGAACATTTATCTCTGGTAGCTTTTTGTGGCTTTGAGGAACAAAAAACCTACAGGATGGTAAGAGAATATGCTATGATCTTAGGACAGCGTGACTGTTTTCTGGTCTTTAATCAGTCAGTGTATTAGGGTGGTTACTTTGACTGGGACATTTGACATGGCCCTGAAACAAACTCCACTAAGGCAACACTTCGACATCTCTAGAGTCAGCAGGCTTATGAGGACAACTCTCCACTTTGAAAATAAAAGGAAGGATAATATTAAAAAATGAACAGAAGTATTTATTCACAACACTTAGGAAGAGATGAATTGAGCTGCATAAGACATCAAGAGCAACATTGCTTTATAAAACTGACAATTTTGTTTTAATGTTAGTTTTTTAAATAAACAACCCAGTGTGTCTCCCTAAAAACTCGTTTAGAAAGTAGAAAAAAACACAGAAATAAAAACAGTAATACCATCACATAAAAGAAAAGTGCTAACATTTTGACATTTTATCACAATCTTTTCATGTATTTGTATTTTTTACATAGTTGAATACATTACACACACTAGTGCATTTCTTGCTTTAAAATTTTTAGAATTTTACCTTAACATTGTATAATATAGATTCTACCATGGCATTAGGCATGCTTTGTAAAAGGAATTTTCAATGACTGTCTGATATTTTGTGTTATTTTATGTAACCACTCCCTTCTTGCTGGATAGACGTTTCTACTACCTAGAGTTTTCCTGTGATGAAGGAGGCGATCGATGTCTGTGTGTATGTGCATCCTTGCATTTTGGATTTCCTTCTCCATAATCAAGTCCCAGGCATGGAATTACTGGGGTCGGGGGTATGATGAAGCTACAGAAGAGGCGCTGACACTTGTAAGACCCTTCCCTAGGACGTGTCGAGAGACTGAGAGGTTTTCCTTATTCTCAAACCAAGTGCAGAAATCTCCACTGCAGCACCCTGATGGAGTCCCTCAGACTCTGCTGCAATTCTGTCCGCCGTATCTCTCTTTTATTTCCCTCACTGAAATCCATGCAAATAGTGATTACATGTTGGCTTTATTGTATGCATGAACTGGAAAACAGTCTTTTTTTTTTTTTTTTTTTCATTTGTTTTCTGTGAAGTTGAGTGAGAGGGCTCTATGGCAGTAGGAGGCAGCAGGTGGAATGGGAGGCTCAGGAATCCACACTGTGATGTGTGGGTTTTTTTTTTTTTTTAATTTTTTTTTTTTTTAATTTTTTTTTTTTTTTTTTTTGAGTTGGAGTCTACCCAGGCTGGAGTGCAGTGGCATGGTCTTGGCTCACTGCAACCTCCACCTCCCAGGTTCAAGTGATTCTCCAGCGTCAGCCTCCCGAGCAGCTGGCATTACAGGCACCCACCACCACGCCCTGTTAATTTTTGTATTTTTAGTAAAGATGAGGTTTCACCATGTTGGCCAGGCTGATCTTGAACTTCTGACCTCCGGTGATCCGCCCACCGCAGCCTCCCAAAGTGCTGGGCCAAGTTGCGATCTTTTATGTGTGCTTTGTCGTTTCACCGCTCATCGTTAGCGACCCTTCCTAGGGGGCTCCATGGGACACCACAGAGGCATTAACAGTTGTGGTTGCATTTCTTAGCCGTGACAAGACTGAGGGAACCAGCTCATCCCTGCCAGCTTCGACAGACATTTATATTCTGTATTTCTAGCTCAGTCTTGTCAATCAGAACCTTAGATGCCAATTATTCTAGAAACGGAATAATTTGAATAATTTCAGAGTCTCACGTTTCTGTCTTAAGATGGGAAGAGGTTTGCTGGACACATTAAATGAAATAACGTATGTGAAAGGACTAGTCAGTGGAAGGTACTACTATTAGTAACATTAGTATGTTTCTCTTGAAATGAGTTAACTGACTGTCAGTGCTGATGATTTCTTTCATACCCTCCAGCAGTACCCAGTGTACGTACTGACGCTGTACTGTGCTCACAGCACTGAAGAGATCCAAAGTGGCACATGGCATGGTTCCATTTTTAAGGGGTTCAGTGATGGTGATAGATTCACACACACACACACACACACAGACCCCTGTGCACACACATAAAGGCAAAATGCATGGTAGAAATGGATAAGTGTAATAAGAGGGGAATGAATGTATAAAAGTAAAGTGAAAGCAATTAAAATGACCCTGCGAAAAGGCAGCTGAGACATCTCTACCGAAGAAGCCATCCTTCAATTAGCCATTGAAGATTTTGGACAGACCGTTAGGAGGATGGAGGAGGTGTGGCATTGTGGATTGGAGAGAGACTTGAATTAAGGAGTGTAGCAATGAAAGAGAATGGCTGAATCTGGGAATATGGAGTAGCCTGGGGGGGGTGTGTGTGAGAGTGTGTGTTTGTATGAGTGTGTGTGAAAATGGGAATGCACGAGAAAGTGTGTGTGTGTGTGTGTGTGTGTGTGTGTGTGGGTAGAGGATGACTGAAGTGGGGAAGGAGGAAGGAACAAAGCGGCGGACTTTGTAGGAGGGAAAGCGGGGAAGAGTTCAGAGCCAGATTGTGGTGCTCCCTGACTGCTTTGTTCCTGAGATTTGCCTATAAACTATCTATTAAAATAGGGGAACAATAGTAGTAACATCAAGCAGGCACTTAGAGATTCTGCTGCAAACATCAGGCCTTCCCTTTGCTTTGATTTTATAAAAAAGTTACCACGGCGGGATGGTAATTGCCAGGGAATATAAATAGGTTGTAATTTTGGCTACACTGCAGTGTTCAACATTACTCTCCCATTTTATGTTTCCAAAATCCCAACTCTGATTTACAGACTTGCTGTATGCCAAGGATGGAATGTATGAAGTATACCCTGAGTATGGCATAGAGGTGCATTTCTGTCCGCAATCGCGTTTAAAAGTTAAAAGCCCTGCAGTCCCAGCATTATGGAAGGCCTAGCTTGAGCTCAGGAGTTTGAGATCATCCTGGGCAACGTAGTAAGATCTCCTCTCTAAAACAAAACAAAATAAAACAAAACTAGTGGGTGTGGTGGTGCAGACCCATAGTCCCAGCTACTCAGGAGGCTGAGAGAGGAGGATCCCATGAGCCAGGGTTTTGAGGCTGTAGAGAGCCATGATTGTGCCACTGCACTCCAGCCTGGGCAACAAAGTGAGATCCCATCTTTTAAAAATACATAAAAGTCATCAAGGTGAGAGCTACCCCCCATGGTTTTCAAATCATTTTATTTGTTCGTTTTCTATTTATCAGAACTCAGGGCTAACTTTTAAAGCATTTCTGTTTGTGTGTTCCTCCTGGAGAAAGATCAAGGAAAACAGTTTAGAATCACAGAATGTGTTCTCCTTCTTTAAATGACTAGCAGGAAGGCACCCCGAGAACTGCCCTTGCCTGTTTATGTTTCTAATAAAGTTAATTTGAAGGCTGAACCCTGAAATGGAAGTCTCCGTTTGAGCTTAGTCTTCTTTTTGAGTGTTAGAACCTAAAAAGTTAAGTGCTTGCTTTGAGATCAGTGATAAGAGAAGCAAGGAAAAGTGGTAGGGAAGGAGGAGGAGAAGGAGGGGAGGAGGGGGAGGGGGAGGAGTAGGGGGAGGGGAGGAGGGGGAGGAGGGGAAGGGGGAGGGAGGAGGAGGAGGAGGAAGAGGGAGAGGAGGAAGGGAGTAGGGAGGAGGGGGAGAGGGAGGGGGAGAGGGAGGGGGAGGGGGAAGGGGAGGAGGGGGAGGGAAGGGGAGGAGGGGGAGGGGAGGAGGGAGGGGGAGGAGGGGGAGGAGGGGGAGGAGGGGGAGGAGGGGGAGGAGGGGGAGGAGGGGGAGAAGGGGGAAGGGGAGGGAGGAGGAGGAGGCAGAAGAGGCGGGTGGGAACCCAGGCTTTAGGATGGAAAGGTTTACTGGAAGGCGCGCACTTTGTGTTACCAGACAGTCCTGGTGACACGTTTGTTCCGAGCCTCCTCCTCGAAGCTGGCCGCTGGGTCCCACACGTTTGCCATCCAAACACGTCCGCTGCCCCAGGGCCTGTCCTCCGAGAGCCATCTCGCCCGGCTGCGCTGTACTTCGTTGCCAGGGTCTGGAAATTTATCAGTTTCTCTTTTATGTAGCACTTTCTTGCCCTGGATCTTTACCCAAAAAATACGGTAAATGAACTTCACTGAAGGAGCTTCTAGTCCTTCCTGCGCGTCACTGCCGCACGGGGGCTGCCCTCCTCGGATCCCTCCCCTTTCCTGTGAACATCTCTTCTGCTTTCCTTTCCTTTCATCTCTCTTCATCCTCTTCTTCGTGTCTTTTGGACAAGATGTTTTGTGTCTCAGCGGTTCCAAGTAAACAAACCGTTCTGCTATACAAAAAGAATAAAGAAAAAAGAAAATGCCTCGAAACGCTACAAAGTAAATCACTTGCCTTCAAGATTAAGCTAAAAATGTTTCCTTGAGCTTCATGCTTCATGTCTGAACCTCTGAACATCCCGCCACTTAACCCGATGATAACAGAGTGTTGTTTATTTTTGCTTCTTATTTTTTTTTCTGCCAGTAAACCGTATCTGTACGAAACCGGCCACCTTTCAGTGAGAATGAGGCAGGAGGCTGCCCTCTGCCATCCAAACATGCCTCTAGCCCTGTTTATTTATGAGAAGCTTTGTACTGGATACAAACTGCTGTAAATGTTATCCAGCTTTGCGGGAGACATCACACGGTCCTGGTAATCTGATAGAAGGCTTTAAATGGATGGGCGGCTCTGCCGGGTTTGGATGCCAGAAGGTTTTGGGCTTTGAGAGAAAGAAAGAACCAACCAAGCCCAGATCAGAATCCCTAACTACTATTGAATCACATGCCCTAGGAAGCATCTTAAGTTTTCCCAGAGAGGGTTTTCTGTAGCCTGCGGCAAATCTGTAACTTAGTTTTTTTCTTAAAAAAAAAAAAAAAAAATGCAGCATATAGCTCTCGAAGCTTACTTAGTAAGTTGTTATTGTATTCTTTTAAATTTCATGAATTTTGTTCACAAAAAAGCAAGATTAATGAACTCTTTTGTACACAAGCAATTGTTGCATTGTGTGTAATGGGCTTCAAATATAGTGTTGCCAGTTTGGAAGGAAGGCAGGGAAAAATCTGAGAAAATACTCACAGGTTGGCCTCAGATGGGAGGATTCTAGTCCTGATTAACAAGAACACATACTAATAACACTCAGTGCTCAGCATTAATTGATGACATTCCAGGATCTGGTGCAATCTGCCCAGCAGTGTATGATAATTATTAACGCGATGAGTTAACATGTTGTACTTAGGAGATGAATCCAAGAATCTTTGCTTTTGCGGGATGGCAAAATGTATTATGGCCAGTTTAGAATATTAATAGTATGTACTATAATAAGTTGTAAGAGTAGCTGTTTTGATAGAAACCAATTAATTTGTAAATATTTTTAAAGTAGTTATGAAGTATTTGTTCTGTGTTGGAGCTGGAGGGTAAAAATTCAAGTTACTCCCTTCAAGGGTTTCTGTCCCATTTGGGAGGCAAAGCTACATGGAAGAAAACAGAGAGAAGCATAAGATGGCACATGAATCCGCTCCATGCTCCATGGTGCCGACTGTCTTTGTTGGGGAGGATGCCTGGAATCATCTAGAAGAACTTATGGAAGGTGAGATGACTCCCTCACAGGATAGGAGCTATGTATAGGGTTCCAAAAGCATGTGGTGTGTACTGGTTCTTAGTCTGTGGGTAGCTGGAACATGCTTCTCCATTTCCACCCTACAGAACACCCTAAATACAGGGAACTTGTGGAGATACTTAGGCTTCAGAGAGAAGGAAAGTTTGGGAGCAGTGAGTTCCACGTTCAGGCCACCACAATATTGACCATATTTATAACCTGCCTCTTCTCTTAATACTTGGAATATTTGCAGTTGGGAGAAAATACCAGCAGAAGAGACAGTTGTTGAGAGGGGCCCTGCCCGTGAGCATTCATGGAACCCTAACCCACCACCCCTGGGGCACAGCCGTCACTTTCCCTCCTGACACTCAGTGTGGCTTACATCACAAGGATTCATTCATTCGGGAGTCAATAGGTATTGATTGAATGCTGATTCTCTCTTGAATTGTCAGCCCCTTAAACCATCATGTTAAGAGTCTAAAGGGAAAGCAGGGAATAAGATCAATTACCAGGCCTCTAGGAGGAGAGTAATACTTTTTTTAAATAAATGAATTTAGGCATTGGCATTTTCATGATTGCTAGATTCTTCAGGATGACTTGGAATAGTATGTCATGTGGAAAGATATTTCCGACCCTGAGATTGAGATTTGCCTCTAATGTTTTACACAAGGATAGAAGAATATATAGGGAGTGCTAGGAAGAGGAGACAGATGTGTCTCTTTCTGTGGACCACATTGTGCAGTTGGCCCTTGAAAAACATGGAGATCAGGAGCGCCCATCTCCCATGCAGCTGACAAATCCTCGTCTACCTTCCACTCCCCCCAAACTTAACTAGTGATAGTAGTAGTGGACTGGAAGCTTTACTGATAACATAAACAATCAATTAACACATATTTTTGTGTGCATTATACGCTGTATTCTTACAATAAAGTTAGCTAGAAAAAATATTAAGAAAAAAATAAGGAATGGAAAACGCATTTATAGTTATGTGCTGTGTATGTGAATATCATAAATTTATGTCATCTGTTTATAAGATGATTCATCTGAAATGGCAGGCAACTGCAGACCTCAATCTCCTGTCTGTATCAAACAATTCAACTTCTTGTAATGCCATGACTTTTCTCTGCTTCTCGAGAGCTCTTCCAGCATCACTAGTGATACTTTGTATGAGTCTCATGGTGTTACTCCAGGTTTATGGTATTGCACTCAACACAATAAAAGAGATTCAAGAACTATGAGACATCCCTTTTTACCATGAAATGTAATTTACTGGAGAAAGGAACTGTGTATGTGAAGATGGTGAACGTCACATGGCATTTTGAGCAGATATAGCAACACATGGACTCACCACAATCACAACAGGCGGTGGCTACACATTTGTTACAGTGGTACAGTGCGTTCTAAAGTTAATCTTATGCAGTTATAGTTTTAATACTTCATTTTTATATTTGTTTACATGTCTCTCAACTGTGAATGCTGCCACGTATGGTCTGTAAATGTTATGTATGAGTTTTGATAAACTTTAACTTTTGTAATATAACAGTGTATATTTTATGGTAGTAAATGATACAGTAGACTAGTATCTACATATATTATTGTTTTATGTATTCATGACATACTGTTTTCTAATTTTTTTCAATATTTATAGGAAACAAAATCCATCTGCACTTTTTTTTGAAGTGTTGCAAATGTTCCCCAAATTTTGTCATATATTCATTGAAAAAATCTGCACATGTTGGACCTACAGAGTTCAAACCTGTGTTGTTCAAGGGTCAACTGTACTTCACGGTCCATAGGAAATAGACACCTATTAGTGTAAGCTTGGATCTATCTTAGTCTTAGAAATAAATTTTATTGTCTGGGCATTGTGGCTCATGCCTATATCCCAGCACTTGGGAAGGTTGAGATGGGTGGATCACCTGAGCTCAGGAGTTTGAGACCACTCTGGTCAACATGATGAAAACCCGTCTCTACTAAAAATACAAAAATTAACTGGGCATGGTGGTGCATGCCTGTAATCCCAGACACTCGGGAGGCCGAGGTGGGAGAATCACTTGAACCTGGTAGGCGGAGTTTGCAGTGAGCTGAGGTCAAGCCACTGCACTTTAGCCTGGGTGACAGAGCAAGCAAGGCTGTCTCAAAAAAAAAAAAAAAAAAAAGAAAAAGAAAAGAAAAGAAATAGATTCTTTTCTTATTTTAAAGAAAAATGGGTTAGATAGCATTATGTGATGTGGCAACATTTGATCTGCAGTAAAATTTCTAATGAGGTAAATATATGGAATTCAAAAATTCTGATGCAAACACAAGCACGATGAGGGACAGACAGAATCACTGCTTGCAGCAGCTCATAACAACTCCATGGTTCTTACTTGTCGCACACAGATCTGTTTAGCTTGTCATGACAATGCTTGATGTGATCAAGAAAATGAGGTAGGAATTCTAGCACATTCAATATTTGAGTGATATTCTTTCATTGAAAAAGGAAGGGAGAATAACATTTTAATTCTCTAAGTACTCAGTCTTTATTAGCTCTGAAAGTATCCAGATTAAGTAATTAACCAGATAAGTCATACGGCACAAAGGGAAACCAGTCAGAGGTGAAGTTTCACACTCCTCAATGTTTGACAAACTTACTGTTGGGTGGCATATGTGTATAGGATTTATTATATCTTAATTCAATGCACACCTGGAGATCTGCCTCTCTTTTTCACATAACTGCCTGCCCTCCTGGCTACTCTAGGAAAATGATACAACACTTTGAGAACATTAAAACATGTATTTTCAGGCTGGGCGCAGCAGCTCACACCTGTAATCCCAGCACTTTGGGAGGCCGAGGCAAGTGGATCACGAGGTCAGGAGTTTGAGACCAGCCTGGCCAACGTGGTGAAACTTCATCTCTATTAAAAATACAAAAAATTAGCTGAGTGTGGTGGCAGGCGCCCGTAATCCCAGTTACTTGGGAGGCTGAGGCAGGACAATCGCTTGAACCCGAGAGGCGGAGTTTTCGGTGAGCCGAGGTTACACCGTTGCCCTCCAGGGCGAGACTCTGTCTCAGAAAAGAACCAAAACCAAAACATGTGATTTTCAGTGCACATGCACCATACTTTGGGGTTCAGGGCAGGCATTTTTGTAAGAATAGATGTCCTTCTTAGCAGTAAATAGCTCATTGCTCTTTTAAAAAAATGTTTTAAATTATTATAGATACATTATAGTTGTACATATTTATGGGGTACATGTGATATTTTGACACAAACATACAATAGGTAATGGTCAATCAGGGTAACTAGAGTATCCATTACTTTAAACATTTATTATTTCTTTGTATTAGGAACATTCCAATTAACTCTTTTAGTTGTTTTAAAATATATGATAAATTATTGTTGACTCTAGTTACTCTGCGGTGCTACCAAATACTGGTCTTATTCATTCTATTGAGCTGTATTTTATACCCATTAACCACCCTCTCTCTATTCTCCTCCCCACTACTCTTCCCTGCCTCTGATAAGCACTATTTTTTTCTCTATCTCCATGAGTTCCTAAACAAAATGTTATCTCCCGTGAATAAGTGAGTGCATGTGAAACTTGTCTTTCTGTTCCCGAATTATTATCTTTCTGTTCCTGAATTATAATGCCCTCTAGTTCAATCCATATTGCTGCAAATGACAGAATCTCATTCTTTCATTTTTTATTTTTTACTTTTTTTGAGACAAAGTTCCACTCTTGTTGCCCAGGCTGGAGTGCAATGGCGCGATCTCGGCTCACCGCAACCTCCGCCTCCTGGGTTCAAGCAATTCTCCTGCCTCAGCCTCCCGAGAAGCTGGGACTACAGGCTTGCGCCACCATGCCCAGCTAATTTTTGTATTTTTAGTAGAGATGAAGTTTCACCATGTTGACCAGGATGGTCTCGATCTCTTGAACTCATGATCCACCCACCTCAGCCTCTCTAGGTGCTGGGATTAGAGGCCTGAGCCACTGTGCCCGGCCATTCTTTTATTTTTTTGAGACAGGGTCTCGCTCTGTCGCCCAGGCTGGAGTATAGTGGCATGGTCTCTGCTTACTGCAACCTCTGCCTCTTGGGTTCAAGCAATTCTCTGCCTCAGCCTCCTGAGTAGCTGGGATTACAGGTGCCCACCACCTTGCCTGGTTAATTATTGTATTTTTTAGTAAAGATGGGGTTTCAGCATCTTGGCCAGGCTGGTCTTGAATTCCTGACTTTGTGATCTATCTGCTTCAGCCTTCCACAAGTGCTGAGATTACAGGCATGAGCCACAGCTCCCAGCCTCATTCTTTTTTATGGCAGAATAATATTCCATTGTTTACATGTACCACATTTTCTTTATCCGTTCTTCCACTGATAAAAAGTTTGCTTCCTAGTCTTGGCTATTGCGAATAGTGCTGCAATAAACATGCGGGTACAGGTATCTCTTAGAGATACTGATTTCCTTTCTCTTGGGTATACACCCAGCAGTGGGATCACTCGATCATATCCTGGTTCTATTAGTAGTTTTGGAAGAACTTCCACACTGTTCTCCATATAGTTGTAGTAATTTACATTCCCACCAACAGTGTAGAAGGGTTTGCCTTTCTTCCCATCCTTGCTATCGTTTGTTGTTGCTTGTTTTTTGACTAAAAGCCAATTTAACTGGGCAAGTTGACATCTCATTGTAGTTTTAATTGGCGTTTCTCTGATCATTAGTGATGCAGAGCATTTTTTCATTGCTGTTACTAAGGTCCAACTGCCCTCATGAACCACAACCTTAGTAAGAGCATGTGCCATCACCATGGGATTGAGGACAGAGAGGAAAGGGGACCAAGAACATATATTGAAAGCTGTTCTTTTATATAGAACAGCTTACTATATCTTGGAGCTGTTCCTCCCCACTGTCAACTTATGAAACAGCAACTGAATATCCCGATTTATCAGTCACCACATAAATTTAGAGTTGTGAGTGTGGGTTATAGGCAGGAGCATAAACACCAGAAAAGAACAACGCTAATTGTCCCGTGGGTTCCTTATTGACTCTTACTTGGATGGGAATGGCCAGCATTTAGATTATGTAATGATTTTTTTCTAGGTCGAAATATTTTAACCATGTTGTATACAGCAGTACATTGCGGACTTCATCATCCATTTTTTCTGTGTGCTAATAGAGATTCAAAAATACATTTGACCATAGTTATGGTGCTCCCTTGATCCACCTTCGAGTGTATGTGGCATCCTTCTTAAAAAGATCTATTGTTAGAAGAAGGCATCAGTATTACCCCTAGATAGATCATCAGTTAGGGTATATGGTTTCATGTTCAATTAATTGGGAACAGAGTTTAGCTGAATTTCAAGTACTTAATAAGGATGAAAATCCTGGACCCATTAAAGCCCACATCGACTGAGCTTAGATTTATGAAGGCATTATGAAAGGATGGGCATTCATGTATTATCTTAGAATTCCATCACGTAACCTCAGATTCAGCCGGATCAGCGATGGTACTGCCACCTGGACTTCCTTATCCTGTCCTTCCTGGAGAACAGTGTGGCTTGAAAGCTCACTGTGTACCGGGCTCTGTTCTAGGTGCTCAGGACGCGCGGTGAGCGAAAGAGACAAAGATGCTTCCCACAAGGGGCTTGGTTTCTAGTGCTGAGAGACAGACCATCAGTAATAAAAACAATAAATAAGTGAACCACAAGTATTTTAGAAGACGATGAGTGCTACAGATGGAAAAAAAGAGTAGGACGGAAAGGGGAAGCCAAGAACCCTGGGGGTGTGTGAAAAGCAATGTGCAGTGTTGAGTAGTCATCGTGGGCTGCATAGGGAAGGCGAGGGTCTCAGGAAGGTTTGAAGGAGGCCACAGGATCAGCTGAGCAGCCTCCTGGGAGACGAGTTTCCTGGGCAAAGGAAAGAGACAGCGCAGAGGCCTCGTGGTGGGTGAGCTGGGTGTGTTCAGAAAAGGATCCTGTCGTGTTGCACTGTGTGTGGGCGGGGTGGAAGGAGAGAAGGTCAGAAAGATGAAACAGCAGTGAACTGCACGGTCCCTTAGAGGCCACCGCAAGAGTGCTGGCTTGTCCTCTGAGTAGTATGGGGAAACCTCGCAGGTTTTGAGCAGATGAATTTTGATTTCTATGCTGATTATCAGGTATAGGGGGCAGGTAAGGGCAGAAACAGGGAAACCTGTAAGGGGCGGTTGCTCTCCAGGTGAGAGAGGGTGGTGGCAAAACTTGGGTGATCGAGACAGAGCTAGTCCAGACAGCCAGAATCTGGTGGGCTCAGAAGGAAGAGCCAGTATGACTTCCCGAGGGATTCAAGGTGGGGTGTGAGAGAAGCCGATGCAAGGCTCCCTCCTAGCTTTTGACTTGAGCAATTAGAGGGAGGAAATTTCCTCTCTTAATATGGGAGAGGCTGTGGGTGGAGCCGGTGAAGACCTGCGGCTCAATCTGGGGGTGCTGATTTAATGTGTGTGCCAGACATCTTGGTGGAGATACCACACGAGCAGTCGGTGTGAGTGTGGAGTTCTGGAGAAAGGTCTCGGCTGCAGAGACGCATTTGGAAGTTGTTGGCATACAGAGAGTATCTAAACCTGTGCCATCACCATGGGATTGAGGACAGAGAGGAAAGGGGACCAAGCGGCTTTCTGCTGGGCCATTCCACAGTTCAAATGAGCCAAGTAGGAGGAGCCAGTGAAGGGGCTTGGGAAGAAACCATCAGTGACCAAGAAGGAAAACAAGAGTGTGCTGTCCTGAAAGCTAAGAGAAGAGAGAGGTAGGAGGAGAGAGTAAGAGCTGGGGCAGACGCTGCTTCTTGGTTCAGTAAAATAAGGCCCGAGAATAGGTCCTTGTGTGCAGCGAGTCAAGGTCTTTGGTGGCGTTGGTAAGGGCAGCTTCATGAGAAGCAAAGGCTAATGCAGTGGTTTTGAGAGAGGATTTGGGAGGGGGGAGTTTTCCTGCAAAGGGGAGCAAATAAAAAAGTTGATGGCTGCAGGGAAAGCGGAGTCAAGTGAAGATTTTTTTTTTTTTTTTTTTTTTTTTTTGTCATTTTGGTTTTAAGATGAGAGACATAATAGCATGTTTGTATGCTGTTGCGAATGATGCTGCCCAAATTAAAATAGAAAGAGAGAGAGGGAGAGAGAAAGACAGAGAAAGAGGATGTTTCTGAGTGGGAGGAGGCAGGATGAAGTGGAAGAGGGATTGGTTTTGCCTAGGAGTCTGGAGAATTTGTGTTAACACGTGTGGAGGAAAGGTCTGTGGCCTCTGCAGCCTGCAGTGAGGACAAGAGTGGAGTCTGTGAGTTTCCTGTGGCCGCCTTAACAAAGTACCACAGATGTGGTACCTCTACAAGATGGAATACTATGCAGCCACAAAAAGGAATGAGATCATGTCCTATGCAGGGATATAGATGAGGCTAGAAACCATTATCCTCAGCAGACTATCGCAGGAACAGAAAACCAAACACCGCATGCTCATACTTACAAGTGGGAGCCGAACAATGAGAACACACGGATAAAGGGAAGGCAGCGACACATTCCGCAGCCTGTCAGGGGAGGATGGGGGTGCGGATGGAGAGCATCAGGGAAAAGAGCTAATGCTTGCTGGGCTTAATACCTAGGTGATGGGTTGATAGGTGCAGCAAACCACCATGGCACACGTTTACCCATGTAACCTGCACATGTACCCCAAAACATAAGAAATAAAATAAAGAAAAAATAAAACCCATGGAAATTCATTTTCTCATAGTTCAGGAGGCCAGAAGTCTGTTATCAAGGTGCCAGCCAAGCTGCTTCCTTCTGGGGGCCCTGCGGGACTGTGTTGCTGCCTCTCCCACTCCTGGCGGCTGCCAGTGCTCCTGTGTATTCCTCCGGCTTCTAGATGCCTCACCCAGCCTCTGCCTCCATTCTACACGCGCCTCCTCCTCATGTGCCTCCTTTGTGTCTCTGTGTCTCCTTTCCTATTCTAAGGACACCAGTCATATTGGATTTAAGGACCACCCTAAAGCGGTAGGACCTTGTTTCAACTCCATTACATCTGCAAACATCCTATTTCCAAATAAGGTCAAATTCATGAGTTTGGGGTAGGCACGGATTTGGGGGCTACTCTCGAATCCAGTACAGAGTCTCTGGAAGTTATCTCTGGATCGACTGAATTTTCTTAGTGAAGTAGGAAGCAAGGCCATCCGCGGAGAGAGAGAGGCAGGCAAGGAGGTATTGGAGAACTGAGGAACGGAATGATGGTGAGAACCGGTTACCCTGGAGTGTGAGGAGTGCGCACCCTAGGAGGGTGTCCTAGCCTGAGACCTGGGGCCCCTCTTGAGATGCGTGCTCCTGCATTCATGGGAGCCGGGTCAGCGTGGTTCTGTGTGCTTCTGCAGCCTTGCTCAGCTACGTGGGTGTGGGGACCGAGCAGGCGTAGGGTTGGATGCTTTGGCCAATCAAGTACAACATAGCAGGGAGAGGCAGCAGAGTTGCGGGCGTATCAACGAAACGTATTAGGGTAACTGACCCTGAAGCTTATGTCAGGAAAAGCGGAGAGGGAGGACGTGAAGATCACGAAAGTCAGTCAAAAGGCAAGCCGTCCCGTGGCCTAGGAGGGTTTGGGATGGGGGTATTGGAGGAGGTGCCAGCAGGCAGCACTCAGGGAGTGGGGCACGTGAGACTGGCTTGTGTGGAGCCTGCTGGCTTTGAGTCTGGGAAGGAGCTCCTGAGAAAGGGCAAATAAGATCACTGGAGGGGTGGGCTCGGGAAACTGAGAGGCCAGGGGTGAGAAGCATCACCGACACATGGACTGGCATTGCCAAGCATTAATACAGGATGGCAGTGGTCACAGCCACAGAGAGCAGGAGCTAACCTCTTCCAGAAATGAGGGTGATGATTGGGCGTTGATAAGTAACCGTAAGTTGGAGGGAGTATGTGATATCACTTGATATCATGAGATTCAGCGGTGGGGCCTGTGGGGAGGCGGGAGGGCTTACTCTCTGGAAGGGAAAAATGAGGATGGACACCTTCTGTCTCCCAGGCTGATTGAACTGTGTGACCCCCTTCCCCTCCTTTCCCAGAAACAAACTCATCTGGCTTTCTGCTAAGGACAGGGGCTGTAAGTGGAGCAGCTCTGGCTGAAGGTGGGCCGAGAACTGGGAACTCTGTGCTGACCCGGTAACTGAGGCTCTCCTCTGCAGAACCCTTGGGTACCCCCAAAACATGGCATTCTGGTGAAAGGAGTTTAAGAATCAGCCGTACAAAACTTTTTACGGTGGTAAAAAAAAATCCTTTAACGTTTTTTTTTTAATTTTGAAAAAAATCCAGGCATGCACTGTACAATAAACACGTACAGGCTCATCCCCCAGCTTGATAACCATAAACATTTTGCTATGGAGTTATGTGTCACCTAACAATGGGGATACGATTTGAGAAATGAGTTGTTAGGTGATTTCATTGTTGTGCAAACATCATAGAGTGGACTTACACAAACCCAAATGGAATAGCCTGCTACACGCCCAGGCTGTATTGCTCCTAGACTACATGCTTGTACATGTACAATGTGCTACTGTAGGCGGTTGGAGCCCAGTGGTAAGTATTTGTGCATCTAAACCTATTTCAACACAGCAAAAGTGCTATAAAAATACACTCAAAGAGATTAAAAACGGTCCACCCGGACAGAGCACTCCCCATGAATGGAGCGTGCAGGATGGCAGCTGCTCTGGGTGAGCCAGTGAGTGAGCGTCAGAGGCCTAGGACATTCCCGTGCACTGCTGTAGACTTTCTAAACACTGGACACTCAGGCCGTAATAAATACATAAAAACGTTTTTCTTTCTTCAGTAATACATCAACTGTAGTTTACTGTAACCTTTTTACTTTACAGACTTTTAACTTTTTCTTTTAGCTTTCTGACTCTTTGGTAATAATACTTAGCTTAAAACACAAACACATTGTACAGCTGGATAAGAATATTTTTTCTTTACATCTTTAGTCTGTAAGCTTTTTTCTATTTTTAAAGTTTTTGCTACCTTTTTTTAAAAAAATTTTAAAAACTTATCCGGGTGCGGTGACTCACGCCTGTAATCTCAGCACTTTGGGAGGCTGAGGCAGGTGGATCACGAGGTCAGGGGTTCGAGAAGAGCCTGACTAACACGGTGAAACCCTGTCTCTACTTAAAAATACAAAGATTAGCTGAGCATGGTAGCACATACCTGTAATCCCAGCTACTTGGGAGGCTGAGCCATGAGAATTGCTTGAACCCAGAAGGTGGATGTTGCGGTTAGCTGAGAGCATGCCATTGCACTCCATCCTGGGTGACAGAGCGAGACTGTCTCAAAAAAAATTTTTTTAAAACTTTTTTTGTTAAAAACGAAGACACAAACCCACACAAGATCCTAAGCCTACAAAGGGTCAGGATCATCAATATCATTGTCTTCCACCTCCACATCTTATCCCACTGGAAGTTCTTCAGGGGCAATAACAGGCATGGAGCTGTCATCTTCTGTGATAACCATGCCTTCTTCTGTAATCCCTCCTGAAGGACCAGCCTGAGGCTACGATATAGTCAATTTTTTTAATAACTAGAAGGAGTACACTCTAAAATGATGATAAAAATTATAATATCATAAATACATAAAGTAGTAACACATTTATCACTAGCAAGTATTGGGGACTGTCTCTAACAGTATGCCCTAGATGTTTATGGACTGGCAGAGTGGTAGCTTTGCTTACTCCAGCATGCCCGCAGACACGTGAGGCATGCATTGCTCTGTGACGTTAGGCTGGCTGTGGCGTCACTAGCGATGGGGGTTTTTCAGCTCATTGTAGTCTTACGGGATCCCTGTGTGGCGTGTACGCAGGGTGTGATTGACTGGAGTGCCGTTAGGCAGTGCACAATGGTATTTATTGTGCTACTGTCTTTCCTTTGGTGCAATGCTGGAAAAGCGTAAAGCTTATCGTGCCGTTTAATCCAACACGCTTCAGTTCAGTACGCAGCTCAAGAAAAGGATGTTTTCTGAGCTAATTACAATGTCATTATCACAACTAAAATTAATCTTTTTGTAACAGCATCTAATATCTTGGTGTCTTTTTGATCATACGCCATATGCATGATTTGACACAGTTTTGCCAGCATCATCGTCATACATGGAAGCCTATATGGCTTCAGTGAATGTTGACAATAAAGCCATGTTCAGTGATAAACACACGATTGGTTTGTAAAAACTAGTGTATTTTTAGTCGGCATTTATTGGCCACTTTCTATATGCCAAGAGCTGCTTTCCAAACTTTAACTAGGACCAGCTCATTAAATTCTTTCAGTGTTATTAAGGAGTAGATGCTACATTAGTCACCTTTGTTTTACCTAGGAAGCTAGGAGTCGAGCAGCACACAGCTCACAGGGCCAGGAGGCAGTGGAGCAGCATAGAGCCCAACAGTGAATTGAGCAGGTTCCAGTCCTGGTGAAAAACGGGATACCAGTAAAACCACTCTGGAGTATCATTTTGAGGATTCATGAGTTTATGAACATAGTAGCAGTCACGTAAGTGTTGTCTAGTGTTGCATTAGGGTTTTAATCCACTTCTGTCTTACTCCAGAGCCCAAGCATCACTCTGCTATAAAAGCCACTACATTTTGTAAATTAAGTCATAGAAATATACCTCTCCTTTTACATAGACTGGATCAGTTTGCTTGTTTTGGTACATGCATGCAAAAATTAATTGGCAGGGCTCTACATAGGCAGGACACTAGGTTTCGTGGACGCCTCTTAGCAATTTCAGAGAGGAAGGACAAGAGACAGTAAGTAGGAGCCCCTGAAGGCAAGGGGTGATGCTAGAAAGGGACCCTCGGACCTGCAGAGTCAGAAGTACAAGGAGAGCCCATGAGCCCAGGCAGAGGCCAGCACGAGGAAGCCTGCTTGATGCTAGCAGTGTGATTATTTCAATAACATTGAATATTACCTTCAAAACCTGTATACCCCTAGTTGTACTTTGTCTAAGGAATGTCCAGAATGCTTAAACATGCATGTGTGGCTCCTTCAAGACTCCAGAAGGCCTGAACACTGGGTACGTCATGGGCTAGAACACTGCTTGCATTGTAATTTCACCCCCAAGCAGTTCCAGCTCTTTGCTGCTGAACATACACACACACCCACGCACACACACACACATGCACACACTTACACAAAGGCACACACACATGCACACACGTACACACACATGTGCACACACTTACAGACATGCACACACATGCACACATGCATACATACACGCACACACACGTACACACACATGCACACACATACACATGCACACACATACATTCACACACATGCACACATGCGCTTACAGACATGCGCACACATGCACATGAATGCATGCACACATGCACCTGCTTGATAAACATCCTTATTAAAGCTCAAATAAATTTTCCCATTGGCGTTTGTGTCCCTCATTTCAGAGCTTAGCCTACATTGGCCCTTTGTTTACCTTGTCTTGGTCGTCACGGGAGGTTTCTTATTAGGCGCTAGAACTCTCACCTCAACCCTGAATAGCAACTGTCTTTGGCATCTCTTCCAACAATCCCCAGTTCAAAACCGAAGTGGCGCTTCTATTTTGGTTGGGGTTTTATTGACAACGTAGTTCCCACAGAGCGTGAGCTCTCACAGATGACATGGTCGGTGTGTGCACATGTGTGTCTGTGAGGAGGGGGGGCGGCGCGCTGTGAATGGCGTCTGAAACCTGCATCGGTCTGACTAGGTGAATATTCTTTTGGCAAATACTGCCACATGCTATTCTAGGGAAACCCAGAGAAACCCTCCAGAACATTTTCAGGCAATTGTCTAAATAAACCATGAAGCATTTTTCATGAACATCGTAAGGATGAATTTGGCCCGTGAGCCGGGATGGTGATTATTTTTTTATTATTATCTCACCTTTGATAGTTACACATTTAATGAAAAAGGCCATTAATATCTAGTTCAATTTGTGTTGTATGACTGGAATCAATACATTTATATTTTCCGTCTTCAGCCAAGTTTTTATTTCTTTCCCTTTTTATGATATTTTAAATGTTGAATCAGGGATGAACAGAATTCCATATTGTTTGCCATATGTATTAATTATAGGTTTGGCATCTGTAATGGAGATTTATTAAAAAACAGTGGCTTAAACAAGATAGAAGTGTATTTCTCTCTCATTTAACTGTCTGGGCATAAGTAGGCTGGTAGGTTGTCAGAATCTGGGCTCCTTGAATCTTTTTGCTCAATGATACCAAGGGTTTTGCCCTCATCAACACAGTACCAGATGGCTTACCACGTCATCCACAATCCAGTCAGCAGGAAGGAGAGAGTATTTCTCTTTTTCTTAAGGGCATGACTCAGAAATAGTATACTCCACTTCCATGCTCTTCCCTTTGGCCAGAACTTAGGACCACAACTAATTACAAAGAAAGTTGGGAAAAGTGTCTTTAGCCTGGAAGACCATGTGCCTGGTTAAAATTTTGGGGCCTTATTACAATAGAAAAAGAAGAATAATTCGTTTGGAGGTCGATTAGCAGTCTCTACCACATCATAGAAATATAATTTTCATTCAGATTCCAACAGACATTATTAAATAGTGCAAGTCTTTTGATATCTGGCAGATAAATGGCTTTTGGTCACTAGATTCTGTTTTTCATTTTCTTAGTAAACAGTGATTGCTGGTTTGTAGTGGTCAGGCAAGGGACTGACTTCCAGGCCCTTTTTGCTGTTAGGTGTGGTTAGGTGATGGTTTCTCAACAGCGGAATGGGATGAGAGAGGAGTAGAAGAGCGCCCCGCCCAGGCTGAGGGTGCTCTGTAGAAGGTAGCAAAGACCATTCTATGTTCATGCCCTTTGATTCCAGTTGGCAGTGATTCTAATTTCTTAACACTTAACCTAAGAATATTTTAACTACTCACTCATCAGTCACTGTATGTCTCCCATTATCGTTATTGCCCACTATTTTACAGGCACTTTTATAGTCGTTTGAAGTGTGTGTGAATCTGTCAGATTCTTTGCTTTGGTTGTCTGAAGGCTCTAAGAAATGCCACGACGTGCAGAAGCCTGGATCCCTGAGTCACCATGTGGCAGTAAGCTCCCCACTGACCAAGAACTCTTCCTTGGATTGTTATACGAGAAGAAACTAAGCATCCATTAGGTTTGAACATGATGCATTTTAGTGTCCTTTAGTTAATATCACTTTAGCCTACCCTAATTAATATATTCTCTCTTTTTAGGTCACCATTTGCTATTGATTTTTTTTTTCTTTCTTTTTTTTTTTTTTTGAGACGGACTCTTGCTCTGTCACCAGGCTGGAGTGCAGTGGTGTAATCTTGGCTCACTGCAACCTCTGCCTCCTGGGTTCAAATGATTCTTCTGCCTCAGCCTCCTGAGTAGCTGGGATCACAGTCACGTGCCACCACATCCAGCTAATTATTTTTTATGTTTTTAGTAGAGATGGGGTTTCACCATGTTGGCCAGGATGGTCGCGGTCTCTTGACCTTGTGATCCGCCCGCCTCGGCCACCCAGAGTGCTGCGATTACAGGCGTCAGCCACCACGCCCGGCCGCTATTAATTTTTTTAATCATTGTGTTGTGGAACTAAATGATCCACAAGAAACACCAGAATTTTGATTTCTAAGCAGCTGGTGAACATTTTTGGGTTGTAACATTTCTCCAAATTTTGTTGTTATTCACAAATTCTCCATTTGTTTGTGAATTTTGTTCTCTGTCAAAACATTTAAGACTATTTTCCTTCTTTTAGAAATTAAACAGCAGTTTTTCTGACACTGGTTTTTTTTGATGACAAATAGGTTTTTTTCCTTCTATTTTTGGGTGTCAGGAATGCTTAATGAAAAAAGAAACACAGCTAAGTGTGCACTGAGAGGCAGGAATTCCATATACAACTTGCTAGAATATTTCCCACAAGAGATTCCCATTCCAATTTATTCTTAGAAAGCAAATATCATGCATCTAGGAGATCTGAAGCCTATTAAGCTAGAGAAATAGACAAGACCCTCTCTTAACACTAAGGTCTCAAGTGAAAATGATGTTATAGTTCTGCAGAAATGCTAGCTCAGAAACCTTGTCAGTAAGCTTTCCTAGACTACTACTTTTTACAAAGTCAATCAAAATACTTAAAAAGTCAACAAAATATGATAGTCATTTGCTTCGCCCCTCCAGATGTGAGTTCTTAGTTGAGGCTGGAGTTGTAGGCTGAGGAATGGAAAGTGATCAGGATCTTAAACACCATATTTTCATGATCATTCTCCCCACCCACTAATACTACCAGTTTAGTAAAGTTTGTTCGTGTGAGGGGCAACTTGTTAATGGGTCACTATAAGATCCAAGAGATGAGACCAAACACTAATTGGTATATGGGTTGGACAGTCTTAAACCATTGCTCCCCTTTCATGGATATTCTCATTGGTTGGGTTCTTTAATGCTTTTGATGATTAAAATTTAATTTAATATTCATCATGCACATTTCCCAGAAAGAAAATTGCAACATACATCACTTACCTTTATAATATGTTTATGCCCTTTGATCTGGTAGTGATTCCAAATTCTTAGCATTTATCCTAAGGATTTTTTTTTTAAATTTTAAATTTTTATTTTTACTGAGATGGAGCTTCGCTCTGTTGCCCAGGCTGGAGTGCAGTGGCCTAATCTTGGTTCACTGCAACCTCTGCCTCCCAGGTTCAAGCGATTCTTGTGCTTCAGCCTCCTGAATAGTGGGGATTCCAGGCATGTGACCTAGAAAGTAAAATCTTTTGTGTGTGTGTGTGTGTGTGTGTGTGACAGGGTCTTGCTCTGTCACACAGGCTGGAGTGCAGTGGCACAATCTCAGCTCACTGTAGCCCCTGCCTCCACTTCTCAGGTTCAAGCGATTCTGGTGCCTCAGCCTCCCAAGTAGCTGGGATTACAGGCATGCACCACCACACCCGCTAATTTTTGTATTTTTAGTAGAGATGGGGACTTCGCCATGTTGGTCAGGCTAGTCTCGAATTCTTGGCCTCAAGTGATCCCCTTGTCTCGGCCTCCGAAAGTCCTGAGATTATAGGCGTAAGCCACCACGCCAGGCCTATCGTAAGGACATTTTAACTGTTTAATCAATCAATTCGTTCAACCTGTAATTATTGTGGCCTGCTATTTTTTAGACACCTTTATAGATCTTGGGAACATAGTATAATGAATGACACACAATCCCTGAACTCATGGAGTTTACTTTATAATGGGAAACGGATAAAGAAATTAATAAGTACAAACAATAAATAACATAGGGTGACAAATTGGTGAAGAAAATAAAAGCAGTGTAAGGAAGTGAGGAGGCTTGATGGGGCTGTTTTTTATACAGTTCACATAAGGGATGGCAGGGGCATCTTTGAGAAAGTGACGTGGGCAGTTATTCAGATGAAGTGATGGGTCCTGCCCTGTGAACTCGCATTGGAGGAATATTCCAGGGAAGGGATATTGCAAGGGCCGAGGTTCTGAGAGGAAAGGGACAAGACTTATTCACAGACTAGCAGGAAGCCCAGTGTTCCTGGAGAGGGCAGCAAGGCTGGGAAGAGAGACAGGAGCCAGATCTTGCAGGGCCTCCTGGGGCACGGGGAAGACTGTAGGCGTTGTTCTGAGGAGAGGGGGAAACACAGCAGGATTTATGTGTTAGAAAGGTGCTGCTGGGCCGGGCGTGGTGGCTCACGCCTGTAATCCCAGCACTTTGGGAGGCCAAGGCAGGCAGATCACGAGGTCAAGAGATTGAGATCATCCTGGCCAACACGGTGAAACCCCGTCTCTACTGAAAATACAAAAAACTTAGCCGGGCGTGGTGGCATGCGCCTGTGGTCCCAGCTACTTGGGAGGCTGAGGCAGAAGAATCGCTTGAACCCAGAAGGCAGAGGTTGCAGTGAGCCAAGATTGAGCCACTGCACTCCAGCCTGGTGACAGAGCAAGTCTCCATCTCCAAAAAAAAAAAAAAAAGAAAAGAAAAAAAAAAAGAAAGAAAGGTGCTACTGCTTGCTGTATAGAGTAGTGTTTGTGTGAGGGGCAGCATTGAAACAGGGAGAGGCCAGGAAGGGGGAGGCGCAGAGGTGGGGAGCGGAGGTGGTGGGACCAGGTGGGCTCTGGGCTGATGTCCTGAGTGCCGAGGTCCTGAGACCGGGTCCCTGGGTTCAAGTCCCACTTCCACCCCCTCGCAGCAGAATGTTCTGGACAAGTTGCGTGTCCTCTCCCAGTGTCATTCACCTCATTTGTAAAGTGGGAACAATGACGATAATTCCCTCAGAGGTTATTGTGTTGTCTCATAAAATATCCATGAGATACACTCAAAACTGTGCCCAGTTTTGAGAGGCAGAGGTGGGAGGATTGCTTAACGTTAGGAGTCTGAGACCAGCTTGGGTAACATTGTGAGACCTCCATCTTTACAAAAAATAAAAAATTAGCCAGCTATGATAGCATGCACCTGTAGTCCCAGCTTCTCAGGAGGCTGAGGTGGGAGCATTACTTGGGTCTGTGAGGTCAAGGCTGTAATGAGCGGGGTGGTCGCACCAATACTCACTGCAGCCTTGGCAACACAGCAAGACCCTGTCTCTGAACCCTCCCCACCAAAACCCCAAATTATGCCGGGCGCTTGATAAGTATAAGATACTTGCAAACTATTATCTCTATTGATGTGTTATAGTATAGTCATAAAAATAAATAATGTAAGTTTTTAAAAAAACTAGTTTCTGCTTGCTACGAGGAAAGTTATCGGTATATATTATGTACATAACGTTTCTTAGTCATATAAATTTTTTTAAAGTATTTTTTTCAGGAACACGTCCATTTCCTTTACTCCTGTTTAAAATATGTTCCTAACTCTTAACTCAATTCCTGGCTTTTATTCTAAGAAGTTATAAAATGTATCCTCCGTTTTCGGAGTGGTGTGCAGTGACTGGGTGTGGAAAGATTCAGCCACAGAATCCTGATTTTTGCTACAGCCCGAGTCAGTCAGTTAGCTGTGGTGAAACTCACATCCTTCATCTGCAAAATAATGTGACAATGCTCAGTTAGAAAAATCATTAGGTATTCAGATCATAGAAAGCACTTTGTAAATACTAGGTTTTGTTAGTTTGTGTTTGTTTTTCTATCGTCATGTTTTTGTGCATATATGTGAAAAAATGTGTGAAGGAACTTTCGTTTTTTTTCTTTTCTTTTTAAAGACAGAGTCTTGCTTTGTTGCCCAGGCTGGAGTGCAGTGCCATGATATCGGCTTACTGCAGCCTCCACCTCCTAGGTTCAAGTGATCCTCCTGCCTCAGCCTCCCAAGTAGCTGGGATTACAGGCACCTACCACCATGCTGGGCTAATTTTTGTATTTTTGGTAAAGATGGGGTTTTGCCATGTTGACCAGGGTGGTCACGAACTCCTGACCTCAGGCTATCTGCCCTCCTTGGCCTCCCAAAGTGCTGGGTTTATATCCATGAGCCATCACGCCTGGCCTGAAGGAACTTCTATAGGAGTAAATTACACTTGAAGACACATAACAGTGCAGGTCCCATGGGTGGCAAGTGACATCAATTCTTTACACCTCTTCCAATGGTCACCCTCATCACCTCTGTAGCTGCCAAAATCTTGAGCAAGATGGCTAAACTTGCTTAATAGCCATAATGTGTCATTGCATACTTCTCCATTTAGTGAAAAATGCATGTTGGTGTCAGTAGATTTGGTTGTAATGATAACAGAACATTTGAAGTGTCTTCATTTACTCCACATAAATAAATCCATTATTTCTTTCAAACAGTGTCTGACGTGTTACAACAAAATTAGCATTTCCGAGTTTTTATTCTGCAAGCGGGTGCTGACTGCGTATACCCATTTGAACATGAGCAATCGTAGGCAAGTGAGATTTCAAAGATGTAGAATGCAGCGAGAAAGATGTGATTCTCAGGCCTGGCTCCAACTCACCTATGAACCAGAGTCCTTTTCCTTCAGAGCTGGTCTTGGAAAGTCTTCTTAGATTTCCTCATTTCAATGTATTTTTCTAATATGGGCCAATCTACTTAGAGGATTAAAAAGAAAAGCAAAGGTTAGCAAGAGAATGAGAAATCCATATAGGAGAAATCCATATAGGAGAAAACTCATAATGATGAGTCATTATCTCATTATCAATGAAACTTTGCATCAGCCTTCGTTTTACGAACTAGTGAAAGAGTGTACCTTGTCTGAAACAAGAGCTTAAAGATGGTTTCATGTGGTTGAATAATCCATACTGTCAGGAAAGTACCCCTAGAACTGGAATAATATAATAGATGCTATAGTCCTTTCAGGTAGTGGGGATCTTGAAAAATAATGTCAGACACTCCCATGCTTTGATTGAGACATTTGACTTTTGCTAATGATTCCTGTACTCCCTTCTTGATAGAATAATTTTGCCAGAGACATGCCTAAAGCAGCTAGAATTAGGACTGGCCTCACTTTTATAAAACTGGATCATGGTATTATAAAAGTTCTTATAGAAAAACTCACACACACACAAATAATATGCACCATAACAATTGAAGTGAGGAATAATATAACCCTAGGAAAAAAACACTTGAATTCTTCTACATTATTGGGTTATAACCAAATTGAAAGTCAGAAGAGTTCCTTAGTTTCCATATCTTGCTGAGGCCTAGAACATGTAACATGCTTAATATATGTTTAACGCATGAATGAAAATGCACTGCTAGATGAAAAGTTATAAGCCAATTCCAATATTATGATAAAAACACAATACTTTGCCAATGTAACGATCCAAGAAAATAATGGCATACTTTAAAATATACAGCATAGAGCTCTTTATGGTGCTTATAATTCACACAGAGCCCATGATAGAAACCCATTGTGTGGTTGTTTTATTAATTAACAGGCTGAACATGCTACAGAGATACATAAAAGACGACAAGGAAACAGCTAGGAAGATATTCCTAAATGGCCCCCAAATGGGCTAATTCACGAGAAAGACTTAAAAATTCTAAATGTTTATCCACTTAATATCATATCCTCAAACTCTGAAGCAAAAAATGGCAGAATGTACAGGTGAAACAGACAAATCTACAATCACTGTGGGGGATGTTTAAGACATCTCTCTAGTCACTGATAGGGCTTGTGTTTTAGGGAGGGTTTTGGAGAAGAAGGTTGCCCAATGCTGTGGTCCAGACCATGTGGACCTTGGATACCAAAGACATTGAGTGTATAAAGGGCCCTCCAGGGGAGTCTGTGTCCTGCTGAAAGGAATAGCATGGAGAAATCTACCAAATACTTAAGTTTGAACAACTAAATTTAAATAGTCATGGACCAGGGATTGCTTGTGTCCTCAGCAGTGCATCAGAAAGGGCACTGAAAAATGATATTTGCAGAATTCTATGGAGAAAGTAAATATATTATATAATTATATCTAACAAGGATGAGACTCTCAGTCTGTGTGCCAAGCATTGCTCTAAGCATTAACTCATTTGTTCCCACAATAATCCTACGTTTGTTGATTGAGGTTGTACTATGATTTTTTAATCTCATAAATGAGAAAATCTAGGCAAAGAGAAGATAAATTTGCCTAATGTTGCAGGTTGATGAAAACAGCATTTGAAAGGAGACAGCCTGACAGCCACGGCCACTCACCTAAGTGTGCTGCCTGAGACTGCTAACTTCTGATTATTTCTTGGTTTGATTTGATTTCTGGCAAGATTGCTAAATGAGCCTAATTTTATCTACCTTTTAAAACATGGTAGCTTACATTATTTATATTTATGCCATGTACCTTTCATACCAATATAAGGGAATAATTTTTAAATGTCTGTGAAATGGCATCACATTACTGTATTTGTGAAAGTGGCCATTAATGCAACTGTTGGTTAACCCGAATTGACTGGGAAAACATCCCAGTTGAAATTCACTCTGATAGCATGAAATGAAAGCTGATTTTATAACCCCCCTCTTCTGCTAAATTAAAAGCCAGGTAGTGTTTTAAAAATTGTGAACTAGAATATTGGTTCAAAGTGTAAAGAATATAGATAAACAAATAATTAACCTAAGACTGAGCCAAAACCTGTAGAAAAATTATTTTCAGACATACTGGGTTTCATCCTGAAGGAAGAAAAAATGAAGTGTGAAATCAACAAATGCTTGGAATTGCAGAGATGGAAATAAAGATCTGATCCCTAATCAGTTGAAATGATCACTAATAAATGAAATCTACAAATAAAATCCTACCTCTCAGCCTGATCCCAAATGCATTTTTTAAATAATTAAAGAATTTGTTCTTAGAGATGTTAACTGATTCTCTTTTAGCCTCTTTAATGTTTCTTAGCGTTGTTTAGCTGCAATGCAAAAGATTAAGATTTGAAATTAGGTGAAAAAGTTGTTAAAAGGAATAGAAATATGCAAAATAATTCACTCCACTTTATGAATTATAAAGAAGTCCCAAAAACAGGAAGAAAAGGAATTATTTAAATGTCATCCCATTTAAATGGTAAATTCTCCATGACATGTTTTTCAGATTATTGGCAGTGAGTGAACTGATCGACATGGCCCCTTGTTTTGAATGTCCTTTCTCTCCCTTCTCCCACCCTCAGGCTTTTTCATGCCTTCCATATGTCTTGATCAATCTGCTGATTTCACTAATACTTTCCCATCCCCCTCAAGACTCTAGTGCTTCATCTGAGGCTCTGATGTGATTGGAAATTAGAAATCCTATTGATTACATATTGTCTTTTTATATAAATATTTTCCTGGTCCACTTCTTGCTTCCTGATGATTGAAGGTAGATATATTTCAAGGGTATTGTACCCAGAGATAATCAAAGTAAAGGAAACTAAAAAGGCTTAAAAATGTTGCAAGATAGCATTCTGGGGGAAAATATACTGCAGTGAAATATTCTGAGACAAGGACCTGATAAAATACATCACATGCTTATATACAATGCATGGTTTTCAATTCAGGAAGCAGTCAATGGTAAGGGAAAACTCACAATGGAAGGCTTTACAATTTTTTCTTTGAAATCCTCATGCAGTTTAAGAAGATTGGAGAAAACACATTTCAGCAGGCTTGGCAGTCACTCAAATTTGTGTGCTCTAAGTTTAGAACCAAACTCAATCTGCACCTCCCGTTCAAGTTCTGTTCTGTGCTGGCAAAACATCGCTTGCTTGTTCAGAGGGACAAGGAGGGCTTTGTAAACCCCAAAAACTTACTGGGCATTAAATAACTCCTCAACAATTATATTATTCTCAGCTTCAGTGAAATTGAATTAAACACATATGGGTGACATTTTCCCTCTAACACATGGGTATAAAATAAATAAAAAAATACTTAGCAACACCTGTTTGGGTTTAGCAAAACTTAATAATGCTTACAATTTGCCTCAGCTCACTTGATTTTTCCAAGGTACTGTAGGATATCCTAGTTCTTATTTCTATATTCTCATCATCATGTCCTTCTGTATTTTGAGAAAATACTTGTTTAGGTATATATTTTTTTGCATTATTTATTGGAGTCCAAATACTGCAATATTTTGTTAAGAAGCAAAAGCTGAAACGTGAAAAGATGTACCATAATATATTTATATTTAATTATGTAGCCTGAATGAAGCATACTTCATAATATATTTATATTTAATTATGTACCCTAAATGAAGCGTTTATTTAAAACAGGATATTTTAAATATATATTTGTGTATGCTCATAAAACATCCAACCTGAGTATTTAATATAAACATGGATTTTAAATTATTTTTCATACGAACTCTCTGAAATGTGATAGCTGGATCTATGTAGGCATGAGTACAACATACTGGAAAGACTGACAGGTTAAGATTTAGGGAATTGACTTATAAACTCTGGCACAAGGTAGCAAGTTATTTAGCTTCTCCAAAACATTTCCTTTTACTATAGAAGGATGAAGTTGAACTCGATAATATATAAATTAATTTCTCATACTAATTTTATATAAGTCAGTGATTCCAATAAGAAGTTTAAAAATTACAATGTGAATTTGGTTTGCTATTTGTTGCTATATCTATTCTTATCTCAAATGGATGCAAGGCAAATAGCACATTCCAAGTTCTTTTAAAATTCTTCCGACTATTCACTGTGTACTTTTATCAATCTTAATGTGTAGCAGCCAAATTTAATTATAGCAATCAAAATGTATGTCAGTAGAGTACTTAGGAATCTCAGCAGTGCTGTCTCCAATACCCTGCTTTATTTTTTGCTCCCCAGAGCTGTGACATTATAGAGTATAATAGTTATGAACATAGTCTGTGAAGTTGGATTCTTTGGATTAAAATCCTGGCTCTGCTATTTTTTGACTGCTTGAATTTGGACAAGTCATTTTATCTCTCTGTGCTTTGATTTCTTTATCTGTTGAAAGGAGATCACCTGTTTCACTGGAAAGTTCTGATGAGTTCGTGATTTTGTACTCAAAGTGCTCAGAATAGTGCCTGGCACATAGTTAGTTTTCAACACATGTTGGTTATTTCTTTGCTTCTTTGCTTCTTATGTTTCTACTCCATTTGAATTTGAGCCCTGTAAGAGCAGGAAACCCATCAGCCTTGTTCATCGTGGTTTTGGCGGCTTCTCTTTCTCTACCTCTTCCTCCTCCTCCTTTTTTAATTGAAGTAAAGTTCATATAACATAAATTTAACAATTTTAAAGTGTAAGATTCAGTGGCATTTAGTAGATTCACAGTGTTGTGTATCTGTCACCTCTATTTTGTTTCTTAAATGCCTTTTACCATGTGGAAGCAGTTCCCTTCTCTTTCTATTATAATTTGTTGAATGTTTTTGTCATGAAACAGTATTGAATTTTGTCAAATATTTTTGTATCAATTGAGAGATATCATTTTTTCCCTCCATTGTATTAATGCCGTGTCAATGTAACTGATTGATTGTTCACATATTGAGCCATTTTTTTGCATTCCTGGTATAAATCACACTTGGTCATAGAGTATAGTCCTCTTAATATGCTGTTACTAAAATGGATTTGGTTGCTAGTATTTCCATAAGAATTTTTGCTTGTATATTTATAAGGGATATTGATCTAGAGGTTTTTATTTTTTTTTCCTTGTGATGTCTTTATCTAGCTTTGGTATAAGGGTAATGCTGGCCTCATAGAATGAATTAGGATGTATTCTTTTTTCTTCTATTTTTTTTTTTTTTTTTTGAAGAGTTTGAGAAGAATTTGGTGTTAATTCTTCTTTAAATGTTCGGTAGAATTCACCAGTGAAGTCATCTGACATTGGCTTACTCTTTTGTGGTAGTGTTGTGGGTTTTTTAAAAAAATTATTATTACTTGTTAAATCTCTTTACTTGCTAAAGGTATATTCTGGTTTTCTATTTCTTCTCAAGTCAATTTTGGTAGTTATCGTGTTTCCAGAAATTTTTTCAATTCATCTAGGTTATCTAGTTTATTGGTATACAATTATTCAAAGTATTTTCTTGTAATTCTTTTTATTTCTATAAAGTTAGTAGCAATGTCTGTACTTTTATTTGTGGTTTTAGTAATTTGAGTGTTCTCTCATTTCTTCTTTGTCAGTTTAGCTAAAAGTTTGTCCATTTTTTCCTCTTTTTAAAATAAACTACTTATGGTTTTGTTGATTGCATTGTTCTTCTACTATATTTCATTTAACTCCACTGAAATTTTTATTCTGTGGTTCCTTCTAGCTTTGGGTTTAGCTTGCTCCTGTTTTTCTGCATCCTTAATGTGTAAGGTAGGTTATTAATTTGGTATTATTTTTCTCTTCGAGTGGAGGCGTTTATAACTATACATTTCCCTCTGAGCATGACTTTCAGTGGATCCCATAGACATTGGTATGTTGTGTTTTCATTTTCATTTATCTCAAAGTATTTTCTAATGGGATAGATCCTTTGAAAGCCTAAGATATTTTACAATTTTTTTTTTTTTTAAAGAAAAAGAAAAGAACTGGTTTGTGGACATAGATACGTTTCTAACTTTCCTCGTAGTTTCTTCTTTGGTCCACTGGCTGGTTAAAAAGTGTATTGTTGAATTTTCACATACATGTAATTTTTTAGTTTTCCTTTTGTAATTAATTTCAACTTTTATTCCATTGTGGTTAGAGAAAATACTTTGTATAATTTTAACCTATTAAAATGGATTGAGACTTGTTTGGTGGTCCAACGTAGGGCCTATGTTAGAGAATAATCTATATGTATTTGAGAAGAGTGTATTCTGCAGCTGTAAGGTAGAGTGCTCTAGACATGTCTTTTAGGTCTAGCTGGCTCCTACTGTTGTTCAAGGCTCCTATTTCCTTATTCATTATCATAAGTGGGGAGTTAAAATTGCCAAATATTATTGTAAAATGATTTCTCCCTTTGAGACTGATATATATATCTCTCTATCTATATATATAGATAGAGAGATATATATATGTATTTATAGATTTAGGGGTTTTTTTATGTGTAAATATGTTTATAATTGTTATAGCTTTATGATGGATTGACCCTTTTGTTGATAATGTCTTTTTGTGTCTCTTTTAACAATTTTTGTCTTACATTTTATTTCTTCTCACATTTGTATAGTAAAATCAGCTCTCTTTAGGTTACTATTTGCGTGGAATATCTTTTTCCGTCCTTTCACTTTCAATCTGTTTTTGTCTTTGGATCTAAAGTGAGTCTTTTATAAATAGTATATAGTTGGGTCGTATTTGTTCATATCTATTCTTTCGGCGTCTTCATTTTTTGTTGGACAGTTTGATCCATTTACATTTAAAGTAGTAATTGGTAAGAAAGGACTTCTGCCAGTTTTCCATTTCTTTTCTATAAATTTAGAACTTTTGTTTCTCAATTCTTCCATTAATGCTTTCTTTTGTCTAAAAGAGTGTAATTAGATTCCTTGTACTATAAATGATAAATGCCTGAAGGGATGGAAACTCCTTTCTCTGTGATGTGATTATTTCACATTGTATCAAAACATCTCATGTATCCCATAAATGTATACACCTGCAATATTTTTTATACTTTTATTTTAAATTCAGGGGTACATGTTGAAGTTTGTAAATATGTGTCATGGGGGTTTGTTGTACAGATTATTTAATCACCCAGGTATTCAGCCTAATATCCATTAGTTATTTTTCTTGATTCTCCAGACTGGATAATCTCAATTGACTTATATTGAGGTCCATGAATTCTTTCTTCTGCCCGCTCAAATCTGCTGTTGAACCATTTTAGTGAATTTTTTTTTTATTTCAGTTATTGTAGTTTTCATTTTCAGAATTTCTATTTCTTTTATTTTGAAAGTTTCTCTCTATTTATATTTTCTATTTGGTGAGGCATTTTAATCTTTGTTTTCTTTAGGTCTTATTCTATGGTTTCCTTCCACTTATTGAACATATTTAAATTTTAAAGTTTTTTTCTAGAAAGTCCAATCAATGTTCAGGCTTCCTCAATGGCAATTTCTACTGATTTCTTTTTTTTTTTTTTATGTGAATGAGCCATACATTTTTGTTTCTTTGCATGCCTTATAAATCCTTCTTGAAAACTAGACATTTTGAATATGTAATGTGACAATTCTGTAAATCAGACTCTCCTCCTTCATTGATATTTGTTGCTACTGCTTGTTGTGAGTTGTTACTGTTTGCTTATTTAGTGACATTTCTAAACTATTTTTATAAAGTCTACCTTTGTGTGTGTGTGTGGGGAGGGGGGCACTGAAGTCCGTGTTCTGTTACCTTAGTGTGGTCAGCTAGTGTTTTGACAGAGTTTTCTTAAACACTTGGGGCTAAAACAAGAAAAAGAAAGAAAAAGAAATATTAATAAAAATTTTTCAGTCTTTTGAAACTGACTCTATATTGGGACACTCCTTTAATATTTAGCCAGGCTGTTGACAACTCCACTTTAACTTTCAGTTCCTGCATGTGCGAAGCTGGAACGTCAACCAGAGGTGACAGTTAGGGTTTTCTCAGTCTTTTTCAGAACATACATCTAACTCTAAGCTTGTGTGTGCCCTTCTTGATTCCCTGTGTACATGGGAACTTTCAAAATCCTTTGTTCTCCCAGGTACTTCCTTTTCCAACATTTTCCCCACTGTTTTTCAGCCTGAGTGTTGCTTGTCTGGTTGTTGTCCCTTGCCCCTGGCTGCTGCACTCAATGCTTACATCTTTTCAGCAACAACTTTTCAGGAAGCTGCCCAAGTCAGATGAGATGAAGGCAAGCCCTGCTCCATTTCTTCAGGGAGCTGCTCAACAGATTAAAATAGACAATCACAGTCCCTTGAGAATAATGCCTGTATTGCTCCGTTTAAACCTGGAAACCTGAACCAGCAGTGCGGGCTGCTTGACCTCCATCACCACTGATCTAAGGACAGGAGAATGGTAGGCAGTTTAAGATGTCACAGTACCTTTTACTGCAAAACAGCAGCTTCTTTTATTACTGCACCCATCACTCATTGTCGTAAGTTTTTGACTGAATTCCAAAATTCCGTAGGAGTTGATTCTGATAGTTTTTGTCAGCTTATTGCCTTTGTGGATAAATAGAGCCCTAGAGTTCCCACCTCTGTCATTTTCAACCTAACTTTATGTCTCCTTTTTTAGTAATCTTTATTATCATCATCCACAAATGTGGACATGCTAGTCTGTGTGTCCTCATTCTGTCTGGATTCTTCTAACAGCTACGTTTTGGCTACCCTAGGGGTTAGGGTAACATACACTTGGGAGGATAAAACTGGGGCCCACACAGACCTTGGAGGTACGTTCAGGGCCATTCAATAGAACATTCCATGTGCCCAGTTACCAAAGCATGGTCCATAGATGAGGGCACTAGCTCCAGCTGGGAACATTTCTTTGGCACTGTGGACTTCTTGACGGAGTGGAAGGGAGAGGGTGGTCATTGGCAGATAAGGGCCTAAGTCTTTCCCAAGTCTTAGAGTGGGCTGGGATGTTCACACTGGTGCCTGCAGGAACCCTCACAGTGTGGGAGGGAGCTGTGGTGAGAGGAGAAGGGGAGGGGCCAAAACCCCTGTGCGGCTGAGTTCCAAAGTCTCAACTTGAACGTGACCTTCTAGGCTTTTATGAAGGTGTGATTCTCAATGCAGGAGCATGGAACATGTTTTACGTAACGGTTTTTGAACTTGATTTATAATGTCCAAGTATTTAGACACATGGGGAGCCCATATTTGTGCTCTAGCTCCAAGCTCTGCCAGCATTAAGAGGTGGGCTGTTGAACGGTGTCTGTCTTGGCTTGTCTGAAGCTTGAGGCTCTTGATCCTTTCTCTTTCTTGCTCAACCTCTTCACTAGGCATCAGGGATACCACACCCTCCTGAGTTTCCTCCCATCTCACTGGCAACTTTCCTCACTTTTCTTTGTTGATTCCTCTTCCTTTTCCTTACACAGTAACATTGGAGGGCTCCAGGGCTCAATCCAGGGTCCTCATCTCTTTCTATCCCTGCTCCTGGTATTAGATCTCCATCCCAGACTTCTCTTGTGAATTCAAACCCGATGTATCCCCTGCCTGCTCAAGATGTTTTGACTTTCTCTATCAGACACCTGCTTCATCTTTCAATTACTCAGGCTTCAAATATTGTCCTTGACTCCTCTCCTACTTTTGCACACCTTATCCAGTCATTCAGGAAATTGTCTTGGCCATGCTCAGAAAATATTGTATCCTGGATCTCACTGCTTCTCATGACTCCCCTTGCCTTTACCTGGTCAAGGCTACCGTCATGGCTCATCTGATTGCTGCTAGAGCCTCAGACTGGATTTCTGGGTTTCACCCTCATCTGCTGCAGCTTGCATGATTCTTGTACAACTAAAGTCAGATCATGCCTCTCTGCTTCTCAAAAGTCTCCGGCGGCTCCCCATTTCATCTTCAATAAAAGCAAAAGCCCTTCTGGAGGTCAATGGTGAGCATATAATTCAGTCCTGGTCGGGGACAACCAAGTATATGACAGTGATTCAAACTTGTGAAAAGATGGTTGCTCTTTGGTGCTGGACTTGGGCTGGGAGAGTGAAAGCCTGGATTTGGAGGATGCTGTTTGGCAGGTGGAGTGGGCTGGGCCAAGGGCAAAGCACTGAAAAAAAAGGGCTGAGAAATAGACAGGCATTTTCTGGACTCTGTAGCTATACCACAGGGCAATACACATAACTTAGTCTGACTTAGCGCAGATGGAGCTGTATTCTGTTTCCTGCAAGCAGGAGTCTTAGCTACAGCAGAGGTAAAGGGAGAGGCAGAAATTGACATTCACTGAACAATTCCTTTTGGCCTGAGACCATGCTAGGTGAGTTACACTAATTATCTTATTATATTCAACTCTTTCTTTTGTTATTTGTTTACAGTTTCAGTCCATTTCCCTTACCTATAATTATCTTTCAGTTCTTCTCTGGCACATGCTTTGAAACACCTGATCAAAACTCTGATTTTCATAATAATACATTCACTTTGCCTCCCATTAATATTTATGTAAATGGTTTCTCTATGTTAATTGCTAGTTGCTCATACATTTTGTGTGTGTCTGTGAGAGTGTGTTTTTATTTGGACTAGAAACTTTCTGGCAGCAAAGGCAATACCTTCTATTTCTTCTTTATCTCCTCTCAGCATCTAGTACCATTATTTGTTGTGCCCAAAGAACTTTCTAAAATATTACTTGTAGTGGTTTAAAAATATTATTTGCCACAGGGCACTACATTATTTATGGTGGCTTTAAAATAATTTATTTATAACAAGCCATCTAAGAAAGATTATGCTTATTGTATCCTTTTAGAAATTTAGACAAAAACATATAAAGTCCTTCGACAGTGTGAGGTACGTTATTAAATGTTCAGTAAGTGGTATTACTATTATCTAAGAATTTTCCCACATTAGCACATTCTGTTTAACTCTATCTTGTGATATTGTCATTCATGTCCACATCTTACTTCCTTTGATACACGACAAACCCTTTGATGCTGGATCACTGTGCACTGCCGATTTGTGGGAAAAAGTGTGGAAAAATGGGAAGAAAAGAAGTTTAGAATTAGACTGGATTGGATTTGCGTCAATCGCAGTAGCTGGAAGATCACAGCTTTGTTATTTTATTCCATGCTGAGCTTCAGTTTGACCCTTCTGTAAAATGAATATTGGTCACCTAACTCTTAGAACACTGATGAGCAAGAAATGAGGAATTTCAAATACATACTGCCTGGTATATAGGTGGTAACTCAGCAGTTAACATTTCTTCGTCCATGGTTCTCTGTGATGTTTTTCCCAGTCCCGTGGTTTTCCCTCTCAATGAAGGCAGATTGAAAACACACTGGGCTTATTTATCCATGCCACTGGAGCACGGGACGGTGTCTTCTTCATGCGTGTCGCCAGTGCCCAGCACGGGGCCTGGCAGAGAGTAGAGGCTCCCTGATTGTTGCGGATCCGAACCTCTCACATACCTTATGTCTATCTTCACCTGGAAAACAGTCCTAGGCTTGTCTGATGGGTTCATTCAGCTGCCATTGTAATTGTAACTTAAAATAAAGTCATAAATATACAGAGAAGAGATGCACACCTAGATTCTGAGGAACATGACGACTGTGAATCTTTAAATCTCTGAGCACTCTCTGGGTTCCCTGACCGTGTTTATGCTAGTTTCAAAAAGGCACCCACTTGAGAGTGTTGATTTGTCTTTGGGCTCACTATGTCGCTCGGATATTGAGGAAACCTTATATTACACAATGTGCACGTGAGCTTAACGCCTGGGGAAAGCCGGGGTTCGTGGCCTTGCCTGCGCCAGGCGCAATCTAGGCCAACTTTATCTCCATTGTTTCTCCACCGCCTCTCACTCCTCAAGAGTCACTCTTAGCAGACGTGGCAAACCGTGCCAAAGTATATGGGTGTACAAAGAGGTGGGGGGCAGGTGCTCTGTTTGGCACTGGAACCTGCCAAATTGACTACACTTTGCATTTCTGGCTCTTTCATCCACCCGGTTTCCAGCTCCAGGTGCTCGCAGGTCTGGGTTTTCATCGAAGCCACATGTACATTGTTTTTCTGAATTTCCATTGCAGCTACTTGCATATAAATTTTTTTGATCTCTATACAATTGATTCCAGGGTTTGAAACACATTTAGACCAGTGATTGAATGACTTTTCTCAGACTCTGTGACTGCATAGCATGAAGTTATTTGTTTTTCTACCCAACCTTTAGATTGTAGAGTTTTAACTGATCGTTCATTGTTGTGAACCATCTGAAGTTCATGGCATTTGTCCTTAAAATAAATCAAAGATAGATCAGTGGAGTTCTAACTTGAAGTTTAAAGAAGTTGCCCCAAATCTTCACTCATAATATAAATATTTGAAGATCACATTTAACTTTTTAAAAGTATTTTTCCCTCTCCCACTTGATCTGGTATAATTAACATTAGTTTCACTTGATAGGACAATTCACGTGTTTGCTTCCAGAATTACAAAAAAGAGGTGTAAAAAAATTGTCAAAGATGGTAAATAGAAAAGGTGCTGTTACGTCGTGAGAGTTCAGTGTATCTCAGTCTTGATTTAATAAGTATTGTGCTTCTATGGGGAAGGAACCATTGTGTGAAAAAAATGTAGTGTGCAATTAAGCTTTGTCTTCAAGGAATCTGTAAGTAAGTACCTGGTAGTGAAGAATAACTGGTGTGTAGGAAAAATTGCTAACGAGACCTGAAAGGTAAGTCAATGCACTCTACAGATTCAGAGGAGACAGCACCTTCAATTGTTGATGGAAGGCTTCCTAGAGGAAGTGTCACTTGAAATAGGAGTTTGTTATTTTCTCATCTCATCAGATGCTGATAAACTATAAAGTGGTAGCGAGCTGTTCTGAAAGGATCCATTTGGTACTAAGTAAGCCTTATGCCAAATAATGTGTTGGAAAATAAATATATTTTGATACTCATTTATTTAACAAACATTCATTGAGCATCTACTAGGAGATACCAGGACAGACTTATTATCTGTTATTAATATGCTAATGTTTATTGGAAGTAGCAGTCAAAAAAGAAATAGATAGAAAATATCAAATGAGAAGAGAGGTGAGTGTTGTGATGAAAGTGACGTGGAGGGATGATAAAAGGCTCGTGATCTTCACTCCCCCACTCCCTCTCTGGGAACCTGTAGGGTTTGTTGTAGATTTTCTCAAAACTTTGAAAACAAGTTTTCAAGAGTTAGAAGAGGAGTTTTTGGTTTGCTGTTGCTGCTGTTTCCAAATGAAGGATGAGCGTACCTGATTTCACATTAAAATACGGATGGTACTGAGTACCCTCTGATGTGTGAGTCCGTGGCATACAATTATCTAGCTGTGGGGATTTCTGCTAAAGGTCTAAATCAGACTTTGCATATTTGTACCCAGGAAATCACCAGAATCATTTGTGTCAAGGTCAAACACATCGCAGAATTTCATTTCCCCTCAGATTAGTAGAAAACAGTCTCCAGTGCTATAATTCACTGTGTTCCTCTGTCCCTAATAGAATACAAGGTTTGGGATACCTAATAAGAGATTCTAATGCAATGAGTTATTTTTCATGAGCATAATGATTAATTAAGTTAGAACCTCAAAGGAGATTTTCACCCACACACTTTGGGTTTTCTGTCTTGGGAGACCGGGATGGCTATTGTCCCCGGTCCCTCCGTGATCATCCCCACAACTCTCACCCTGCTTCCTCCTCCGACATCAGGCCGGGTTCTGTGATGGGAGGCTCTGCGGGGTGTGGAACAGGAGGAAGGGTGTGGAGTTACTGTGTTCAATTCCTGATCCCTCGGTGTCTCTCTGCACAGTTGCCGTGGGGAGAGGTGTGCCTATCTCAAAAGCTCCAGCCCCTGTTCTCCTCCTTCCCCCTGACCCCCTACTCCCGCTCCTTGCTCTGCCTGGGATATTCCACGATTCCGCATGGGTTCCCACATCCTGCTCACACCTTTGCAGTCTCTTTATATAACACTCCTCCCATTACCCGGCTTGAGAGTGCCATCTGTTTCCCACCAGGACCCTGACTGATACACAGAAAACCTAGATTTGTGAGTGGAGCTACACATTTGTGCTAGAAATCAGAAATTTGTTTTGCTTTGATCCCTTTAAGTCAGATTGGTTTCCGCTCAGTATTCTCACACTTTGATATTTGTCCCAGAACGCAAAGTTAAATGACTACTTAGGTATAGAAAAAGACGATCATTTTGTTTCATTTTCAAAAGCATTACCCTATAATATGGGGTGAGGATCTATTTTTAGATGGCTGGGGGGGGGCTCAGCATCTTTGAATAAGTTACATTAACAAAACATCAGAGTAATATATTCTCATATTTTATTGGTTAGCAGTGGGTTGAGGTGGGAGAAGCCAAGACTTAAAATACAGTGATTAATCAAAATAAAAAGGCATCTCTTACTCACATGAAGGTTAGAAGGTCGGCAGTTCGGGAGACCTATGGCAGCTTTACCCCACAAAGCCTTCAGGACACAGGCTCTCCACCATATTTCCATCAGCGGGAAGGATGCAAGGCACAGCGGAAGGGAAGGGAGGAAGGCGAAGGAAATATTGTCACATGCTGCAATGTGGATGAAGCTGGAGGACGTTTGTGAGCTCCAGATTTAACAAGAAACAAGCCAGGCATGGAAACACAAATAGCGTACAGTCTCACTCATACATGGGATCCAGAAAAGTTGATCTCATAGCGGTGAGAGGAGCATGGTGGTGACCAGAGAATGATTGGGGCGTGGGGAGATGTTGGTCAAAGGTTACAAAACTTCAGTTAGAAGAAATCAGCTTGAGAGATTGTTTGTACAATATGGTGTTGTAAATGTGTCGTATCCTTGGAAAATGCTAATTCAGTGGGTGTTCCCAGCAGGCAAATGATAACTGTGTCCCATGATGCATATAGATTAGCTAGATTTAGTCATTTCACAATGTATATATGCTTCAAAACATCATGCTGTACATGATAAATACATACAGTTTTTTTTTTTTTTTTTTTTTTTTTTTCTGAGAGAGAGTTTTGCTCTTTTTTGCCCAGGCTGGAGTGCAATGGTGTAATTTCGGCTCACTGAAAGTTCTGCCTCCTGGGTTCAAGCTATTCTCCTGCCTCAGTCCCCCAAGTGGCTGTGATTACAGGTGCGTGCCACCACACTGAGCTGATTTTGTATTTTTAGTAGAGACAGGGTTTCACCATGTTGGCCAGGCTGGTCTCGAACTCCTGACCTCAGCTGATCTGCCCTCCTTGGCCTCCCAAAGTGCTGGGATTACAGGCTCGAGCCACTGTGCCCAGCCGAAATATATACAATTTTATCTGTCAGTTAAAACATTTTTTAAAAAATCGAAGAAGACAGGACAGCAGCGGGGCGTGTCTGCCGTTTTGAACCAAGATGTCCAGAAGCTGTCCCCGTTGCTTGGGCTTTCTCTTGTTCAGAGCGAGGCCTCATGGCCTTCCTTAGTTCCACTGAGGCTGAGAGATGCTGTCCTTATCTGAGGCATCCACTTGCCTGGCTTTTAACTGTAGAAGAATTGGAGTTGGTAAATCATTTCTATAGATAATCAGATATAAAGTGATTTAGATTTTGTGAGCCATGTGACATCTGTTTCTCCTTCTCCTTCCTCCAACACTTAAAAAATGTAAAAACCAGCTCTTGAGCCACTCACAACCAGTCAGTTCATATCTGGCTCATGAACCACAGTTTGCCCTCTTCGGTTTCTTTATCTGTAGATGAGAAAAATATTGTTGCACATCTATATTTAAACATACATAGTCTTAACATGTGTATATATTAAGATTAAATCAACTCATATAAAGAAATTGGATTAGTGGACCGGGCATGGTGGCACATGCCTGTGATCCCAGCACTTTGGGAGGTGGAGGCGGGAGGGTCACGAGGCTGAGAGACTGAGGTCATCCTGGCCAAATGGTGAAACCCTGTCTCTACTAAAAATACAAAAATTAGCTGAGCGTGGTGGCGTACACCTGTAATCCCGGCTATTCGGGAGTCTGAGGCAGGAGACTTGCTTGAACCCAGGAGGCAGAGGTTGCAGTGAACTGAGATTGTGCCACTGCACTCCAGGCTGGTGACAGAGTGAGACTTCATCTCAAAACAAAACACAACAAAATTTGGATTAGTGCCTGGCACTTTGGAAACAGTCTGTGCTGCTGTGAGAAGGCACTCTATGCAGTGATCAAGTGGACAGGCTGAAAGCCAGAGGACGTGGGTTTGAATCCAGACTCCACCATTTCCGGGCAGACTCTTGAGTATCTCCGTGCTTTAGTCTCTTCATTTTTCTCTTTGGGTTGTTGTGGGAATTAATGCATACATCTTCCTAGAATAGTGCCTAGGATATAGTCAGTTGTCATCAATGGCTAACTATTCATATTATATCCAGTGTTTTCATTTATGAATTTTAGAAACTATCTTTTGACTCACAAACAGAAAAGTGAGGAACAATCGCAATTATTCTATCCCTCTCTCTTCATCCCAGCGTTTGATATATAAACATTTTTAGTTCTTCTATTGATTACTTTGACATTGCCTGTAATGTAGTTTAACTGTTCTGTTCCATATCGAACACGCCATTTTCTATCAACACCCTGCTTTGTAAGACAAGTGTGAGCACCTGTGCCGTTTCCTCTGCTTTCCTGTCTTCTATGACCCGCTTCTCAACAGTTTATTCTTTTTTTTAAAAATATATTTTATTGCATTTTAGGTTTAGGGTACATGTGAAGAACATGCAAGATTGTTGCATAGGTACACACGTGGCAGTGTGGTTTGCTGCCTTCCTCTCCATCCTATATCTGGCATTTCTCCCCATGTTATCCCTCCCCAACTCCCCACCCCCTGCTGTCCCTCCCCTAGTTCCCCCCCAACAGACCCCAGTGTGTAGTGCTCCCCTCCCTGTGTCCATGTGTTCTCATTGTTCAACACTCGCCTATGAGTGAGAACACACAGTGTTCGATTTTCTGTTCTTGTGTCAGTTTGCTGAGAATGATGGTTTCCAGGTTCAGTCCCTACAAAGGACACGAACGCATCATTTTTGATGGCTGCATAATATTCCATGGTGTATATGTGCCACATTTTCCCTGTCCAGTCCATCATCGACGGGCATTTGGGTTGGTTCCAGGTCTTTGCTATTGTAAACAGTGCCACAATGAACATTCATGTGCATGTGTCCTTCAGAATGTTGAGGAATGTCTACACTCCATCTTGCAGTCACAACCAAGCATTTCCTGCTTTTGCCGAAAAAGATATTTAGATTTTATGTCTTTATAACCTTACAGATTTACTATTTCTATTATTTCTTACTATTTCTTACTTACTATTTATGTCACCACAACCTTGCAAATAACGTTTTGTTCTAGACCAAGAGGCATGTGCCAATACTACCTAGCTACCATCGTGTGCCCAATGCTCTGACTCCTGGATCACGCTAAGGAGATTGTTTCCAGCATCAAGGTCAAATGAACTCTTTTCTTAGACACCTTTTGTTTCTTCGGATAAAACCACAGTTTAATTTGCTGTTTACTTAGACCACGGTTTTCATGTATGTTTTTTTGATTTTCCAGAATTTCTCTTCACTTTCTCCTATTCCAGCCATTTCCTCTCTTTGGTCACCCTCCTTTCTCCCCCAGAGATTGCCCAGCTTGCATTGTCTTTTCCTAAAATCATAGCACTCCTTCCATTTACTCCTTCCCCGTCTCTCCCCATCCTCGAAATCCTTCTATCCTCTGAAATCCACAGCTCTCTGAAAACATCTGTATTTCGCTCTCACACTTGAAGTTTTGCTGGGGCTGACATTCTAGGTTAAAAAACTTATTTTCTCTCAAAGCTTTTAAGGTATTATTCTACTAACTTTTAGCCACAGTGTGGCTGTGAGAAGGCCGATGCAGTTGTGTTTATCATTGCTTTACAGTTGTTTTTGTTTTTCCTACTGGAGCTGGCACTGCTCTGACATTTGATGATAATGTGTCTGGGTCGTCACATTGTTTATTTATTGAGCTGCCCACTAGAGGCCTTGTAGTCTGGAAATTCAACTCCTCTTTCACTATGGGAAATTATTTTATGTCATTTCCCCATTTCTACTTTCTCAGTTTTTCTAGGGCTCTTTTTCATTGCATATTGAGACTATTGGACTGATCTCTTTTTTTCTTTCATATTCTCAGTCTTTTGTCTTTTTATTTTACGTAAGATAAAAGTTTCTTTTTTCTTGACTTTCTGTTTTAGGGCTTCTCTTCAAACTATTATTTTCGCAATTCCATATTTAAATTTTAAGAGAATCCTCTTATTTTCAGCTTAAAAATTTTACATATGGCCTTTTTCTCATTGTATGAATATAATATCTCACCTACTATTTTAAATTTTATTATTTAGAATTTTTAGTTTTTTATTATTATATTCCTTGAATTTACTCTAATTCCTCTGGGGTCAATTTTTCTATTGATATATTGGGTCTTTTTCTTTCTAGTGATTATTTTTTAATATAACAAATGATTTGTTTATGCTTTCTTGGGTAGAAAGTATAACTTTCCTTTGTTATTACATATTTAAGATTTTTTAAAAAAATTCTGTCCCTTTCCTTTGAGTAGAAATTCTGGCTGAAGATTCTGGGCAGAGGAGAAAAGGGTTTAATTACCAGGAATCTCTTTGCTTTCTAGTAACCAGGTAAGAAAGGAGTCAAGCTGGGACCCTACCAAATGCCAGAATAAGAAGGCTTTTCCCTGGAGATAGAAATGCATACATGAGATGGCTTGGAGCTTCCCAGACACTCAATGACACATTTTTAGAGGACAGCTGTCATGTTTGCCCGCGTGGACATTCCAGCTTCACATCCTCTATGGGCACGGTTGGAGGAGCTGGGGTGGACATGCGGGTAGCTGGGACGGCTGCAGTCTCACTCCTGCTTGCACCATCCCCATCACTCTTAGACACTCTGGAGTTTGTCAGACAGACTGGCATCATCTCTTCTGCAGCCTCTTAAGAGTAGATTCTGGGCCACAGCTTTCTCCCTGCATTCATGCATCCATCCTCTCTCATCTGCGTTTCATTTTCTTGAAACATGGCGAAGTCATCCTTCATTGACAAGCCCTTTCCAGTTACTGATGTGAGGTTCCTCCCTTTTTTATCACTTTTAACTTTCATGTCTGTGGGGTATCAGGACGAGGTAAATCATGCTGACTGATTTGTCACCTGGAGCCCCAAACCTAGGTTTATCTTTGAGATTGAAAAGTAAGTGATATTGTTAGGATGAGTATGTCTTAGAGATCTAGTGTACAGCATGGTGGCTACAGTAAATAATGATAAATACTTCAAAATTTTTTTAAAGAAAAAGAAAAGTGTTATTTTTCCTGGTTTTGGTTTGTTTAGAAGTTGAAGATTATGTTATAATTGTATGTATTGAGAAAGCAGAGCATATTAGCCAAGCACTTAAACGTTGGAGTCAGAGTCACTTAAGCTCAAATCCAGTGACTGCTATATTATGGCATCTCAGGTTTCTATTTATACACTGGGAATAACAATGATCATAATAATCACAGTGATACATACCTTACAACCAAATAATAAAGTGCTAAACGTGGTTCTTGGCAAATGGCAAATTTGCAAAGTTATCAGCTTTATTATTATTTGTTAAACCTTTTTATAGTTTAATAGATATGTTAACTACAAAATGTTAATAATTTCAGGTAATATTTCTATTTTGTTATATTATTAAGATCCTTTCTCATTAGAAATGGCAGTTTTTGGCCGGGTGCGGTGGCTCATGCCTGTAATCCCAACACTCTGGGAGGCTGAGGCGGGCAAATTACCTGAGGTCAGGAGTTCGTGACCAGCCTGGCCAACATGACAAAACCCTGTCTCTACTAAAAATACAAAATTAGTGGAGTGTGGTGGTGGGCTCTTATAATCCAGCCACTAAGGAGGCTGAGGTAGGAGAATGGCTTGAACCCAGGAGATGGAGGTTTCAGTGAGCTGAGCTCAGGCCATTGCTCTCTAGCCTGGGGAACAAGAGTGAAACTCTGTCTCAAAAAAAAAAAAAAAGGCATTTATTGTAGGGGCTTTAATCAGATTTAATGTATTTCATCAGGGATGTAAGACACTTTCCAGGCCCTTGTTTAAATTATTCTAACATTTCTCTACATCTTAAAAAATGGCAAGACTCTTAAACTTTGTTATACATACTCTGTATTAGTTTTGGGGGGAAAAAAGGCTTCTTTTATAATATCTCATTCTTTATTAATTGGCTTAACTACTTAGAATGCTTTGGGGGCACATTAAAATTCTACATAAAAGGAGTCTTAATAACTTTTTGATAATAACAAAAGTTCTGACTAAATTTAAATTGATTTTGTACCTTAGTATTAATAGCTGTACAGCTATTATATAGCTATTAATGATGACACAGCTATTATAATTACAGCTATTATAATAAATGAGGGAATTATCTTACTGGTTAAACATTACATTATCATCTGCATAAAATGGTAATTTTTTGCCGCTTGAAAATTCTTTATTAGCATAGCCATACTGTGTGTTTATGTTAGCTGAGAGTACCTTCCCAATAGAGTATAATGTTTCCTTGAAAATGGCAGAAAATATTAACACTTTCCAGTGAAAAGATAACCGACTACTTAAAATACCTTTAAAAATATTTTAGAGATGTGGAGTCTGGGTTTGAAATGTTTTGCAACTCTGTAATTAAATAAGGTAATCCCATTATTGTACTTAACTCCTTAGCTTTGCCGAGCAGTATCCATGTATCAGAAATGGTTGATTCATAGTGACCATTTTAATCCGGTGGTGATACTTTTAATTCACTTACGAATGACTCTCTGTGTGAAAGGTCACAGCTGCTCTGTCCTTTACGGTCAGCGATGGCTCCACTGCGTGTGAGGGATTTGGTTTTAGGCCACGGAGACTTTGCTCCGAGGACTAATGGAACTTTTATAAAGCCAGCACAGTCCCCACCATTTGTTCTTAGGGGAGATTTTATAATCAAGCTTTAATGATAGAAACGTCTATGGTTGGTACATTCAAGGACATCGTTCCCAGCTCTGTGAGTAAAAGATATGATCACCTCATATAAAGTAGGAAGGGAGATGAGGAGCGTGAACCTGAACTGCGCATCTGGGAGCAGTTCCAGGCACGGTGCTCTGTGAAATACGGTAGTAAAACCCAACTCTCCTGAAGCTTTATTGTCTGGCGGGTTAGTAACGGCCTGGTTGATTTCCGCAGGCAGGGCATTCACTTGCCCTCCGCGCCCCCACCTCTGCCCTGGCTAAAGAGCTTTACTTCCCTGAAAGCTCCTTCTGAACTCTCCAGTCCCTTGTTTACGACAGACACCTCTTCCACATCCTGCTGACAAACGCCGCACCTGCTTGCTTCGTCAGTTCAAGAGCTTCGGAGCTGTTGACATTTTGAGTCATTCTATTTTGATGACTGTAGGCAACGTCTTTCCAGATTGATACCTCATCCATATGTCTCTCCCTCTCACAAAAACGAAAATATACCTTGTTGTTTCGTTTTGCCATTCACTTTTATATGACACTTACAAAGGTCAGCACCCAAAAAGATTATTGCCTGTGTAATACGGTCGTGCAGTGGTGATGGGGAAACATATCTTGTCTCGGGATTTTATAAAATGTTCTCAGGAGAGCAACAGTGAACTGAGACGGATACAACAGAGTTCTGGGTTCTGGCGCCCTGCTGCTCAGACTGCAGGCCCTGGACCAGCAGCTTCACCATCTTTTCCCAGCTCGTTAGAAATGCAGGCACCCAGGCACCACTCCTGACCTCCTGCATCAGAGTCTCCCTTGCAGGCCCCGTGGAGATTTGTGTGTACGTTGAAGTTTGGGATGTACTGTGCAGCTGGCTGACTCACCTAAGGTTGTTTCTAGAAATGTCACATCTGATGAAAGACTTTACAACACAATAAACTAACACTCCTGTTCCATCTTCATCGTGGTCTGGAACATCGTAAACCGTAATGTTGGTTGAATGAATAAACAAAAGACCTGGGCTGCTCCTTAGCTGTTGGTCTCCTAGATGGTCTCGTAATATTTTTGGAGCGAGAGTTATATGGAATCATATATAACATCCCAGAATCTTTTTCCTTTTTTCCTTCTTTTGGCTTCATTTTTGTTCTGGATTCTTCCCATGAATATGATTTCTTTTTGTTGCTTTTTGGCTCTGAATACAACATTTTGTTTAACTGACAAGTAAACATTGTACATATTTATGGTGTAAAACAAGATGTTTTGATATGTGTATGCATTGTGGAATGGCTAAATCAAGCTACTTAGCATATGCATGACCTCACATATTTATCATTTGTTTTGTGGTGTGAACATTTAAAAGCGACTCTCTTAGGAACACTAAAAAGTAATCAGTATACTGTTATTAACTGCAGTTACCATGATGTGTAATAGATTTCTTGAATGTATTCCATCTACTTGAAATTTTGTGTCCTTTGACCGTCTCCCCAATCCCCCCTCCCTGCTGAACGCAGCAGATTTCTAAAGGCCATAGAAAAATATGCTTTAAATACAAGGAGGTGGGTGCTCTTTGGCAGCCCATGAGGGGATCCTGCCACACCAGCTGTTCCTCCCCACACAGGGCCAGGCAGTGGGGAGGTGGGAGCCTGAGGGGCAGAGGCTGCTTCGTGTCCACCAGTACAGAGCTGCAGCATTGAGTGGGAGGTGCAAGAAAAATCTCACTATTCTATCAAAGTGAATCTCAGGGAGCTCAAGCCAACTGTATCTTATTTACAGCAAAATTCTGACCACAGACTTTTGGGGATAATTTAAAAATCTGGACATGTGTCAGAATACTATGTCAATTCTTACATTGGTTAAAGGACCTTTGTGATGACCTTGGGCCCTCCTGGATGCCCCAGGATGATCCCCCCATCTGAAGGCCAGTTGATTAGTAGCCTTGATTCCCCTTTGCCATGCAAGGCAACACCGTCACAGTTTCCAGGGATTAGGATGCGGGCATCTTTAGGAGGCCGTTACTCTGCCCAACACAAATAGATGAGCAGAAAAGGTCTCAAAGTCTTAGCAAATTTTTGGACATTTTAGATTCTTTCCTTCAGTGTCTCAGGAAGTTGAACCTTATTTGCATGTTTTTCAACTCAAAGTAAACCATATCATCCTGATGGAAGCCACGTGGAAGAGCTGTGTTTTATCTCTTTCTGTGTATCTTTCTGTGTATTTGATTTTGAGGTCCCCAAAGTAAAAAGCCAGAAAAAAACAAAACAAAACAAAAACCTTCAACTTTTTTAAGGGGAGTAGATGGCAATTTACTTTGTATGAACTAAGATGCCTGGTAACCTGCATTTTCTCGTGTGAGCTACATGGTACAGTTTGACTAAGGGGGTTGCAGTTAAAAGAGAAATGATTTTCCTAGTATGCAGCATGATTTAGGGTAACTGCCTATCTCATTCACTCCTGTATTTTTATGCTTTTGGCCTCAGGACTCCAGGAAATCTTATGTTTTCAGTTGTGCCCACTTTAAACTCAGGAAAGGGGCATCGAAACTCTAAGTTCTTTTGTGAAGCGTTTCTCAGAACTACCCCTTCTCATTGTTTTTGAGGTTCATTGCAGGCACGTCACAGTTTTTTTGTTTCTCATTGCACAATTAAGATGAGTTTGGTGGCCACAGGGAGGTATATTTGAAATTGAACTTGGGAAGTAAGGGAGAACAGCCCTCCTCTTCCCTGTGTAGACAGCACTAAAATATGTCTTAAGGAAAGCGGGCCATGCTTTCCAGCACTTCTGTGGGGTGAGTGGCAAGAGGACAGATGACAAAGGGAGTGGAGACACTTTTATATGAGCACGAGTGTGAATCATCCATCTCTTCTGCACTGACGTACAAATGAAATTATACCCAGGGGATATCTCAGGCCAGCAACACGTGATGAAAACACTGTGAGTAGACTTTCTGGAACATTAAAATGTGACTCTTCTCCACTTTGTCCATGTGGTCATAGAGCCACCTCTTGTCTCTGGGTTTCTGTGCTAGATCCAGGCCTCCGGTAGGTGAGGACCAGCAGGAAGACTAAGTAGTTCTCTGTTGATTCTTATGAGTCAGGAACACATATAAGCCTCAGGGCACATCAAACACACACCAGTGAAATGTGCCAGGGCTTGAAGAATTGTAGGCCAGGTATTGATGAAAATAGTTCTGTGCTTTATCGTTACAGAGACTTTGAAAGAATTTCAGTGTTGGAATAATGTGGCAACTCTTTCTTAGAGTTGAGACCCTCATCTATCGGGGTCTGGCTGAATACACACACCCTACCTGTGTGCCAAAAGGTGATATTGTTTTTAAAAATCAGTTTTTGATTCAGAGCAAATTTGCATTATTAACTTGCCTGTGTCTTGAGTCGGTATATATGAAGAAAGAAGACTTCGAATCTAGGAAGTCCTACAGTCTTGTGTGTAAAATAACCCAACTTCATGTTATTTAACACTTTACAGCAAAATTAATGCAGGGTTAAAGGCAAAGCAGTGTGACTTACAGAAAACAGCAGTGGTAAAACATTATCTGGCAAATTATTTAAAATGCTCCTAATGCCAATATCAAAGGGTGAGAAAACTTAATAAGCATGGGAAGGGAAGAGCAATTAAAGGTGTCAAAAGATCCACAAAAATGAGTAACATCCAAATAACTAAAATAGAACTCGGAAAGAGGTGACATGGGAAAGGAGAGATGGCAGCTCGAAGCAGTGGTCCCTGAGCACCCTCCGTGTGACCCTGAGGGGTGGCCTTGGGCTGGCCCCAAGCCCAGCAGAGGGTGAAGCGATGGTGCTGGAGGAGTGAGCTGAGCCGTCTTATGAGACCTCAGACCTCGGACCTTAGCCCAGTGCTCCACGACCGTACACAGGGGAAAAGCCATCAGGCAAATCTGTGGAACCGGGAGTTCCTTAAAATTCAAAACTTGTGTGGAGGCAGGATTCTGAGACGGCCTCCAAGGTCTGCGAACCCTGCTGTACATGCCCTGCAGTACCCTGTGAGCAGGATGGAGCTTACCTCCATGGTGAGGTTTTGTGTGGTACAGTCGGCTTAGGAAGGGAGCTTGTCCCCAGCGGCCTGGCCTCATGTCCTGAGCCCTTGAGATCTGGGTCTAATGGTTGGGAAAGAGCATGCCAGAGAAGCCCAGCAGGAGAGGACTTTGATGTGAGAGAATTTTCTGTGGTTGAGTTTGAGGATGGGGGGGGGGCACCTGGTAAGGACTGACAATGGCCTCTTGGCGCTCGGAGCAGCCTGGTGCCAGCCAGCAAGAGAAGAGGGACTGTCCTACAGCTACAGGAGTGAATCCTGCCACAGCCTTGGTTTTGGACTTGTGAAACCCTAGGCAGAGAACCCAGCCACTCTGCAGGTGAACTTGTGACTTAAAGAACTGTGAGCTGCTCGGGGCTGAGGTGGGAGGATTGCTTGAGGCCTGAGTTTGAGATTAGCCTAGGCAACATAGTGAGACCCTGTCTTCCCCCGGAAGAAATATTTTAAAAAATAGTTGGATGTGGAGGCATATGCCTGCAGTCCCAGCTATTCAGGAGACTGAGGTGGGAGGATCACTTGAGCTCAGGAGTTTAAGGCTGCAGTGAGCTATGAGTGGGCCACTGCCCTCTAGCCTGGATGACAGAGGAAGACCTTATTTATTTATTTATTTGAGACAGAGTCTCACTCTGTTGCCCAGGCTGGAGTGCAATAGCGCAGCCTTGGCTCACTGCAACCTCCATTTCCTGGGTTCAAGCGATTCTCCTGCCTCAGCCTCCCTAGTAGCTGGGGCTACAGGCATGTGCCACCACACCGAGCTAATTTTTTTTTTTTTTTTTTTTTGTATTTTTAGTAGAGATGGAGTTCCTCCATGTTGGTCAGGCTAGTGTCAAACTCCTGACCTCAGGTGATCCGCCCCCCTTGGCCTCCCAAAGTGCTGGGATTACAGGCATGAGCCACCACACTCGGCCAAGACCTTATCTTTAAAACAAGAAAGAATAAAAGAGGCCAAGGGTGGTGGCTCACACCTGTAATCCCCACAGTTTGGGAGGCCAAGGCCAGTGGATCACTTGAGTCCAGGAGTTTGAGACCAGCCTGGGTAACATGGCAAGACCCGGTCTCTACGAAAAATGCAAAAATTAGCTGGGCATGGTGGCCTGTGCCTGTGGTCCCAGCTACTCTGGAGGCTGAGGTGCAAGGATCACCTGTGCCCCGGAGGTTGAGGCTGCAGTGAGCCAAGATGTGCCAATCTACCTTGGATACTGAGGAATGACTGCAATTTCTGTAATTCAAGAATATTTTAAATCAAAATTATAGATTTTAATTTTGCATTAGGAATCCCCAGAAGATACACCACTAAGAAGGATATCTGGCCAGGCACTGTGGCTCAGGCTTGTAATCCCAGCACTTTGGAAGGCTGAGGCAGGCAGATCACCTGAGGTCAGGAGTTCTGGACCAGCTTGGTCAACATGGCGAAACCCCATTTCCACTAAAAATACAAAAATTAGCTGAGCATGGTGGTGTGTGCCTGTAATCCCAGCTACTCAGGAGGCTGAGGCAGGAGAATCGCTTGAACACAGAAGGTGGAGGTTGCAGTGAGCCATAGTACTCCAGCCTGGGCAACAAGAGTGAGGCTTTGTTTCAAAAAATAAATAAATAAATAAAATTTAAAAGGAAGTCTTTGAAATAGACGTAGCCATATTCCCTACATGTTCAAAAAAGTCCACATTGCAAATGGCATTTTCCTTTGAAAGATTCCATCTAATTCATCCTGACCTTCTTACCCCTATAGGTATTGTCACCAAATATAAAGAGTACGGGCTCCAGTTTTAGGTCAATTTGGCCTTAAAACTTGGGCAACAGAAGGAAACCTGGTTAGGCTGTAGTTAGTTACACTTATTCACATGGCCATTCTTCAATGACCACTGCTGAGTGAAGCAAGGTTTTGTACACCCACGGCACCTGAGGCTGAACAGCCCTGTGATGCTCATTCCGGGGGGCTTTGCTTGAGAGAGAGAAGCATTGGTATCCCTGAGAAACACCCACACTGTCAGAAATAAAGGTGGTGATATCTTAGCCTGAATAAATTAGTTTCAAGACAGCATGTGGCATATCTTTCTGGGTTTAGCCCCGCACCCTCACACTGCTCATCAGAGGTTTCTTCCTGACACATACGGGAGAGGCTAAGTAATTGAACCCTCAGTGAATGGAGCTCTGTAGATACATCACCCTTCTGGGTCTTTCGAGCCAGTAGTGGAATAGTTTTCTTTTAAACCCCGTTCAGAGTGAGTTTGGCTCATTTCTTCCTTTCACTCGTCCAGGGTGGAAAGACAGAGAGAGTACTTGCAGTTTCCACTGACTAGTAGACAGGCATAATAATAATCAAAGAACACGAAACTGAAGCCAAAACCTTTGCCAGACGAAGAGAAACAAACGGCACCGAAAAATCATCGCAGACTTCCTGGCGGTTGCAGCGGCAGCTCTTGTTATTGTATTTCTCAGTCCCATCTTTCTGTTTTTCTTATGGCAAATGTCACATTGTTGACTTTCCATCGTGTAATGTCAAAAAGAATGATCATTAAGCAACCTTTGGAAAAAACAAACATCTTTACTTGGTGTGTGAAAGATCTGGAATGAAGAGATTTCTGAAAATGATTTCTGCACATTTCAGTGGAGTGGGCACTTAAAAAAGGCGTTGTTATTCTGAAAGCACTAGTTGATTGTGAGAAATTGGTTGCATTACTTTGGGTCAAAACCATACACAATGAGGGTAGATGGTTTTCCTATTGTTTTAAGGGCAGAAAAATATTTTATGGATGGCTAAGGATTGTGACAGAAGCTTCAGAAGGGGCATGGTAGAAGCCAGTCTGAGCCTCAGGGCTTAGAACCCCCGGCTGTGCACACCATCCAGGAGTGTCAGAAAGTGTGGTCTTTAAAAAAAAAAATTATTTGATTATATTTTATTGACAGATACAAGTGTGGCTTCTTGCCCAATCCCAATGTTTATGTATTTCCTTTCATAATAAATATGCACGTATCATTGACAAGCTAGGAAAGAAGAAGCCAGTAGGTCTACACGCTTCCCACCTCACCCCACCTCACTTGGGAACAGAGGAAACCTATGAGAAGGCTTTTCCCAATTTCCTCCTTCTCCAGTTACTACTCTTGTCATTGTTTTTATCCAGATGGCTATGCTCATCTTTCCTTTCTTCCTGACCAGGCTCCTGAGATGGCTCTGTGAATTTTCTTGTAGTTTTGCCTAAATAATCCAAGAAGCAGACCAGCATGTTGGCTCATGGGGGTAATCGCAGTACTTTGAGAGGCCACAGTGGGAGAATCACTTGAGGCCAGGAATTTGAGACCAGCCTGGTAGACATAGTGAAACCCCATCTCTACTGAAAATAAAAAAAAAAAAAATTAGCAGGGCGTGGTGGTGTGTGCTTGTAATTCCAGCTACTTGGGAGGTTGAGGCAGGAGAATTGCTTGCATCCAGGAGACAGAGGTTTCACTGAGCCGAGATCACAGCATTGCAGTCCAGCCGGGGTAACAGAGATGGAGATTCTGTCTCAAATAATAATCATCATCATCCTCATCATCCAGGGAGCTGTGGTGACATCAATGAAGAATTCCATTCACTGCATTTCTGTTGACTAGTGTCTCTTAAGATAGGAGTTAGCTAGGTGAAGAGGTCTTGAAGGAGTATTCTCTGGGAAGAATAGACAAGATGGGTTGCAGGGAAGGGGAGATGATGAGACAAGAGAGGAGACAGATGGGGCCACACAGGCTGACCTTGTCGGCTACGTGGAGATTATTGCTTCTGAATAACAGCACTGGGAGGCCCCTGAAGGGTAAAACTGAAGGATGAAGGGAGGTGCTTACAGAGGACACCTTGCTGGCTGCAGCATGGAGAATGGATTAAAGGAGGGAACAGAGAGAACAGTCAGGAGAATGTTCCAAGATCCCGGCAAGAGGTGGTAAACATTGAGTATGCAAAAATCTGAAATCTGAAATGCTCCAAAATCCAAAACTTTCTGAGTGCTGACCTGACAGCACAGGTAGAAAGCTTTACATGTAAGTACTAAATACAAACTTTAATTCATATATAAAATTACTAGAAATATTGTATAAGATCACCTTTAGGCAATGTGAGTAAGGTATATATGAAACATGCATGAAACTCATGCTTTGACTTGTGTCTCATCCAAAAGATATCTTATTATGTATTTGCAAAACGTTTGAAAATACGAAAGTATCTGAGATTTGAAGCTCTTCTGGCCTGATGTATTTTGGATAAGGAATACTTCACCTGTATTCTCTTGGGTTTGGGGGTAGGCAGAACAGAGAGGATTAGTGGTGGATCACCTGAGGCAGGTGAGAGGGACGAAGATGTTAAAGAAGAAGATTTCTGGATCTTGGGATGATTATGCTATTCTCTGGAATCCAGAAAAATGATATTTGGAAACTTGAAAAACAATAATTACTTATTTAAAAATTTGCTTTGTTTCAGATAGAGGGCTTGCATTCCATTTTGGATGTATTAAGTTTGGGGTTCGTTTTAGAAAATCAAGAGATGTCCTGAAGACATAAGATAGCTGATTTCTCAATAACCTGGTGGGTTAAAAAAATTAAGAAAATAGATAAAATTCTAGAAATGAAAATAGATAAAATTCTATAGTGTTAAGGCGAAAATCAGAGAAATTTCCAATTCAATTTTCAAGATACTCTTTCACATAATGTAATTTTGTGACTTTTCCAACAAATTCTAACAACATTTATATTTTCATGATAACTTTTGAGAGAAGGAAAGGGATGGTGGTGACAGAGGGTGGGTGGAGCAAGCTTGGAGGTAGCTCTGTGGGTCGGCGTGCGGGTGGGAATGGGAAGCTGGTGAAAGGTTCCTTCTGAGTCATGGGATTTGCTGAGGGAAACAAGCAATGTGGAGCATGTGAACTGGTTTGATCCAATCCTTGGAACCATAATAGCCAATGGTGAAAAAATACAGAGGTAGCTTAAAGGAAAACATTTGTTTATTTCTTTTCTTCACAGTTCCTGTTGGAAGGGATACCATTTAGCTTGATTTTTAAGCAGAAAGACACAAAAGCCCCATAGTCCCTCTTAAGCCTCAATCCTTGGAGACATAATTGATCAGATCCTTAAAATGAGCCAAATATTTTCCTACAAGAATCTCCTGTAGACCGCAAAAAGGAAACTAAATAAAAGTTGAGACTCTTGTCTAGATATCTTTGTCTACATTTAAGTTTTCTGGTGGTGTATTTGCATGATCCAGATTTCTACATGGAAGAGTTATCTTTCTATGGAAATTTCAAAGGCGAGTTACACATGTAGGTACTTTCCTTTTCTGCCAAAAACACACCATTAAGAACAATTACAACTCAGGTGAAATATTTTTTTTCCTTCACATTTTAAACCATACCGTCAATTGAAACAAGGGAGAATTAGGAAACAGAATTTGCCAAATGTGAAATCTTTCCGTGGAAATTTATTTATTTATGTATTTATTCAATTAGAGAATGAAGGCGGCAGGTAGAGATAAGCTAAATATTGTTGACTAAAGTGTGGAAGAAAGATTCAAATTATTTCAATTAAACAGGGATTTCTTGGCATCAAACATCCTGCAGAGAAAATAAAACAAAGTTTTAAATGTACAGCATGTGTCTGTTCTCAGGGCCATCAAACTGCATTTTCATCACCTCGTCTGAGAGAGCAAAGGGCCTCTCCTGTGATATCTGAGTGCTGCCCTGTAGCTGACAAGGGTCTCTCTTGAGATAGGGCTGACCCACGACCCCAAAACAATTCTCTTTCACAGAAGTAGAGCCCTTTGGCTTTTCTGAGACCTTCCAGAAACTTGTCTGCTTCTTCCGACAAAAGTGACTGTGCAATTATTAATTAATTTGTGCAATTATTAATACTCCATACATGTAGAAGCAAGATATTCTATTTGGTGTGGCCCAGTTTCAGTAGCAAGAGGGTCATGCTTTCCTGGGACTGAAAGATCCACATATTGTGCAGAATAGCTTTTAATGAAAGTAGGTACAATTCCAAAGTTTATCAAATGTAAGGAAAGAACTAGAAAAGTATGTTCGTCTTTTTCTTTTCAGGAACTTACTTTTCTTATTTTCAGGTTTCCTTTATCTCCTCCCCGGCTTCGCCCCCACCTCAGCTTTCTTTCTCTGACTTTATTTTGGCATTGCCTTTTTGTATCATTTGCTCTTTCCAATAATCCTATTGTTCTCAGAGTTCTTTTCTTTAATCTCCTTCAGAACATTTTTTCCTGTCTCCTTTCAACTGAAACTACAACCTATTTGTTCAGCCCACTGGCTTCCTGGGTAAGAGAATGTGTCAGACTCATTGGCTCAATGTAGGTGCCCCCACTGAGCTGGTTGCTTTCTTTAAATAATTCTCAGTGGTGTTTACTTCGCCACTTGTCTTTTCTATTTAACCTCTTTTTGTTAATATTATTTATTTTTTTAAATAAAGTCATGCAAGTCTTATTCTGGTAGAATGATTAGTTATACGAGGAAATGCAGAAAACTTTCCCTTGAGAAGCATTTGGGATAACCTAGTTAAAGAATTACCTCTTTATTACTTCAAATAAGTACCTCACTTTACAGCTCATCAGTGGCTCAGAGCAAAGTTGAGTCTCTCCTCTGGCCCAAGCTTGGATTAAAAACTTGGCTCTGGAGTCCGACAGACTGGGGTCTGAATCCCACCTCAGTTCTGTTGTTCTGTGTTTGGGGAAGGTGATCCGACTCTCCAAAAGCCAGTATGCTCATCTGTAAAATGGAGATAATAGTAATTCCTCTGGGGTTGTTGAACGATCAGATTTGTGAGCCTTGTGCATAGGCAGGACCCACTGATTTTTTTTTTTTTTTTTTTTTTGATGGAATCTGGCTTGCTACCCAGGCTGGAGTACAGTGGCGCAATCTTGGCTCACTGCCACCTCCGCCTCCCAGGTTCAAGCAATTCTCTCCTGCCTCAGCCTCCTAAGTAGCTGGGTTTATAGGCACATACCACCGTGGCTGGCTAATTTTTGTATTTTTAGTAGAGATGGGGTTTCACCATGTTGGTCAGGCTAGTCTCGAGCTCCTGACCTCGTGATCCACCTGCCTTGACTTCCCAAAGTGCTGGGATTACAGGCTTGAGCAACCACACCTGGCCTGAATTTTAGTTTTTTTTTTAAAGGTTACATTGGATGCTCCTAGGAAAGTGGAAGTAGTATCTTTAACATGACTTCCATAGCAATAAGAATGAATGAGTTCTAGGTCCGAGTGAATATGCTTCCATCATAAGAGAATTCTCTTCTTTTAAATTGAATATGGTAAGAAACGCTGAGCAAGGTTTAGGCACTTTAAGATATTTCTTAGAGAAAATGTTGTAATCATAGTTCTTAGAAATAATAAAAAAGAAAAACATACATCAACACAGTGTAAGTGGAACCATGCTCAAAAATGAAAACCCATCAATCAAATATTTCTGCCCCATTATAAACATTATTTATTCAAAATGGCAATTTAGTTTTAATTTCTGTTTAGGCTGTTCATTATAATATTTATCATATAACTGGTAACAATGAGTGGTTATACTTATAATGGCAAATGTAACTCTTTTGGTTATATTTATTTTATATGTTTGTTTTATATATGTATATATACATACACGCTCACATAAATATGTTTGTTTTATATATCTATATATAGTCACACTCACATAAATATATATCTGCATATACTTTTTCACACAGAATTATTTGACAAAATTGCTTGACTTTTATTAAATAATTCCGTGATGATGGCAGAATGTGAAGAGTCATTCCTTCTCTCCCCCAACCCCAAAACATTTACTAAGCATTTGGAAAATGGGAAGATTTGGCTCCAGTTATCAATTATTATAGGTAATTGAAATGACCACCTTAAGCCAGCTGCTCACTCACTACATGAAATCATGACCCCCAAACTGATGTTTCCCAGTGGGGCTTTGCACTTTGAGATGCACATGTGTCTCCCATGAGGGACCTGTTTAAAAAAAGAAAAGGTTTCAGTGATTACAACAATGTGTGATAGTTCACTTATTCATTCATTCAGTCATTATGTCTACTCTGTGGCTTTTCAGCCATGTTGCTAGTTTTCACATATGCAAATGTTAACGTCCTGCCTAAAGCTGTGTCTCTTCGTTTCTCATTGCAGAGACAGGCTGGGTGTGTTAAGTGCTGGTTATTTGTGTGTGTGTGTGCATACGCCCATACAATGCCCTGGAAAGGACTTCTTTAAAAATCCAATTTGTGTTAACATGGACCTTAAGATAATTTAGGTGTGTGCACAGATATATGCATATATTAATATATGTATATATTATATAACAAATATTCATAAATACAAATAAGCATATATTATGTGTGAATAAATATACAAAGGATATGAACACACATTTGTTTATATCTATTTCAGACCTTCAAGTGAAGGTGGGTTGACAAGATGTCCAGTGTGCTAGCATGAACCTGCCTCTTGCAGGCAAAGGCGCGGCTCCTCAGATGGCTTGGCAAACAAGAGGTTAAGGGAGGGGGAGAAACAGACAAAGTCAATAAAGTCAGTTAATTGCAGGAAGCAGTTGCACAGCAACTGCAGCCAGGGAAACTGTTCTCTAGGAGCAGCCAATCACAGGGGGGACTGGTTCACCAGGAAGTGCTTGCCTCTGCCTGCCCCTTCCCCTGTGCCTGGGCGCTCCTCTGTCTCTCTATCTCTCTGTCTCTGTGGCTCTCTTTTTTCTGTGCCTCTTAGGCGCTCCCTCTTGGTCTCTGCTTCTTTGCCTTTTTTGTCTATGGGCTCGCTAAGATGTACACACACGTGGTTTATGGAGGCAGACAGGGAGCTCTTTTCTAGCTTGCCCTCTTCGGTTCTTTGTGCATTGCCCAGACGCAGTGTTCACGTAAGGTAAAGGTGGGCTGTGCACTTCCTGCCTGCGCCATCACCTGCCAGGTGAGCACAGGGCATTCCCAGAGTTGGTCATCTCCACGTGTTGGATGTGACATCACAATGCCTGGAAGCTGTATTGTATCAGCATAAACTCCAACGCAGCCATCAAAGTAACTTGACTTATGATGGAGAATGACCTGGATGCCATATATTCTACCAGAAGATTCCTGGGCCCGTCATTCATTTTTCCTTTATCCCCTATAATGAATTCTAGATTAGCTACTCTTTGAAAAGGAACGTTTGCTATCACAGTTGTGGTTAGGCTTTTAATTTTTATGAAAGAGGTGTATTGGCCTATAGCCTAGAAGACTCCTATTATTTTTTGTCTCTCAAAGCTGGGACTGGCAGGGGATTTCCAAGTATTAATTGATTAACTCTAGGCTCTTTTGGCAAAATGCCTTGAAAGGGATGGCCTGTCCTGAGTGACCCTCTCGTGTATTTTATGCCAGTGATCATTAAACTCGAAAAATTGTCTCACCTGGTTCCTCGGGACATTAAATGAAGATAAGAATAATAAACTCTCATACTAACATAAAGGAAATATTAATCTACTAGACACATAAAGAAAACGGTGTAAAATTCCTTCTGCATCCTAGGGCAAATGAATATCTTAAGATGATTTTTAATGTTTTCTGCCCACGGTTCAATAAGAGTCCTGAGATATTCAGGGCTTTGTCATCAGTCATTTACAAAACATGTAAACATGCAAGATAAAGGGCCCCTAGAGCCCACTGTGGCACTCCATAGCACAACAGAAACATTCACTAGCCAACTCACTATTAGCTAGGAAAACAGGTGGCTGATTCTTTTGGATACAGAGAAGGGGAGGTAGTGATATTTTGCAACCTCTTTAACCTTCTGGAGAAGCACTAATAGAAATCAGGTTTGGGTTCAACCTTTCCTTCCCTTCCCTCCCTCCCTCCCTCCCTCACTCCTTCCTTCCTTCCTTCCTTTCTTCCTTCCTTTTGACAGAGCTTTGCTCTGTGGCCCAGGCTGGTGTGCACTGGTGTAATCTCGGCTCACTATAACCTCTGCCTCCCGGGTTCAACCGATTCTTCTGCCTCAGCCTCCTGAGTAGCTAGGATTACAGGCACCCACCACAATGCCTGGCTAATTTTTGTATTTTTAGTACAGACGGGGTTTCACCATATAGACCAGGCTGATCTTGAACTCTTGACCTCATGCGATCCACCTGCCTCAGCCTCCCAAAGTCCTGGGATTATAGGTATGAGCCACCATGCCTGGCCTCCTGGTTTCTTTAGAGACGTCAGGATTTTATAAACAAGGAACATGTCCAGAGAGGATCCTGTGCTGTCATGAACGTGCAGTTTGGGGTCTGCTGAAGGATGTGTGATGTTTCCACGAAGCCTGCACTCACAGGAAGAACTCTCCTAACGTCTGTAACTCAAAAGGCATTGCCAACCTTTTCTTACCATTCCCCACACATGGAAACACACACACACACACATGCATGCATGCGCGCACACACACACACAGAGAGAAATACACACCCAGAAACGTACACAGAAAAACAGATGCAGAAACACAAACACACACAAATACACACACACAGTATTCCTCTAAAAAGATTCTCCTGTTTTTCAGTCATTGGAATACGCTGGGTGAGAGTAAGCATAATTAATAGCAAATTTTAAAATGAGCGGACATAAATGAATCATCAACGCACAAAAGGTGACGTTAGAAAAGCAAGGAAATGCGGCTGGGGAAAGTTGCGTTTTATGAATCAGTCACATTACCAGGTTTCAATGTGAATGAGTTGAGGGCTGGGGAAGAGCCAGCACCCCCGACAGCAGTGACATCTCCTTCCCCCAGCACACTGAAACTTCCCGTTTATCAGCACCGGGACTGGCACACTTTCATTTTCTTGAAGTCCACTTGCCGAAAAATGCTGTCATTTTTTTTTTTGAAAAATTAAACTGTTAATTCTCTCTCAAAGGCTTGCATCTTTATGATAATTTTCTGAATGATTGTCATTTTTATGAAAATAGGAGGCCACATGCACCTGGGATAATGCTGTATACAGAAGGCTGGAGGTCTCAGTGCTAGTGAGCACATACTGTGAGGTGCTGCTTACCCAGACCTGGGTGACGGAGGGACCTTACGTTTTCATGAAAAAATCTTTAAGAGTTTTGTAAATTCTGTAAGTGTGAACACCGTGCGCTCAATTGTGGATGTGAATCGTGGTTCATATCCATGTGTTCATTTCTCAATAACAGCCAATAAATGCAAGTTATTATCACCACATTATTAACAGATGGAGTGGAAAGTTATATCAGAGAGCACACCTGTGTTGAGCCACTACTGTGTCTAAGCCTCATGGCCATTTGATAAGGACTCTTCATCCTACTAATGTCATCTTACATACAGCAGGTTATGGCCAAGAGCACCCTGTTCATAAATCCTCATTCTGTTCCTGTTATTCTAGGCTGCTCATGATTGAATAGCTTAGAAGGCAGGAAAACTATTGAGGCTTAATTAGTATAGGATTTGCACTTCCGTGTATGATTCAAAATTAATCACAAACCAAAACTAGGCTGAATACTCACAGATAGCTCTCTTTCCTGAGGCTATTCTCTCACTCTGCTAAGGCTACAGGATGCACTGTAGCTTTGTTTCTTGAGTTAAGATTATTCTCATGTTCCTGAAAGAAATGTTCCTCCTCCCATTTTCCAGATGGGATATCAGCACACATAGCCATCTCAGCTATAAAGACAATTGCAAGAATAAGATCTCCGAACATGAATTAATGATCAAGGCTGAGTCTCCTATTGAGTTTTCCTATGGAGGCATTTCAGGGGCCTGAATTACAGCTCAAATGGAGTGGCTTTGTGTGTGCCCTGTAAGAGGGAGGTATTGCATTGAAGCAAGTGTTGGCTCAACTTCATAATGAGAAACCTGGATACTGATGGGATTTAGCTTTGATTGGATTCTGGAACTTATTGCACTCAGCTGGGTGTAGTCCAGCAACTGGGTGGCACTGGCAGAGGGAGGCCTGCTTCTGCAACAATTACTGGTCAATTGCAAGTGATTATAATGGCACCATGTCTAAAACAATATGGAGAAAAATGCTGCCTGGAAAACATAAAACAGTGGTGCTCTACCGCAGAAAGAGCAAGTTACTGAGAATATCAGAGTAACCGGAGATGGTGGAAATTCAAATTGTTATTCTAGATCATAGGATAAAGGTACCTTTTAAAAAAGTCCCCATGGTATATTTTCAACCACGTCCTTCATCACTGGCCATCAGAACAAGACCCAGTGGCTTTATGTAGACTCTGTCTTGGTGAGTTGAGACGGCTGGACAGAATTTAAGAAAGAGCAGAGATGATCAGTCTTGCCACATGAATCCATCCGATAAATAAGAAGAACTGAGAAAAATACCTACTGCATCTAACTTCGTTTTTACTAAAAGAGGTACCTCATTGGTATGGGAGAGTGCAGATTCCAGCAAACGACTGTTACCTTAAAAATGTTCTTGAGGGCCTTGTGAGTCCATGAGCAGTAGGTAATTGCTCTGATATTTGCAGATAGCATAGAAGAAATATCACTTTTGCTTTTACTCGCTTTAGGGCTTGTGACTGATTTGGCCACAGGAGGTTGCAAGCAACTGTGGACCAGGTAACAATAAAACCAAGCTTAAATGAAGGCTGTGGGGCTCCCTCCTCAGTGGCATCTTGAGAGAGTGGCCAGTCTCCCTTGAACACTGCCTCTGGCTCCCCAGAAGCACTGCTTGGAATTGGCCTGGGCCAGTGGACCCTTTGCAGGCTGTCTATTGGCTGCTGCCAGCCCTGTGATGGTTTCCTCACTCCTGTGAGAAACCATGACATACTCATTCTTGGCAGTCACCATCTCAGGCATTAAATCACTGTCCTCAAATTTCCAGAGTTCTGACACATGTAATGGGCTTGGTAGGGGACCTGCAATAATTCTTTTTCAGTATTTATGAAATCGTGCACTCCCTATGGCTTCTGGGCCTTTCAGCTGCCTTTCAGATATCCCTCCTATCAATTTTCCATGATTATCAGTTTCTAGCTTTGAAATATACATTTTATGCATTGCTACTGGGATACAGAGGCACCATTGACTTTGCCTTCTGTTGTTGATTTGTAATATGCATATAGCCTCACCTGCCTAAATATATAGTTCACTTGTGGCCATGTTAATACAGAACGAGCTTCATTACTAAGCATCTTTCATTTCTGCAAATTCGAATCCTGTGGTTCTCCCCAATCATATAAACCTTCACACACTAAACCAAAGGTCACACCAATAAACGTTTCGTGCATGGTGGTGCCTAATGTTGCCAGAAAAGTCTTGTTTTTTAGCATCCTGTGCCTCTCTCTGGGATAAATTCTCTCATTCCTAGTTCTTGTGTACAGCCTCCGTCCTCCCCTTCCCCACTGCCGCAGGCCAAATCCCACTGTCGCCGTTGTGGAAATGGGGCTCCATGGTAAGATCGAGTCTTGCCAGTCAAATTTTAGCCTCACATTTTGAAATGTATACTCTGCTCTTAGAAATGTAAGCAGTTGAGAGTGTGTCTTGTGTTTTGAGTCATGAAGCTTTTAAAAAAAATTTATTTTATTGCATTTTAGGTTTTGGGGTCCATGTGAAGAACATGCAAGACTGTTGCATAGGTACACACGCGGCAGTGTGGTTTGCTGCCTTCCTCCCGATCACCTATATCTGGCATTTCTCCCCATGCTATCTCTCCCCAACTCCCCACCCCCGTCCCTCCCCTATTTCCCCCCAACAGACCCCAGTGTGTAGTGCTCCCCTCCCTGTGTCCATGTGTTCTCATTGTTCAACACCTGCCTATGAGTGAGAACATACGGTGTTTGATTTTCTGCTCTTGTGTCAGTTTGCTGAGAATGATGGTTTCCAGGTTCATCCATGTCCCTACACAAAACATGAACTCATCGTTTTTGATGGCTGCATAATATTCCATGGTGTATATGGAGGCACAAGGCTTTTAAAAATTTTCGTCTATGCTTCGTGGTTTTCTACCTATGACCTCCAGCTAACTAAAGATGAGGATCTGAAGTCAGGCTAGGACTCAACCAAAGGTTCAATGACACATTGACTAGACACCTCTACAGTATCTCGGGAGCAGCTGACTGCTGATATCCTAATATATCGAAAAGGACCACTTGGGAGAAATGAACAGTTTGTTAGGACTTCTAGCAAATGAGTATCATGTGGCTAGCTCCCAGTTGTCCACATTTAATTTATTTAGAAAGTTAAGTGGCTTATGCGGTCCTTTTTCTTTAGGCCCTCAGGGGTAAGCAGAAAAAGAGTAGCATAGAGTCCTGTTTGGAAAGAGTCTGGGCAAAGGTTCCTAGTTGGAAATAGGGAAATTTTAAAAACATAGAATTTTATATTTGAATTTCAAGATACTGAAGATCAGAAAAGTCACTCTAAGTTTAAAACAGTGGAATTATTCTGCTTTCGTTTTACCTTTTTTTTTTTCAAATTGCACTGTTATTAATTCATTAGTATGGTGAAATAATATTTATAACAATGCACACATACCTTGTTCTCATTAAGCATTAAGGAATAATAATGATTACAGGGAATATGTCATTCTTAGATAGGGTAATACCAGAAATTGACCATTCCTAGATTACCTCCAGTAGAAACATATGAATTTCTGTTCTGTTGTAAGCAATATGGAATCAGGCATTTACAGGTTCTTTCACAGGGAATAATAAACTAATTCCCTTTCAAATAATCTCCTTAGGTCTGACATATTTCTATAAATGGGGCCATCGTTTTCTCAGGTATCTGGAGTTGGAACGACATCAAATTAGTCATTAAGCATTTCAGTGACCCCTTTTATGGTCTTTTGTCATGGTTTTCTTTTTTCCTTCTCTCTGCAGATTATTCACTCCCTCATCAGCAGCTCCGCCACTGAGATTACTTTCTCCTATTTCTCTCCCTCTCTCCTTGTTTCTTTGACTCACACTTTGCTCAGAACATTGCAAACGGGTTAATTTTTAAAAGGTGACATTCGGTTTTGCAACTATGATCTTTAAAACCTCTACTGGTCCTCATCCATAAAAATTAATTCCTCCGTCCTTAGACTGGTATTAACAATGTTCCAAATGTCCAACTTACTTTTCCAAACTTACTTCCTAGCGGGGTTTCACAAGAGGCCTTGATTGGCTGTTTGGATCAACACATCTGGGCGTGAAGTCCAGCTTTATCACATACTGATTTTATTATTTAGATCAAGCTATATAGTGGCTGTAGTTACTGCCATAAAAATAGAACTTCATTCATAGAAGGAAGATTAAATGAGGTAATGAATATCAGGTCTTTTTGTTTATGCCCAGTATAATCACTAAAAATGTTAATGATTTTTTCCTCTCTTAAAGGGCATTGATGATATGTACCTTGTAAAGTTGCTACAAAGAATAATTGGAACGGTTTTCTGTAAAGCACGTGGTTGGATACCCGGCATAGAGTCAGCACTCAGAAATGGTACAGTCACAGCTCCTGCAGTCAGCGCCCGTCACCAGTTCCTATTGCCATGCATCTGCCTACCTGGTTTCTTCCACCTGGAGAGCCTTGTCTTTTTGCTGTAGTCCATCCTTCAAAGTACCTTTCTAGGCCCTTTCTAGGTTATTGTGTAGTTAAACAATTTAATATACATTTATTTTTAGCTAAACAATAACCTTACCTGTCCATAGTGTCCCTTTTGTCCTTAGAACGCTTATGTCCCATGCTACATATTTGAGATCTCTATCTGGTCATTCTATCTGTCTGTCTATTCATCCATTTTTTCATCCATTCATCCATCCATTCATCCATCCATCCATCCATCCATCCATTGTCTATCAATGTGTAATTGACTGCTAGTAAGATTTTTTCTTATTGTCTTGGAATTATGGACGGCAGAAGCCTGAGGCACAATGGCACTGAAGACCCTACACAGCTTCATGCCATCTCTCCCCAGAGCTTCATGAGAGGAGCCAGTTCAGAAGACACCCACATCCCAACCACCGCCATCTTCATTCCCAACTCTCAGGGGACTGACCCATTATTTGTGACGGAGTCTGGGGAACATTCTCCCCCCATAGCCAAGCAACAAGGGGTGAGCTTCAAGTGTGAAGCTTGGAGGGTGAATGCAGTTCCCTGTCATGTGCCCCAGTGATAAGGGGCATGAGCCCCTGATATATTGGGGCTGCCCTTCAGGGTTACCAAAACCTTAGACAACTGGCTACAGTTAGCGGAGCAAAGAGTGCTTTGGATCTCTCCCATTACAAAGGTCATACTTGGCCATCTCTGTGTCATTTGCTGTTCAGAAAAGTGGGAAGAGCCAGAACTTAAGAGAGATGGGAAGTGGAGTTCTGTGGGACCAAACCATACACTGCCTCCCACCCAGCCTCCTCTCCTCCCAGAGTCTCTGAGCTGTGGATTGGTCTAGAAGCTCAGAGACTGATGGGAGGCAGAGGGGTTTGAATTTAAACTTAAACGAGACCAAGTCAGAAGTGCTCAAAAGAGATGCTGTTGGTAAACTGAGCTTGGCTACAGAGTTACTTAATCCTTTCTAGTTTTTACTGTGGCATTGAACACTGTCTCCAGCAAGAGAAACAGGACTGCTGTGGCCCAGCAGGAGGGAATCTTTAAAAAGAAAGGTTTTGCATGCTGGACACCACAATAAACCAGAAACACTGGACAGATCTTCCTCCTTCGTGACAATATTAGCTGACTCCTTCAAGGAGGACGTAGTGCTTTTTAATTCCATAAAGTCCCTGCATTGGTCGCTGTTAAACTTAGATTTTGTTGGTGTCACATGTATTTCAAATTAAATCTTTCACTGAACCTCAAATAAAAAGCAGATCAAATGGAACATCTGTGGTTAAAATAAGGATGGGCTTGGCCTCTCCCACTTTTATGTGATTTTTTAAAAAACCTTAATTCCAGACATGTTGCTTTTGTGTGTAGAGCCCAGCTCTTTCCCTCCACGCACGTAGTTCCTGAACATAGCTGTTTTGTAGAATGGAACCCAATTTCTTGGCCTAGGGCTCCTCCTAGGAGCTAGGTCCAAGGAAACCTGTTTGACTCCCACTGCTCTGGAGCCCTGAGGCCATGCCCAGTGAGAAATCCGTGCTCAGTGATGGGCTATCACTGGACGATGAGGGATAGCAAGCTGCTGATTCCTTTGGTGGTGATAGTGGTTGCAATGTTCTCAAAGTGTTCAAGAACACACCAAATCATGAGTGATAGCTATCAGATTCTTTTCGAGTGAACTCTTGAGTGTAGTATTTTCTTTGCCTGAGGTTATGACTTCATTATGGTTATTGGTTAGTTTTTAACCAAAATGAGTTAGATGACAAGCGAAGTTCTGTATTCTTTGGATAGTGAAACAATTAGTGCTTTATTTGATCTACTTTACTGGAAAGAAATGCCTTCGAGTGGAGGAGCGAGACACAGCTTCATGGTCACACTGAGCTCTGTCTCCCTGTCCTGACTGGACCATCAGGACAAGTAATTCATTCTTAGAGATGAGACAAAGGATTGAGTGATATTTTATGGAAAAGAGTGTGTCAGAAAACAACTGCATTATGTGTAACTTATTCTGTATCGTATAATTCAAGTAGTTATGTGATTAGAGTTGTTCTGATGTAAACAAATTGATCAGATATCAGTGTCACGATTTTTATAATTTTATTTTTATTCATCGCACGTATGATAAACAACAGCCCGTAAGAATATTCATGAAAACTGCTCCTTGTTGCAAGTTGAGAAATGCGATCTGAACGAACTTAAGTAAATGAAGGGAAGGAAAGATCTACTAGGAGGGTGTCTGACTGTTTCCCAAGACAGCCAGCCTGTAGAAGGAATGAGAATTGCAGCAAAAACTGAAAAAAGGAACTCACGGGTTACCAAGACTCCTCTCCCTCCTTTTTGTCCTCCGTATCCATTTAATGCTTCTCTCTCGTTACAGAATATTATTCCAAAAATTTCAGAGAAGAACCCTAACTGACCCGACTTCTTAGAAACCCAATTCTGATTCAGTCAACAGTGCCAAGAAGTCAGCATCGTATCATACAGAATCGTTGCTCCCACAGTCACCATATGGATGGGAGGGAAGGCAGGAGGCTGGGAACAAAAGCAATGTGTCTAGTTTAATAACTTAAAAATATGGCTTTCCTCTAATTATTTAGGAGGTGATAGAGACGGTCTGTTTCGTGGGTAAAGACTTAGAAACAAAGCACCTCTAGGTTCTATTTAACGGTGATTCTATAACATCTTTTGAGTGGCATGGCATCAGGATGAGGACCTACTTTCACTGTACACATCTCTACAAGGAATTTTTATAAATATATTTAAAATGCATTAAATTTTTTTCCGACTTAATTTCTTAAAAACTTTATTTGTTTGCCACTGTTTTTGACAGGCATTGTACAACTCATAAATGACCCAGTTAGTGATTGTATTGATGTCACTCTGTGATTCTAGGAATATCGAAATAAGCTCTCAGGCCTGTAATCCCAGCACTTTGAGAGGCTGAGGTGGGCAGATCACAAGGTCAAGAGATCGAGACCATCCTGGCCAACATGGTGAAACCCTGTCTCTACTAAAAAATACAAAAATTAGCTGAGCATGGTGGCATGCACCTGTAGTCCCAGCTGCTGGGGAGGCTGAGGCAGGAGAATTGCTTGAACCTGGGAGGTAGAGGTTGCAGTGAGCCGAGATTGAGCCACTGCACTCCAGCCTGGCACCTGATAACAGAGCGAGACTCTGTCTCCAAAAAATAAAATAAAAAATAAAAATAAAGAAAAGAAGCTCACTGCTTACCAGGAGGCAACAGGGCTGTTCTGCTTTCACAGCTGTTTGCAGCTAATGTCTGTCCACATCAGCCCGAAGCAAGAAAATAAACAAAATAACAAAAACATTGTGTCAATTGTTTGCACTTGGTGGTCATTGTCTAGATTATTTTTTAAATAGTGAGTCATTAAAATCAATCCTTTAAAAAATAGGTCCTAAAAAATAGGTCCTTTAAAAATGCTTCCTGGTCATTGTCAAAATATTTCACATTGACAGGTAAGTGTAGATGTCTCTACAGCTAACAGTTAATAGCACTACCCAGAAAATATTATCATGTCGCCAAATTTCATTAGATCTTGTTTCCTTAAGAAATTTCATGGTCATTCCTAGGCCCAGCTTCCTCTTTGCTCTTCCCTGGCTGTGCCCTCTTCTCCCCTCCCAGAGGTAACCTCACCCTGAGATGGGAGTGTCTCTTCCTGTCCAGGTTTTTATATTTTCTGCACGCATGCATGTAGACATAAACAATACATGGCTCCGCTTTTGTGTGACTTTGAAAATCTGTGACTTTGGTGACATGCTAAAGGGATCCTTCTGCAACTTGACGTTTCTTCACTTCATATTATCTTTACTGAATTTAAACATTTTGAAACACGACGTCGAAGGGAAGTTAGTCAAGTATTTTAACTACATTCCATGGTATGGATCTACCCCACTATATTCCTATTGATGAGCATTTCTTTTTCTTTCTTTCTTTCTTTTTTTTTTTTTTTTTTTTTTTTTTTTTGAGACAGAGTCTTGCTTCATCGCTAGGCGCCAGGCTGGAGTGCAATGGCGCAATCTCGGCTCACTGCAACCTCCTCCGCCTCCCGGGTTCAAGCAATTCTCCTGCCTCAGCCTCCTGAGTAGCTGGGACTACAGGCGCCTGCCACCACACCCAGCTAATTTTTGTATTTTTAGTCGAGACGGGGTTTCACCCTGTTGGCCAGGATGGTCTCGATCTCTTGACCTTGTGATCCACCTGCCTCAGCCTTCCAAAGTGCTGGGATTACAGGTGTGAGCCACCGCGCCCGGCCTGATGAGCATTTCTTAATTTCCACTGACATGAACGATGCAGCGCGAGCATCCTCGTGAATGTCCTGAGACCCTGTCTAGAGTTTCTCTAGGCTGCATCTCCTGCCGCTGAACAGCTGGGTCATAAGGGAGATGCATCTTTAACTTTTATAGGTGTTACCAAATTGTTTCACTGTTTTCTTAATTTACAGCAGTGCCTGAGCTGCTTTCTTCCATACCCTCACAGGATTGGATATCGTGATACTTTTTAATGTTTGCCAATTTGATTGTATCTCATGGTGGTTTCAGTTAGCACTTCCCTGATTATTAGTGAAATTGAGCATTTTGTTTTCAGGATTTGGGTGTCGTCTTCAGTAAGTTGACTGTGAATAGACTTGTCTCACTCTTTACAAAATTAGGTGGTGTGTGTATGTTTATTAATTCACGTGAATTCTTTATAAACCCTGAAAAAGAATCCCTTGTGAATTATATGTTTTGCATATGTCTTCTCCCAATATGCAGCTTAAGTTTTTGTTTTTAATTCAATTTTATTTATTTGTGGTAAAAAAAAAATCAATAGTACAAACATTTACACAATCTCCTTTTCATTTCTGCCCTCTAGCCCTGTGGGTTTCCTCCGCAGAGGCTACCTGGGAGATCACTTTCTTGAATATCCTCCCTAAAACATTCCTTTGCATGTAAAAATATATACACACATATACATACGTGGAATTCTTTCTTATTTACATAAATCATAGCAAACCACACAAATGTTTCTGTACTTTCTACTTTTACTTAATACCATATCTTTAAAGAAAATGTTTACATACTATATATATATTTATATATTATATATATTATATATATATTTATATATTATATATATTATATATATTTATATATTATATATTATATATAATATATTTATATATATAAATCAATATATATATTTATATATATAAAATATATAAATATATTTTATATTTATTTAAATATATTATATATTAAATATTATATATATTATATAATTATGTTATATATATTATATATTTATATATAATATATAATATATAATATATTATATATTATATATTATATATTATATATTTATATTATATAATTATATTATACATTTTTATATATTATATATTATATATTATATATGTATATAACATATATAATATATATTATATATTTATATAACATATATAATATATTATATATGTTATATAATATATATAATATATATTATATATTTATATATTTTATATATATACATATATATAATATATGTATATATTTTATATATATACATATATATATAATATATGTATATATATTATATATATATATATATAGAGAGAGAGAGAGAGAGAGAGAGATTTGAGATTTTAAAATAAAGGCCCAAATTTTCTTGGCATTCTTCCCATTGAGAGGTAGAGAGTCTCTGTCTCCTCCCCTTGAATCTGGGATTGCTTGTCTTTGTTTCAACTGGTAAAATATGGCTGTAGTGACGTGGTGTGACTTTCAAGACATGGTCAGAAAAGACCATCCAGCTTCCACCTGTTCCTCTTGGAATACTCACTCTTTGGGGAAGCCAGTTTCCATGAAAGAAGTCTGCCTATTCTGAGACCACCATGTTCGAGAGGGCACATACAGTGGTTCCAGAAGCTCTGCTAAGATCTTCAGAGGATTGCCAGCCGTGCAAGTCCAGCCTGGCTGAACCTTCAGATGATGTTGCCCCAGCACACATCTGACTGGAAGCACACAGGAAACCTCAATGGAGAATCAGCTAGCTGAGCCCTTCCTGAATTCCTGTCTCACAAAATTATGAACCAAATAAAGTATTTGTTGCTTTATAATACTAAAGTTTTAGGGTAATTTGCTGCACAGCACTAGTAACTAAAGAATTACTATAGAGCAAAATAGAGTTTATGGTAAAAAAAATTGTTAAAAACTATAAAGGAAGATATTTTATAATGATACACTGAAAACGGAACATATTTTAGATGCATATTTATGCATCACAAATGAAGGTCGGGAATATGGAAAGAAGAAATGGAAAAAAGCTATAAGAAAAAAATCAATGAATGCGCAATTATAAGAGAACACAACAGGTATTTCTCAGATAACAGACCCAGTAGACAAAAACCTATAATGATTTAGAGGATTTGAATGGCATGGCTAATTAATACATACTATATACACAGAAATGCTTTATACTGAATGAAAGCAAATGCATTTTCTTTCAAACATACCTGACATCCACAAAAATGAATCACATCTCCTGAACTGAAAGTTTCCACAAATAAAAATAATTACAGACCATGTTCATCAATATTTTTTGTTTGTTGTTTTCTGAATAGTGTCTTTAAAGAGTGTATATGTTTTGTAATTTCCAAGTTTTATTTTAAGTTCAGAATGTGTAGGATTGTTACATAGGTAACCATGTCCCATGGTGGTTTCCTGCACAGATCGTCCCATCATCCAGGTATTAAGCCCAGCATTGACTAGCTGCTCTTTTTAATCCTCTCCCTTCTCCCACCCCCTGACCTCCAACAGGCCCCAATGTATATTGTTCCCCCCACTTCCCTATGTGTCCGCATGTTCTCATAATTTAACTCCCACTTATAAGTGAGAATGTGCAGTGTTTGGTTTCCTATTCCTGTGTTAGTTTTCTAAGGATAATGATCTTCAGCTCCATCTGTGTCCCTGCAAAGGACATGATCTTGTTCCTTTTTATGACTGCATAGTATTCCATGGTATATATGTACCAAATTTATTTATCAAGTCTATCATTGATGGGCATTTAGGTTGATTTATGTCTTTGTATTGTGAATAGTGCTGCAATGAACATACATGTGAATGTGCCTCTGTAACAGAACAATTTATATTCCTTTGGGCATATACCCAATAATGGGATTGCTGAGTTGAATGGTATTTCTGCCTCTAGGTCTTTGAGGAATTGCCACTGTCTTCCACAATGGTTGAACCAGTTTACACTCCCACCAACATTGTAACAGCGTTCATTTTTCTCCACAACCTTGCGAGTATCTGTTGCTTTTTGGCTTTTTAATAACAGCCATTCTCACTGGTATAAGATGGTATCTCACTGTGGTTTTGATTTGCGCTCTGTAATGATCAGTGATCTTGAGCTTTTTTTAGAGTTTGTTGGCTGTATGTATGTTTTCTTTTGAGAAGTGTCTGTTCATGTCCTTTGACTACTTTTTAATGGGGTTGTTTGGTTTATTTCTTGTAATTTTTTTTTGTAAATTTAAGTTTCTTATATATACTAGATATTAGACTTTGTCAGATGCACAGATTGCAACAATTTTCTCCCGTTCTGTAGAGTGTCTTTTTACTCTGTTCTTTTGCTGTGAAGAAACTCTTCCGTTTAAATCCCGTTTATCAATTTTTGCTTTTGTTGCCATTGCTTTTGGCATCTTTGTCACAAAATCTTTGCCTTTGCCTATGTCCCCAATGGTATTGCCTAGATTTCCTTCTATTACCAATAATTAATGTGAATTTAGAAATATACAATAAAAATGTGGCCAAATATTCCATGTAACATTTCTAAGTAAATTTTATTATGAGAAAAGTCAAATGGATATGGTAAACTATTTAAAATGAGAAATAATGAATAATTCATGTGTTCAGCTTTGTAGAATATCATGAACTTAGAATGCAAAAGAAGAAATTTATAGCCTTAAATGAATGTATTAAAGAAAAAGTTGAAACACAAACACACTGCATTTTAAGAACTTTTATTGTGCAAATGAAACAGCCAGCTAATTCTAGAGAAAGTAGAAGAATAGTAGATAAACATACCGTGGTGGCAGAGGGAGAAACAGTGGGGTCCAGCAATATAATAGTTTCCTAGGGCTGATTGAACAAATTACCACAAGCTGGGTGGTTTAAAACAACAGAAATGTGTTCTTTCACAGTTCTGGGGACTAGAAATCTGAAATCAAGGTGTTGGCAGGGTCATGCTCCCTCCCCAGGCTCTAGGGTGGATCTTTGTTTGTTTCTTCCAGCTTCTGGTGGTTCTAGGTGTCCCTTGACTGGTGGCAGCTTCACTCCAAGCTCTGGCTTCACCTTCATTCACATGGCCTTCCTCTCTGTATCGGTGTCTTCTCTTCTGTCTCTTGTAAGGACACATTATTGGATTTAGGGCCTACCTGGGTAATCCAGGATGATCTCATCAAGATCCCTAAATTAATTACTTCTGTAAAGACTCTTTCTTCAAATAAGGTCACAGTCACAGGATCTGGGGATTAGAATGTGAATGTATCTTTTTTGAGGCCACCATTCAAACCATTACAGATGGTTTTGAAACATATCAAAACACCAATAAAACTTGCTTTGTGAGATTAGTTGAAATTTGAATTAGAAAGAATAATAAAAATTTATGAAGATTCAGATTCACAATAAACATTCTTTGTGAATTGGGTAGAGACGAAGGCTTCTTTAAGATAAAGGGTATCTTACTGAATTCTTGACAAGGGTGATACTTTAGAAAAATCCCCCTTCAAGAATGGTCATTGTCACCACTACTTTCGTGCGGGTTTCTGGAGGTCCTTGCTAATACAGTAAAATAAGAAGTTTAAAGATGTAACATATTCAAGAGAAGGTATACCATACAGCATATGAGGTGACCACTGAGCTCGAAAGTCAAATGGGGCCAAGTGACAAACGCTGAGAAGCAGACATTAACAATAAAAAAATTACTAGCTTTTCTATATATAGGTGATAGTGACTTAGGAAATGTAATGTAGGGATGGGAAGACTACATCTAAAATAGTAACAGTAAGTCCAAACTGTCCACAGTAGCACTCAACCAAAATAACCATCGTCCTTATGGAGAAAACTATGAAAAAGTAATGAAGTTCATAAAATAAAACTTGAATGTGGGGTAATCTAATGTTCTTGGGAAGTCTCAATATTATAAAACTGTAAATTCTACACACATTATAAAAAGTTTTGCAAAAATTATAAAGTTTGCTAATGTCACGGGTAGGTGAGGGTTTGTGCACAGCACTCTCATTGTTGCTGGGGGAGCCCCAACCAGCACAGGCTCTGGGTGGCGTTTTAATACCTATTAAAATTTAAAATAGGTAAATCCTGTGTCTGGAAATTCTACTGCGCCATATTTGCTCTCAAGAAATACTTCCATAAAGGGAGGCACATTCAATGATGTTATAACATTCTCAGTGGCCATGATTATGGGATAACGTAGTAAACATTGGTATAGTCACACTGTGAGATTCTTTTTTTTTTTCCGTAAATTTTATTGCATTTTAGATTTTGGGGTACATGTGAAGAACATGCAGGATTGTTGCATAGGTACACACATGGCAGTGTGATTTGCTGCCTTCTTCCACATCACCTATATCTGGCATTTCTCCCCATGCTGTCTCTCCCCAACTCCCCACCCCCCGCTGTCCCTCCCTTATTTCCTCCCAACAGACCCCAGTGTGTAGTGCTCCCCTCCCTGTGTCTATGTGTTCTCACTGTTCAACATCCGCCTATGAGGGAGAACATGCAGTGTTTGATTTTCTGCTCTTGTGTCAGTTTGCTGAGAATGATGGTTTCCAGATTCATCCATGTCCCTATAAAGGACATGAACTCATCGTTTTTGATGGCTGCATAATATTCCATGGTGTATATGTGTCACATTTTCCCTGTCCAGTCTATCATCGATGGGCATTTGGGTTGGTTCCAGGTCTTTGCTATTGTAAGCAGTACTGCAATGAACATTCGTGTGCACGTGTCCTTATAGTAGAATGATTTATAATCCTTTGGATATATATCCAGTAATGGGATTGCTGGGTCAAATGGAATTTCTATTTCTAGGTCCTTGAGGAATCACCACACTGTCTTCCACAGTGGTTGAACTAATTTACACTCCCACCAACAGTGTAAGAGTGTTCCTATTCCTCCACATCCTCTCCAGCATCTGTTGTCTCCGGATTTTTTAATGATCTAATTAAAATGGAACATTTAAGTTGTAGGATATGCACGATTGATACCTTTCACCTAAAAATGTAAAACACCACAATAATTTTAATGGGTCCATTTATGTGTATATATATAAGTAGAGAAGATTCCAGAAGACCGCACATTGGACTTCTCACAGTGATTATGTTTCCGGGTGACGTCAAACATTAGTATAATCTGTAATAATTTTCATAAGAAGGCTTTTGTCTCATTTGACTTGAGTACTTTAAAAACAGCAGAAGAAAGAGGAAATAATAGGGAGGTGTATAACCAAGAAAACCTGGGAAAGATGGCTAAGTGAAGTTTCTAATTTAAATTTACCTGACAACGATTCAGCTAAGTTGCAGTTACTCATAACATGCACTTGCTTTAACAAACGTTCACCAGCATTGCTCTATTCTGAGTACTGTTTTAGGTATATGCTATCAGGGACAAAATAGTTAAGAGCTTAGAAGCTTCCTCCTCTAATGGAACCTAAATTTTTGTGGAAGATGGCTGGCAATACAGTAATAGTAAGTAAAACGAAGAGAATACAGAAGATAACAAGTACTATAGGCCAAAAAAACACAAAAACAAAAACAAAAACAAGATAACAGGTTAAGGTAGATACATGGAAGTACAGTTCTCAATAGAAATATACATGTTGGCCTCCTTGAGACATCTGAGTACAGGCTTGGTGAGGTGGAATCATCCATGTGGGTATCTGCTGCCTTAGTGATGTCACTCACCTTCCAAGGTTGATAGATCAATGAGGGGCTATTACATGTGCTTAATTAAAAATGCATTCTTTACGATGAAGCCTCTTGATAAATATCCTCATCTATTTTATACCACATCAGAAGAGAGGATCACCATGGAAATACGGCAAAGCCTTGTTGAATTTCCTTACTGAATAAAGTCAGTTTTGTTTCTATACAAGAGTGGAAATAGGATATAATTAAATCAACACTGCTTTAATTGTTTGAGTTTATTTCACCTCTGGATAAGCAATGTAGAATCAGAGCATTGACCGTATATGAAAGAAGAAATCTGATTTCTCTTCAAGATTGAGCCTCCCTGACAGCATTTCAGTTTTATGAAGAGCGGTTTGAAGCCACGCTGTCTCCAGTGGGGGCCAGGGTTCATGCCCTCTCTCCTGGCCCTCTCTGTTCACTGTTCTTCAGAAAGTGACATCTGAATCTCTTAGGACCCCAGCTGCCTCGGAATCGAGGCTGGCCGACTGTGTCAGAGCAGGAGTCTCTCCGTGCAGTGACTAATGGCTGTGCCAATCCCTGCTGCCCCAGGGGTGGAGGGAGTACTAGGCAGTCTCACAATGGGTGGGTAAGAGGGAAGGTGCCACTGGGCACAGAGGACACTCTGGCTGGGGCCAGGGAGGGCTCTAGGGAAAGATGGGCCTGGAGAATGATAAAGACTGTGGTTGATTGGTTCCTTAGTCTAAGGTGGCAGGCACTTCCAGTACCCTGGAAAAGGGGCCATCAGCAAAAGGGAGGGGAGAAAGCTGACTATAAGTCATCATTTACACAGAATCAGAACCTGAAGCAGAACCAGCTATTAATCTGGTCTGCTCTGTAGTTAGCACTACTTTTGCTGAGTTTGAGGCCAGGGCCTTTGATGACTGTCAAGGGGACAGGTAGAGTAATGCCTTCAGGAAAGAGGCAGTGAGACTCCTCAGCTGTTACATGCCCTATAGTAGGGGTAAATAATTCCTAGCAGATGCAAAGGGCTCAGCCTGTTGGGTCCATTAAAGGATGTCATATCCTCCAGATCTGCATCCCCACCCAACCAGCGGCACCCAGTCCTGCGTACATGGCCTGGAGGCAATGCCATGCCATCGCCACTTTCTGGAGCAAGTTCTCACTTAGGAGTGCAGGAGGTTTCCTGGGAGTTAAGGCCATGAAAAGGCAAAAGAGCAAGCAAGTGGGACGGGACAGGAGAGCTTCAGAGCACCACGCATCTCTCAGAGCCTGTTTTGGGCAAGAATGGTGAGCCTGGTACCCCCATGGTGCTATTATCAGCAGGGGCTGCCAGGAAAGAGTCTAGCCTTGGCTCAAGAGCTGCGCTGGGTCCTGAAGGTGGGCCCCGTGGAGCCGTCAGCTGACTGCACTCCTGTGGCTGAATGGAAGCTCTGTCGTGGCGGCCACCACTCCCGTCACTCCTGTGGCTGAATGGAAGCTCTGTCGTGGCGGCCACCACTCCCGTCACTCCTGTGGCTGAATGGAAGCTCTGTCGTGGCGGCCACCACTCCCGTCACTCCTGTGGCTGAATGGAAGCTCTGTCGTGGCGGCCACCACTCCCGTCACTCCTGTGGCTGAATGGAAGCTCTGTTGTGGTGGCCACCACTCCCGTGTCAAGCTTCTCCACTTTTCCTTCCATGGTCAGGGAGCAGCACCTCTGGGATCCTGGTGGCCTTTCTCTCTGGGCAGAAACTTCCAGGAGGGAGCTTGTGGGAGGAACCACAGCTCCCACTGCTGCGTGTGGCCTCCGGCAAGCAATGATCTTATCTAGATTCCTCTGAGACTCTGCTATTGCCTCTGCCGGTTTCGGCACTTATCCATTGATGTGACCCAGACTCTCTGTACCAAGGTGTTGGGGCCTGGCAACCACTCAGGCCAGGGTGGCTACACTGTATTTGTCTCTTCACAGCCAACAGGTGCCCACATAGGCAGAATCCGCACATATTCCTTCCTGCCTCAGTTATAAAATAATCCTGCTGCAATTGAGCTCCTTTGACCTCTCTTGGAGACACTGTCTAGAGGCATTCAGAACGTCCCAGCATTTGACATCCTGTTGTAGACTTTCCTCTAATACAGCCGCTAGCAAAGCTAGGCTGTCCCGAACCCAGGTAATGCCAAGTCGTTTACTTTTATACCAAGACATCTGGGGAAAACCCAAAGTCTGCATGTGGTGTGTACCCAGGCACATGAGGGCTTCTTGCTGTGAGACCTGAAGTTCTTATGGGGTTGTCTAGAAGACGAACAACACACCAGCAGGGCTTGCGGTGGTGCCATGCATGCCAAACGTGTCAGTGGCAGGTTCAAGCATGTGCTCCTTATCAGGGAGCAGAAAATCATGAAAGACTTCGAAGTACAAGCACAGACTCAGAAAGCTAGGTTTAAAAATGAAGTTTTTTTTAGCAATCAAAATTAAAAGTCTAAAACAAAATGGAACAAAAAGAATCCTGCCATGATTTCATAAATAGCTTGGGCTTGTCCTTCCATGGATTGGGGAGGAAGGCTGTTATTTGGCTGGACCCTGCACAACCATAGGTACAAGCTGGGAGAAGGGCCCTGGATCGCATGGCTTCGGGCTACCTGCTCATGCAGCTTACCTGTGCCCTCAGGTCTCATTATGGGTCAGTCTTCAAGGACCGAGTTCAGGATGGGCTGTGCAGGACACTAGATGCTTGGCGTCCTATGGTACAAAATATGCACAAAGTTCTCCATTGTGGGTAGCATGCCCTTGCTCTAGAAACCCAGGGGCTGGCATTTTCCTGCCCTGGAGCTTGACATAAATGCTACACTGTGTCTTTGTTTCATCACTGCCCCCTCCAACATCATAGGGTCTATAGCTCAGGTGGCCAAGGCAGCAAAGCAGCTGGCCCTACAGAGCTGTGTTTTTCTCCAGGTCCACTCAAGCTGACTGCTTCCCGGTGGCTGGGCATTTGGGCGGGAGCAGCACTAAATGAATACTCTATGTTTCTGGTCTTTTTTTTTTTTTTTTTTTTTTTCTGATTGAGATAGAGAAGAATGCACTCACTACATCGATATCATGTGGCTGAGGTTATACAGATCTACTCTAGCAAAGATACTATATCTGACCATTCTCCTAGGATCCATCTGGTTTCAGGAGGATCCATTCTGGTGAATTGAATAGAGATATGAGAGGGAGCACCATGCTGCATCCTTGAGACCCTAAAGAATGGCATTAATCTTAGAACTTGCTTAGTCTTTGAGAAAACAAAACAACACAAAAGAATGGCATTAGTCTCTGCAACCTATCTTCTTCACGTGAGACTGTTTTTGATTTATCGTAGAGGTAGTGGAGGGGGTCAGTTTTAGAAATTCCTTTGAAAGCATGTAGCATCTTGAAGGCATTAACTACTAGAGGCAGTCTACTAACAGCCCTCCTTGCGACAGAGTAAATGGCAATTGCTTCCCTGAAGGGACATGGGTGCCACCTGTCCACATCTGGGCCCTGACCTTGAGGAGTCTATCCATCATTTGAGAACCCTAGTGAATTAGATATAGATACGATATGGACTTGAGGGAAAAAGATGTTCAGGCCTGTTTCAGCAACTATTCATCCGTCTGATTTGTGTAAGTTATCAAATATCTCTCCACTCATTTCCTGAGTAATAAACATGGAGTAATAACCCATAACATATCTTGTGAGATCTCATGAGAGGTTAATGTAAAGGTGCATATGAATGGGCTTATGTTTAAATAGCAATAAGTATGCACACGAGATATTATTTCCGTGAGCTTGTTTTTTAACCAGTTACTCAATGCCATTCTCAATGCCAACAGTGTCATTGGTTTCATATTTCTAAAGACTGTGCTAGATGCTTAATATGGTTTGGCTGCGTCTCCACTCATATCTCCTCTTGAATCGTAATCCTCATAATCCACTAATCCCCACATTTTGAGGGAGGAACCTGGTGGGAGGAGATGGAATCATGGGGGACGTTCCCCCATGCTGTTCTCCATGATAGTGAGCAAGTTATAATGAGATCCGATGGTTTTATATACGTTTGACAGTTCTTCCTTCACGTGCTCATGTTCTCTCCCTCCTGCCACCATGTGAGAAGTGCTTGCTTCCCCTTCTCCCATGATTGTAAATTTCCTGAGGCTTTCCCACCATGCAGAACTGTGAGTCAATTAAACCTCTTTTCTTTATAAATGACCCAGTCTCTGGTAGTATCTTTATAGCAGTATGAAAATGGACTAATACAATTCCTTTAGTGAAGCCATAGAAATGGGATCATTAGTTCAGTTTTTGATAAGACAGTAGAACTGTAGAAGGGGAGGTCTCATAGACAGGAAGGGAGGAGCCAGTTTGGAAAAGACTCCTTGACAGTGATCTTAGGAGCTGCCGTGAGCAAGGACGACATTAGGCTTAAGGGTGCAGTAACATTAAAGCCATAAAGGCTTTTGAAGCTCAGGGGAGAGAACATCACAAGACAGACTGTGAAAGATGCCCTCCAGTGTCCAGCTCTGCCTGGTCCTCACCGCTGAGCCCCACAGGGATGTCCAGTTGCCCCACGGTAGCCCCCGAGGGTTGGACAAGCATTTCGAACAGAACACACCCAGGAGAGAATGTTGATGATGGAGCCCTTCCCTATCTGCTTCTTCCCCAGCCTTCACTGCTCACCTGATTGCTCTGGAGAGGACCTTGGAACTTTCTGTCTTTAGTTCATGTCCATGTGCAATCCATTGGGAGGTCTGATGAGAGCTCTAGAATATATCTTGAATCTGACGACTTGTCCCTGTACTCACCGCACTGCCCCAGTCTGTGGCATTCCAGGTGACTGCTGCCACAGCTTCCCAGTGTCACCCAGCCCACACCCAGCCCACCTGCCCATTCTCTGCAGAGCAGTTGGGGCCTTTGAAAGTGTGGCTTGGGTTTCATCGCTTGCCTGCTCATGGCTCCCAAGACTCCCTGCGGCACCTTGAATGAAAGACAAGCTCCTTATCATGCCTAAGACACCCATCGCTCTCTGATTAAACTGGAGATTGCAAGAAGAAACAGAGGAAGAGAAGGCTGGGAATAGTAGACGTCAGCCACATGGCAGTAGCCTCAGAATAGGAGCCACTCATGATTGCTAGAGTACGAAATGCAAAACAAAACAAAACCAAAAAGCGGGAGTACTTTAAAAACTCCCTCTATTTTTCCCGTAGATGTCTTTTTTTTTAGCATTTTTTTTCTTTCCAAACCAAGTCCAGAAGAACACAAACGCCTCCTGTCCACCTTGCTTGCAGGCAATTTAGATATAATTCTAATTCAAAAACAAAATTGAAACAGTGCCACAGACACAAGAGATTATAGTAGAAATATTGAGCAACCTTCAATTAAGGGGAATAAAAGACACAATAGTTGTGCAGCGTTCATTATGTTTATACTGTACATGTGTAGGTGTGTAGAAAAACTTCCAGTGGAAGTGTTGCTGTTTTAGTGTCAGAAACAGACACGACACAGAGGCCTTTGGTTCTTTTACTTATCTGTTCCTAACACCGATGACATCTGTAGCAACCAAGATGCATAATTGCTGGGCCATCATCACTCCCATTAAGCTGCAGGAAAGAAAAATGAGGTCTCTTGTTCTCTCTCTAATTCATGTTTTAAGCATTGCAGTACCGCGGGTACAGAACATGTCACAAATGTCGGATTGAAAACGTGTATGGATGAAACACTAAGTGAGGATTTGAATGACTAAACATGGTCTCTCTGAATTCAGGACACAGAATGTGTACGTCTTGATTTCTGTCTTTGCCTCACCCCACACACAGTATGCGCATCATGCACACAACGTAGAACATGGGGCGAGTGGAAAAAGAATGGCATTCACGGCGTTGTATTAAAGCCTTCTGTTTCTAGCTCTGGGTGGGGAAAGCAAAACAGTTTGGCTTATGAAAGTGAGCTGTTGCTCTTGAGTCCTTGATGCCCCGAATCGGAGTCGGTCATGGTGGTCTTGGCTGCAGGTATTTGCAGGAAAGAGAAGGGAGCAGACGATACATGGCTTCCCCCACCCACACCCTCCACCTTTGCTATGTGGGTACGACTTTCCTACTTCTATTATGTTTTTGTATCACTTTACTGTTATTTATTCATATTACTATTTTAATAATCTCTCTGCTTAAAGAAACTATATTTTAGTCTCATCATAAGAAATAATACACATATTTCATGGTTTCTTTGAATCACTTGATTTCTTTTTCTTTCTTTTCTTTTCTTTTTATTTTATTTATTTATTTATTTATTTTTTTGAGACAGTCTTGATCTATTGCCCAGGCTGGAGTGCAATTTTGCAATCTCGGCTCATTGCAAACTCTGCCTCCCAGGTTCAAGGGATTCTCCTGCCTCAGCCTCCTGAGTAGCTGAGATTACAGGCATTCACTACCACATCCGGCTGCTTTTTGTATTTTTAGTAGAGACAGGGTTTCACCATGTTGGTCAGGCTAGTCTCAAACTCCTGACCTCAGGTGATCTAGCCGCCTCGGCCTCACGAAGTGCTGGGTTTACAGGTGTGAGCCACTGTGCCTGACCTATGCCACTTGATTTCTAGCACCATTAAAAGGCACTAATAACTGACCATTATGCCTTGGGTAGCCACCACCACCCTCCACCCTCCCTCCTGTGGCATTTACTCAGCTTCATTGTTCTTCACCGAGCCTAGCTGTACCGGCTCTTATGTAAAGTCTCTATTTCAGTCTTTATTATTCACCAGAAGGAAGATGAGATTTTATTTTGACCCCTTGGCCTCCCCTGTTCTGTCCACTGCAGTGACTGTTACACAGTAACCACTAAGCTAATGTTTAATGCATATTGATAGAAATAGAATAGGCCCATCTGTGTATCATGGCGAGAAGTAGCTTACTTGCAACACTCAGGTAAAGCCTTGGCCTTGGCATTCATTAGACAACTACCCCGGACCCCCTGAGCTGACACAGCCACCTGGACAGCAAATGTGGAGGGTGTAGTCTAGATGGAGCTGGTGGCCGCTCCAGCGTCTCCCAGTTATTCCCTGTGGGATGGGGGGTTACCCATGGGTCCCTGGAGGCTCCTGCCCGCTCTTAGGATAGCTTCAGAACCCTGGCCAAACCCACTCACCTCTCTGGATACAGTTCTCCTTTCAGGAAGGGGCATAGGCATCATGTCCTTCCATGAAATTCAAGGTGAGGTTGCTGAGAAAGGTTTCTTACTCTCGAGAACCTCAAATCATCAAACATTTTTTTTTCCCTCTGAGAGTAGAACGGAGCAAACACAGGGCGGGAGGGAGGAAGGCTGACTCTGAGTGTGGCCCCGCTTGTTTCCGGCTGTATGAGTGTGAAGAAAGATTGTCCAGCCTGTCTGAGTCCATATCTATTCAATAGGAAATAAGGGAATTGTCTGTACTGCCAAATTCACAGAGTTATTTTGGAAATTAAGTGAGAAAACATATAGTACAATGTTCTACAAGATATAAAATGCCAGTAATATTCTTTGCTTTGGATTTTTAAAAAATGGTGAGAGTGGTGTAGCTGTGGGCAGGTACTTTTGCTCACAGCTCAGTGGGGTTTGTTTGCTTGGTATGAGAGAGCAGACTAGAGTGAATGTTTAAAAAAATGTCTAAAAATGTAGAGGACAGTTTGAGGTATGCTCATTCGTTTTCCCTGGGTCTTCCTGGCAGAGCTCCTACGACCTTCAGCACGGTTCCAACGCATGTCAGTGGCAGGAATCAGGGAGAAAAGCAAAGGCTCTTCAGGTTTCTTTAGAAAACATTTTGTGCTCCTACTTCAGGATGAAGACATTCAAGCTACCCAAGTGTCCATTTTCTTTTCTCTTCATTTCATTGTACATGTGAAAATTTTATTCACCCTTTCCAAGCAAAATATCGGTATATCAAACATTAGAGAGTAGTCAACCCAATTACACATGCAAAATATGTTATGCAACCATTAAACGACCCTTGAAAAGAGTTTCAGTAACAGGGACTTGCTTAGGATATTGTAATAACTGAGAAAATACAGACACATGTACATAGCATTAAAAACTGTGTGTCTGGGTGTTGCATCCTCATATACACACACTCACACGTAAGAAGCAAAATGGAAGGGCTATGTCAAAATCTTAACAGTGATTTGGTTGCTAAGATCAGAGATGATTTTTCTTACTTTTTCTACACTTTCACAATTGTCTGCTTATTGCTTTTGTAAATCAGAAAAAGCACAGCCATTTAAACTAAAGTTACGCAGTAGGTGAAGGAAGATCTAAAAAACAAAAATCTGGGGTTCCGGTAGTTAATACCGTTATGATATATCATGTGTATATGATATCCTAAGTTCCCTAGTATCTAAAGGTTATTGTTTAACGTGGACTTTGACAGAACGCACAAAAAGTATGATGAAGATAATAGAACTCCTCCAACTATTAAAAAGACTGAGTTTGTTTACTGATTGTCTTCCCCTCTGGATCTTATGTGCATTAACACATTTTGGAGCTTGGAATTTGGGCGAGTTCAAAGAACTTTATTTAGAAAGTCATTTTATGGGAATTGGCAATTTCATAAAACTTTTGCTCTAGAATTGCCTCTGGTATATTTTCTTCTTAAGTCAAAACTCTAGTAGTTCACATCTTGTTTCTTTTATTTTGGAGACAGACCTCACTATTTGCCCAAGTTGGTCTTGAACTTCTGGACTCAAGTGATCCTCCTGCCTTAAATTCCCAAGTAGCTGGGGTGACAGGCGCAAGCCCCTGAGCCCAAATAAATTTTTAATTTTTTTATTCAACAGGCAAAACTTCAGTTTGAAAGTTGTGCCCAAGGACATTCAGACCCTAGTTTATATTTCAAATAAATGTTGGGCTATTAAATAGGCTAAATCTAATGTCTAAATGTATTACATAGGTATAAACTTAATAACATAATATATTAGGTTGGTGCAAAATGTATTGTGGTTTTTGCCGTTTAATGGGACTTTCCCATCAAAGTTTGGGAAATAGATTTGATTTGTATCCCTTTCTTCTATCTATAATATATCAGTAATTAAACCAGGTAAGTCCAGGATCTTCAGGGACCCTCGTTTCCACTTGCACCACCATGACCTGTTTCAGGTCTTTGCTTCTCTTCTGGGCCACCACATCCCAGCAAGTGTCCTGATTCTTTATTCTTCAGATTGTTACCAGATTAATTCACCTAGTATATAGCTCATTATATTTTCCGAAAATCTTGCATGGATTTCCCTTTTGACCTCACACACCAGATTGACTCTACACCCCTCACCTTGGTACCCGATGCCCTTCACATATTTGTTTTCATGTTTTTATTTCCTTTTTTTTTCAGTTATTTTTAATTGCATTTTAGGTTTTGGGGTACATGTGAAGAACATGCAGGATTGTTGCATAGGTACACACGTGGCAGTGTGATTTGCTGCCTTTCTCCCCTTCACCTATATCTGGCATTTCTCCCCATGCTATCTCTCCCCAACTCCCCACCCCCCGCTGTCCCTCCCCTGTTTCCCCCCAACGGGCCCCAGTGTGTAGTGCTCCCCTCCCTGTGTCCATGTGTTCTCATTGTTCAACACCCGCCTATGAGTGAGAACATGTGGTGTTTGATTTTCTACTCTTGTGTCAGTTTGCTGAGAATGATGGTTTCCAGGTTCATCCATGTCCCTAAAAAGAACACGAACTCATCGTCATGTTATTTCTTATGTATTTGTTTTTCTTTTCCAACAAACCCACTGCACGTCTTCTCCATGCCAGTCCTGTTCTGTTCCACATGTCAGGGAATGCAATAGACAAACATCCCTGCCCTTAAGAATTTTGCATTGCAGCAAAGGGGCCAGAAAATCAATGTCATGAACAGGGGAATTGTTGAGCATGCCAGAACGTGATCATTCTAGGGAGGATCCTCAGCTCAGGGTAAAGAGGCGCCAAATTAGCATTTTAGTTAAGACGACCAGAGCAACAGAAGGTGTCGCTCATTCTCTCACCTTCAAATCTTTACTCAAAGATCACTGAAAATACGATCTTTGAGTAAAGATTTGAAGGAGGTGAGAGAATGAGCGACACAGGTGTGGGGAAGAGTGCATTAGCCTAGGGAACAGTCGGCCGTGCTGCCTGATGTGGAGTGTGGCTGTGTGGCCAGGCCAATGTGGCCGAGCGGGGAGGTGTAGGGGAGGGCATCAGACAGGCTGCCAAGAGCCACTGGGTCTGCAGCCTTGAGGCCATCAGAAGGATGAAGCTTTCCCTCTGAGAGACACAGGGAGGCCCTGAAGGATTTGCAAGGTGATTTATCTGACAGACACCTTAAAAAGAGCCTTCTGGCTTAGTTGAGAGAATACACTGAAGAAGTGATAGTGTAAGCCAGGAGTCCTGTTAGGAGACACTTGCAGTCATCCAGGCAGGAGGCTCGCAGCACGGCAGTAGACAGGCATCCTGGAGGCGGTGAGAAATCCTCTTATCTGGAGATACTGTGAAGGGAGAGCCCAGAGGATTTGCTGATACACTGGAGGCGGGAGTGAGAGAAAGACAGACAGAGGTCAGGGAGGCTTCTCGGTTTTCGCACTCAGCATCTGGATGGATGGGTTGTCAGTAGCTGGGACGAGGAAGACCGGGCAGCTGTGGTGAAAGGGAAAGTAAGAAGTTTACATATGAGATTTTTAGTTCACAGAAAAATAAAAATATTTTTTAGAGGAGATGGAAGTAGGCCGTTTAATAAAATGAGGAGTTCCGAGAAGAGGGCCAAATGGGAGCTGCGACTGCGAGAGGCGCCAGCTCAGAAACCGTCCTTCGTGCCCTGGGACTGAACGACAGAAACGCAGGAATGAGGGCATGGAGAGAAACAACAGCTTAGTGTTCACACGCAGACACAGGGGAGACGGGGGAGTGAGAATCGGGCATGGCCACGGAGCTGGGAGGAAAACCAAGCCAGGTTTTCTAGGAAGCCCAAGCGAAAGGCTTTTTCCAAAAGGAGGACACACCTACGGTATTAAATATCTCCATCTACTGTGGTGTGAACCATTTTATAGTCATATTATGTAGATATCACCTAAACTATTTTATTCTTATGCTACATTGAGCTAGGGACTGTCCATGAACCAGACCATGGAATTTCCTGCTACTGTTTAAACTATTGTTTATTTTAAAATGATCTTTCAACATTTCATCACAATGTACTTCTTACATTTTTAATTACATGGATTACCTAAATTTCACAGTCCTTGAATAAAAAAGAGCAAATGCAATCAAAGCATGATATAGACTGAATGTTTGTGTCCCTCCCAAAATTCGTATGTTGAAATCTTCATCCCCAAGGTGATGGAACCCTTATGAATGGGATTAGCACTCTTGTAAAAGAGACCCAGAGAGCACTGTTTCTCCTTCCTCCGTGTGAGAACACAGCAAGAAGATGATGTCTAGGAACCAGGGAGTGGGCCCGTCCCAGATGCTGAATATTCCAGGGCCTTAATCTTGGACTTCTTGGTCTTTAGAACCGTGAAAAATAAATTTCTGTTGCCTGAACTACCCAGGTATCATAATCTGTAATAGCAGCTCAAGTGGACTAATATAAAACACAAAAAAGAAAACCATCCTAAATCCAACAATATGGACATAATTGTTCATTTCACTTGTTTGTAAGTTTCGGTATGATAAACACCATTTTAATGAGCATCTTTTATGTTATATCTTTCTTAAGTTACATAAAACAATTTCCTTCTGGTAAACTTATAGAATTAATATTTCTGGATCCAAAGTATTTAAAAAACTCCATCTAACTCCTTAAATTAATATAATCTCATTTCAATTCTCTGATACTGTTTCTTCTCCTTACTCTTTACCTTATCAGTACAGATAGGGTGGTGTGTGTGTGTGTGTGTGTGTGTGTGTGTGTGTGTGTGTATACTCACACACTGATCTTTTTCAGATTTATTCAATTAGGAAATCCTTCTTGTATTTTAATTGGAATTTTATATGATAACTTTATTTTAAACATATAGGTGGTTCCGGTCTAGGAACATTGTCTCTATCTTCATTTAACAAAGTTTATTTTATATCCTGCAGTTGTTTTAATCTTTATTTCTTTTTATGCTATAAATGATTGCTATTGAGAAGTAATTTTAGGCTTACAGAAGACATGCATGAATAGTAAAGGGTATTTTTTCCAAAACTATTTTAGAGTAAGTTGCCAACATAGTGCCCCATCACCCCAAACACTTTGGTAATCCCTACAAGCAAGGACGTAATCACAATATAGTAAATTACCATGCAAATAAGGAAATTGACGCCATGCAATCCAGAGACCCCATTCAAGTCCTGCCAGTTGTACCAATAGTATCTGCTACAAGAAAACGATTCAATCCAGGACAAAACACTGCATTTGGTGTCTTATTTTTTTCAGACTCTTTCAATCTAGAATAATTCTTAAGTTTTTCCTTAACTTGTACGACCTTGACACTTTTGAATACTGTGGAGCATTTCATAGAATGTCTGTCCGTATGAGTTTGAGTTTCTTCATGTTTACATTGTTTGTGGATCTTTGGCAGGAATCTCACAGAAGTGATGTTACTTTCTCTTCATTGCCCCGTATCAGATGGTGTGTAAGTTGTATTGGTCCCCTTACTTATATCCACTTTGATCTCTTGATTAAGGTGTGCTGCGTGTTGAGTGACATGCTCCCAAAAGATACAGTGAAGGCTTAACCCTGATACCTGTGAGTGTGGTCACATGCACATACATTTGGAAATAAAGTCTTTGCCGAGGTAATCCAGTTAAGATAAGGTCATGGTGGATTAGAGTGGCCCTAAATCCAGTAACTGGTGTTCTTCCAAGGAAAGAGAGACATGAAAACACAAACATAAAGGGATAAAGCCCAAAAGCCCACATGACCACAGAGGCAAAGGCTGGAGGGCTGCTTTTGCAAGCCAGGGGATCCCAAGGACTGCCTGCAGCCTGCGGAGGCAAGAAGTGGCAAGGAAGGGTCCTCCCCCGAACCTTCAGGGGGTGCATGGTCCTGCTGACACTTTGACTTCACACTTCTGACCTCCAGGGCTGAGAGAGAATAAATCTGTGTCATCTTAAGCCACCAATTTTGTGGTAATCTGTCATCGTAGCCCTCAGAAACGAATACAAGGTAGTAGTATCTGCCAGGTTTCCCTACAATAAAGTTACTATTTTTTTCCTTTTTAATAATCAAGGCTTTTTTTTTTTTTTTTTTTTTTTTGGAGTGGGAGGTCCCTTGAGACTAGGTAAGCAAGTTTCCTACCAACCTTCATCCATTAGCTTTTGGCATCCATTGATGCTTCTTGCCTTAGTTAATCATTACTATTATAATTGACAAATGGTGGTGTTTTGAATGATTTTGTTTCTTCTATACGTATTTTTTGGTATTCTACTCTAAGAAAGGGTTTGTTTTGCTCTAGCGTTAAAAATGTGTTTTTATATATGTATATATTTATTATTCAAGGGGTTATGCGTTCCTATCTTTATTTATGTTGATGCTCAAATTGCCCTGCATGTGGCCAGGAGGAGAACTCGTCAAGCTGGCTTTGTGTCCTTTTGACATATTCCCGTAATTTTCTCACACTACAAAATGTTCAGTTCCGCTCTGTACCGTTCTGCCCTTGCCTCAGCCTTGGCTTCAGCTATTTCTCTGAGCAGTTCAGTTCCCTGCTAGTGGAGAACAGTACTTAGCAACCAAGACGTGGGTGCTTGGTGCCCCCACTGCTGTGGAGGTGTGGCTGCGGGCAGGCTCTCTCATTGAGCAGAATTAGGAAATAGATTTCTACATAAACAAATAAACACGTACACATAAATACAGGCATGCATGTACCATTGAAATCGATACTTATTTCTACGTCTATCTATTTATGTACTTATTGAAAACCATGATTCTATACCTCCAATTCCAGTCCAGCACCTGAAGGTTTAGTTTAATTTTCTCCCTTTCCACATTTGTAGCATCCTTCTCTGACAGTGGGAGACAAGGCTTTGAACACCCCCAGTATATTTTCATATTCATTTATTATCCTAGTATTTAACCAATCTCTGCCATTGCGTCCATTCTCCACCCCCTCGCTCCCAAAGCTTTCCTGCACCCATGTGGATGCCCTCCTCAGAAACACAGCCAGGCTGCCACTCTCACTCTGCATAGATGCCCTCTGCAGGCTCAGAGACCTGCAGCCCCTCTGTGGGAAGCCATCTTTACCTCGTTAGGGCTCTGACACCGCATGCCAGTCTTCCCATCCTCTGTAGACACCACCCTCACCTGGTCTGAACTCCAGTAGCTGGGGCGTGTCCACACTACCTCCTTACTTGGATGCCTTCTTCAGCTCCCTTGACTCTGACATCCAGTGCCATCCTGGAAGGAAGGAAGGAAGGAAGGAAGGAAGGAAGGAAGGAAGGAAGGAAGGAAGGAGGGAAGGAGGGAAGGAGGGAAGGAGGGAAGGAGGGAAGGAGGGAAGGAGGGAAGGAGGGAAGGAGGGAAGGAGGGAAGGAGGGAAGGAGGGAAGGAAGGGAGGGAGGGAGGGAGGGAAGGAGGAAAAAAGGAAGAAAGAATGAAAGGCAGGCATCATATGTTTCATCATTTTTAAATTGCTTTTCTTAGATTTTTACAAGCAGATCAGAATATCTGCAAATAATAACAGATTTTCGACTGACTTTCTAATATTTCATAGAATTGCACTTTCAGGGAAATGTTGAACAATGTGAGGATAACTTATCTTTTCTTAATTGGAAATGTTTTCAGTGTTTCAACTTTGTGTGAATGTGGGCAGTTGGTTTGAGATACTCTTTTTATATATCATATTAGAAGTAAATATCAATTCTTGTTTTGCTAAGCTTCTATCAAGAATGTTGAATTTTATCAAATGCATTTTTAACATATAATGAAATGACAGTTTGCTTTTCCCCTACGACTTAGTAACATAACCAGTACATTAATAAATGTCTCAACACTGAACCATTCTTACACCTTTAGAGAAGGTAATACTTGTTCATAGCACATCATTCTTTAACTATATGGTTAGATTTAATTTGACTATTTTTCAGGAATTTGGTATCACTTACGCTGACCTTTTATATTTTGTTATTAGAATTATACTATTGTAAGAAAATAAATTGAAAAGGTTGTTTTTCTCATTTTTTCCTCAAAGGAGTTAAATAGAAATTATTTGATTTGAAGAAAGCCGCTTGTAATAGCATTACCACTTACGGCCATTTTGAAAGGAAGGAGGTATATCTCTGTGACAACTTTAAACATTTCTTCCATTGCTAGAACTCTATTCAGACATTCTACCTTTTCCTGATGACATTGTGGTAATGGGCATTTTCCTAGAAAATAATTTGTTTCGTTGATATTTACAAATGTACTTCCAAAGAAAGTTGTAATCTTTAAGACCTCTTCTGTATTTGTGGTTATAGTCCGCTTTAAAATGTATATTGTCTGTCTCTACTTTCTCTTGCTCTTGCTGCCTCCCACATTTCATTCTGGCAGTTCTGCTAGAGGTTTGTTTTTTTTTCAGGAGTTAGCATGCATTTCTGTAAAGGGCCAGGAGTAAATATTAGGCTCTGTGGGTCATACGGTCACTATCAGAACTATTCAACTCTGCCCTTCTAGCATGAAAGCAGCCAGGGATAGGACATACATGAATGAGCATGGCTGGGTTCCAATAGAACTTTATTATGAACACTGAAATGTAAATTTCATATAATTTTCGTGTGTCACGAAACATTCTCCATTTTTCTCCAACTATTAAAAAATGTAAAAACCGTTTTAAATCGAGGGTCATACAAAAACAGGTGGCGTGCAAGATTGGACCCATAGTTCTGTCTGCCAACTCCTAGTCCATTTCATAGATTTGGGCAAAAAACAAAAACAAAGAACGAACTGCTTAAATATCTTTGTCATGGCTTCATATAATTCTGTTCTCTCAATTACTTACCATATTAAGACTTTAGTCATCTCTTCAGTCTACTTTTATTAACATTTGTTTTCTAAAATCTTCTTGAACTAACGTTTGGTTCCTTTTTTATTCTGTTCCCTGAATGTTCAAGTATACAAGAATCTGTCAGTACCATAACACACAGTCATCTCCTCACTACCCGGGTTAATAAGTAAGAAATTATAGAGAAAACAGCTTCTGAGTTTTGCAGCATGGTAGAAACTAACTTACATACCCTTTCAATGGAAACAATTTAAAAATCAGAAACGCCGGATTATTTGTGTTTTGAAATACACCACTGAGCTAAATAAGCAGAAGGAATCAACAGAAGGCTGGAAACCGTTTACAGTCAGGGACCTCAAAGAGTTCGTGTCAAAGCAACTTGTGGCCTGAGTGTTATCTGCCAACACTGTGGTCTAGAGCTTCGTTTTTGATGCCACAAAAGACACAGGAAGGAAGGAATCCATCGTGGGCTCCCAGAGCAGAGCCAGGCCCCAGGGACGACACCTCAGGAGACGTAACACGCCTTAAAAGAGCATGACTTGAACCTGAGTTCATACCACTTACGTGGTTGAAAAGCTGAAATTGAGAATTTGAATTAAGTGGTCTCGGGTTGATAATACTTTCAGGTGATTGGCAGAAAAGCAAATACAAACCTGCTCCAAAAGAATGCCACTTCACGTAGGCCTGAAAATACTTCTACAAGACACCTGGACTCACATTTTAAAATCTTTAAAGGAAATAAGAGAAATAACAGAGCAAAGCGCAGCCTGCACATGTTTCAGAGGGTCATTATCCAATTCAGAGTAGCAGACAAGTAGGTTTAGTATGTTTTAAGATGAAAAAAGAGGCTTGAAATACAAAACTTGAGACTGCTATTTAAAAATTGACTTTAAAGATTTGAAAAAGAACAAAATGAAGGAAGTAGCAATAAAAATGTGATGGAAAGTTTTTGAAGATTACAGGTAAAAAACCAACTAGGCAAAACTAAAGAGAGAATTAAATTCATGAATAGAAGATAGACTAAAAACATTATCTAAAATGCAGCCCAGAGACAAAGAATAAGAATTATGAAAGAGTGGCTAAGAGATCAAATGGCTGAGAAGCTTATACATGTACACGAGTGTGTGTGTTTATACACGTGTGTGTGTGTGTGTATGATTTTATAGATATGTGCATAAATCTGAACCCTAGAGGGAAAAATTAGATGAGTGGGCACGAGGCAGTATTCCAAAATATAATCACTGGGAATTTTACTGAATTGTTGAAAGATACCAAGGCCCAAATCCAGGAAGCCCAACAATTCCAAAGCCAATCAAAATACAAAGAAATCTACACGCAGTAATAAAAATTCAGATCAAAGAGAATGACTAGTTAGAAAAGAGAGATCACTTACAAAGACACAGAAATTAGACTGACAGCTGAATTTCTAGCAGTAACAATGGACTCCAGAGAGGGGAGATTATCTTCATTGTGCCAAGAGAAAAACCCAGCAAAACAGTATTTCAAGATTGAAGAGGAAATAAGACAATTATTAGTTCTCTATTGCAGGTAGAAACAGGATCTCGAATGGTAGGTATGAAATGCAAGAAGGAATATCTGTAAAATTTGTCATAAATCTGTTGATATAATTTCATATAATTTCGTGGCTCCATGCAGTTGAATGCTAAGCTGAAATCTCCATCGTCAATAAAAAGTTTCTCACTCTTTTTAAAATTTTAAAATAATTATAATACATGCTTGCCATACATAGTTTGGAAAAGACAAAAGTAGAAAAATAAATGGAAGGTATCTGTAATTTATCAATTGTCAATATTTTGATATATAACTTTTAGTCGCATCTGTTTGTGCCTTTTACTTAGATTGATGCTGATTGCCTGATCCAACACTTTGTTTTGAGTCATGACTATAAAATGAGGCTTTTCCCATGTCATCAAATATTCTTCAGAAACATCCCTTTATGGTGCTACTTAATATTCCATGCTTTGAGTGTGTCATAATGTAGCTGAAACCAGCTAGATGCCCACCAATCGCAGCTCCTCTTCCTGGGCACACAGATTGTCTCTCTCAGCCTTTCTGGCATTGATTTTGAGCCAATAACTACACTCTGGCCAGTGAAATATATGCAGCGCCGAAATGTACCATTTCCAGGGGAGGCCTTAAAAAGCCTCATAGGGTCCTCCTCTAGCTGAAGCCTGGGACCAGCGGTGGACTCCGATGAAGCTCTTGTGGCCGGACCTGCATCAGGGTCTGAAATTCCACCTGGCAGTGTCCACACAGAAGTGGAGATCTAGGCTCAAAGGGCGCAAGAATGAAGAAGTTATGGAAGTTAGCATAAAAGGAATGTCCCTGGGGAAAACAACCAAAATTAAAATATTTTCAATTGCCAATTAATTTCAGGTGAGAAACCCCAGTTTTAGACGACTTCTGTGTACATCTCTTGTTTGCTCCTGGTTGTGGTAATGATCACTTTGATTCCTGGGTATACATAGCAAGCATTTAGAAGAAGTGTCCATTTGGCTTTCTTCCTGTGTCACTGGTCATTTCCCATCCTTTGCCATTTGACTGATTAATTTAGAATATATAGTTTTATCTAGGAGTTGGTTATATATTACATGTTTGTTACCATTATTTCTACTTTATTAATAGCATTTATAATTTATGATGTTTTGATGCAGATGCCTTTAGCTTTTCAAATCTTATGAAGTCAAACCTATTGATCTTGTTTATAATTTCTTCCATTGATTTTATCTTAGACCCTTAGTCCTGCCAGAACAAAGGTACTATTTTTCTAGACTGGTTTTAAGCTCTACTTTAAATTTTTACTTTTTACCTTGTCTGAAATTCACTGTGTTATATTTGCAAGTTAGGAATTAACATGCACACTATTGTTTAAAAATTATTTTTAAAAAAGATTGTATCATATGTTCTGTGCTTATTGAACAAATACTCTGTGTTTTACATGCACTACTTACTTGCAGGAATCCAAGGAATGCAGCTATTAGCACTCCGTTTTAGAGCTGAGGAACGGGGGCTGTGGCACTGTCACATACCTCACATACAATGACAGGGCCTGGAAGCTGGGGACCTGTGCTCTGAGCTGGGGTGTGGACTGCACCCCTCACGGCCTGTGTCACAAGGCACTGTCAGCACCCAGGGCTGCAGCTGGTCCCTGGGGAATCAAGGTGAAGCTTTCTGCTGTACATACAGATTCTCATATGAGTTGGGGTCTGTTCACGGGATACCAGTTCTGTCCTATTTATTTCTGGAACTCATGCCTTATTATCTCATGATTAAGTACCAGTAATTCTTATAAAAACCACGTGTGGTGGCCTAATATGGTTTTTAAATTATACTCTATTGATATCTTCTTTAGGAATTCATGCTTAGAAAATTTCCAATCTTGATTCTATTTGTTTAGTACTTAATTGCACACTTAGTTCCTGTACTACACTGCAACCTTTTTAAAGCATGTGAGATTTATCTGTAGCACCAGGCACTGTGATTGCTCATAATTAGTCAATAAATCATTGATTATTTTATAATGAAATATATTGATTCTATTTAGCTTAATACACATAGAATTACAGTGCCTACTGTCTACCAGACTTTAATGCACATAGTAACTTGGTAAGGTAGGATCAATTACTGCCCCATTCTAGAGATAAGGAAGCTGAGTTACAGAGGCCACACCATGAGAAATTGCTGGTCAGGGCTGGCTGCTGTGCATGCTGGACCTTCACTGTGCCGTGTGCCTCGCTGCTGATGGGAGCATTAGGCAGTGAAAGATACATGGCTTTTGACATTCTGCAGAGGACAAGGGAGTTCCCTTGGTCTAGGAGTGCTGATAAAATACAGGTAGACTGAGAGGAGATGTAAAGGCACTTTGGGCCAAAGAACCAGCTTCCCTAATGTGGGAAAAGCAGAAACATGCCATTTGTGGAAATCAGCCAGATGTCAATGAAAGGTGTCTGTTGAGAAATCAAATAATTGTAGGGGAAAAGATGTTACCAACAAGTCATTGTTATTTTTAAAAATAATGTTTGATCTCCACTTTTTCTGTACCCAATCTAAGCAACTGAAAATTCTTCTTTCCCTCAGCATTGCTGCATCATTTCATTTTTTGCATGCATTATGTTAAAACAAAATGACGCCAAGCAGTCCCTGGACTTGCCTGGTAAGTTTGGCTTGCGTTTTCCAGGCAGGGGTTGTGTTAAGTTGGGGAAATTACATTGTCCCCATGTTTTTCCAGCAAGACATGGTGGTAGATGATCTGGCTGCCACCGCTCATCCCCGTGCAGCTGCTCCCCTGTTCTGTTTGTCCTAAGCTCCCTCGAACTCTGCGGAAGTCAGATGGGATGCAGAACACACTGGGAGGCAGGCTGGCCTGACAATAATAAGGAAGCAGATTGAGCGTGCAGGGAAGAGGCAGTCAGAACTGGGCTGCAGGTCCAGCTTCGACAAACTATTTTCTATCTGATTTGCTAACACATGGCCGGAGCCTGTCTCCCTTAATTCAAAATAAAAAAAGAATTTAAAAAAATGAAAAAAAGAGAAGCTCTATCACTGGAGCCTCAAAATGGTCCCTGAAACCCCTTTACTTTTCAGTGTTTGACCTTACTAAAGAGGTACCATAACCACTCCATTTTTAAAGGGAGGAAGTCAGAGATATGTCAGAGAGAGAGAAAATGAAATTTTACATCAGGCAAAATTTCTGTGCTGATATTTCAGAAGGCTTCATAATTCTGTGGCTGTATACAAATGATCCATTTTGTTAATCTGAATTTCGAGGGTCATTAAAATTTTTTTTCTCTGCCCTGGAGTAGTTTATTACTTAGAGAGAGAGGGGGGAAAAAGCCAGTTTAAAACCAGGTAAGGGAAGAAAGCTGACAAAAACATAAATTAGAGGAAGAACTTAATTTAAAAAGTGTCAAAAAGGATAGATAGTCTTAGTTCAATAATAAAGCCTGGTTCAAGAGCCTTCTATCTTTAAATAAAGCATTCAAGCACTCTATTACCTGTATACAACCAATCTTTGATTTCCAATCTAAGTCTATTTTTGCTTCTCGTGATTAGCATACAAATGTGAAAAAAAGAAAAAAGTGGTTACACGCGTGACGATTAGGACATGCCTTTGCTTTAATGTCACGGGTCTGTCAGGCTGGAGGTGATGAAATGAATTGCTGCCTGGCAAGCTCCTTAGAGGGAAATCTTGTCCGAAAATGACTCCTATCCATCTCCTTTTATTTTCATTCTAAGTTCATCATACAAACGGCCAAGCATATAAGCATATATTTGTTTTAAGAGATAAAGCACAGTAGGATATAGCAACTTACAAATGTACGTGAGCAGGCAGTGAGCATGGCTCCTGCAGCCATACCATCCTCGCCACAAAGTAGCCGTGAGTCCAGAGATTCAACCTGAATGTGGGGGCTCTACTCTGCCAGGAAGCACATGTTCCATATAAGAAGTGAGAGGAAGTATGGAGGCAAACCTTACGGCGCTCCAGACTCGGTGCCCAGGAAGACCTGAGACTGCGGGAATCTGTTTTAGTTTTCTCTCTGGGCATATGTTGAAAGGCACCACCTGTCTTATTTACTTTTGTATGAGCAGGGTGTGTAAGCCTGCCAAGGCTAAAATGCAAAACTCTGTAATAATATTGTCAGAGAGGGACAGATGCCAGATCTTCCCTCCAAGCATTTTCCTCCAAGCCTTCTCTAGAGTCTTCTCCAAGGTCTTCGTGTTTGGTCAGGAGGGCCCCTGACTTGCTGGGGGTGTCCTAGAACAGAAGGTTCCTGGGGGCCTTGGTCCCCGCGGGAGGGGCCTTGCAGCCATGGAGGGGAGCCCGCGGCGTCCTGCTGACTGATGGCCCCATTTACATCCAAGGCAGTTATTATGCATGAAACCACTCAAGCATCATTTGTTTCAGGGAGTTCAACCAGTCAATTTTTCAGTTCCTTTCTGGTTCAGGGTCAAAAGCAAATGACAGATCTTAGGTTGGCTTCATTTTGGGACAATGATCCTTCCCAGCTTGTTCAGAGCAAACTTGTTTAAAGACTCTTCCGTTTATGATATGTGGAAGTGTCCTTTCCTTGCCCCAGACTCACTGGTTGCTTGAAATCATACACCTGTGAGCCTTGCGTAGTGAGGAGGGTGTGTGCAAACACACGTGGAAAGGCGGACTGTGGGCCACTGCATGAAACCCCGAGTCAGCTGTGGAAGTCACTTGAATATGAACTTAAAGGAAACCATCTTTCTCCACTTTGAGATGAGGTTTCAGATTCAGTTCTCGGACAGGAAATGATCGATACAGTCTTGGAGCTCCACTCAGAAGTTTACTCACATTTGTGTAGTGTCTTAGAGTTCAAAAATGAGGCGTTATAAATAATAGCTTGTTGAATCTGCGTGATAATTATAGGAGGAAGGTATTATTTCCCATTTATCAAGGAGGAAACTGAGTCTCCAACAAGTTCAATCAGATTTCACAGACAAAAGGGAGAAAATAAAAGCAGAAAATATAACAAAAGCATTAAAAAATTACATGTCATATGAAGAACTCTGTAAGAACCATCCTCTGGGTGCAAGAGATGAGAGGGCACAGCGTTATGACAAATGTCACGTGGGCACTGACCTGAGAGACAGAGACACTGGGACAAAGCACTCTCCTTTCACTTTTATTTTAGAGTTCAGAGCAGAAGAGAGCTGTTTCAACACTAAGCAGATAGGAAAAAACACACTTACCGCGAAGCACACGCTCCCTACGTTACCAGTCACAGTGGCACATGTGATGTGCACATGAAGTCAGCCAGCCCTTCTCTCTTCCCTGCAGGTCAGTCATGGTGGCCATCTCTGGTTCACGCAGCAGAGTCAGGGCTCCCCTGTCCCTCACAGCCTGTCCCTGCAGAACAGACGAGCCAGGGCTGCCTACGGACGCTCACTGCGTCGCTTCTACTCACCCTTACCACCTTTGGGAACTCTCCAAAGAAGCAGAAAGTGAGATGAAAAACTGAAGCACTTTCTAGGTAATGTTGAAGAATGCTACTGCATGCAAGTGGCAAAACTACATTTTAGGGGTATGTGTGCAGACACATAAATATCTGCACACATAGAATTCAAGGTCTAGAAGGAAAGCACCTAATTCTTATGATTGATTAATTTCCAAACTTGTATGGACAGAGCTGAGGCCATCCTAGAACGATATATAATTTGACAAGTTCTGGGTGCCTATTTGTTCATCGGAAAGAGTCCAGAATAAGTTCATTATACACAGATCCCATATCAGAGGTTTGCCTCCTTTACTGGAAGGGAGCAGACCTGAATTGATTGACAGGCCAATTTCTAAACATTAGTTTCTCGGTATTACAAAACCAAGGCTTTGTGTGTGTTTGCTTGTGGAATGAGGTTTTGTAGATGAGTCCCATCATTTAAAAACACTCAATTGTAAATCTGAATAAAAGTAAAAAACAATTAAACTCAATAGACACACATTGGAGTTAAATGCCTTCCCCGGTATTTCCAGTGATCACTGATGGGAATGCTGAGCCAAGTCTGTTTCCCATAGGACAGGGTGTCAGGAGCTCATTCATTTTATGTTAATAACACGTCAGAGTCCAGAGAGTGAAGATTCTGTTCGATAGGCACACACCTGAGGCTGCTTAAGGCATTAGGTGCATATACTTGCAAGCAATAATATCTTCTAGTATCATCACATCTCCTAGTAGATAGTTCATGCACACATAATACATGTAATCAAACATTTCTGTCACTGATACGCACACACACAAACATGCACAAAATGTAACCAGTTCTGTTTGTCTTCCCTCTGTCATATGATGTGGTACCATCTGGCCCCCAAGCAGCAGCATCTCCGACTTCAGTGCATTTCTGTGTGTAAGTGAAGTGACACTGTGTTATTAAAGCATTTAAATAGGTAGTTCCTAAGCACTGTGCAGAAATAAATGTTTTTTTCAACATTAATGCATGGAGTCCCAGAATTCGTATCAGGGAGCATATGTCTGTTTTGCAAGTTAAATATATTTTCTCTAAGAAGAGTTAATATTTATTTTAGAGATTTTCAGTAAATAAAAGTTGTTTGTGGTGGGGTGTGGTGGCTCACTCCTGTAATTCCAACACGTTGGGAATCTGAGGTAGGCAGACAGCTTGAGTCCAGGAGTTCAAGACAAACCTTGGCAACATGGTGAAACCCTGTCTGTACAAAAATATAAAAATTAGCCTGGTGTGGTGGCACACGTCTGTGGTCCCAGCTAACTTGAAAGACTGAGGTGGGAGGATCACTTGAGCCCCGGAGGTCAAGGCTGCAGTGAGCCATGTTCTTGCCACGGCACTTCAGCTTAGGTAACAAAGAGAGACCCTCTCCATAACAAAACAAACAAGCAAACTTGTTCATGTACGTTTTCAGCCGTTATATGAATAGTATGTCAAATAATGGAAATCACTTCTATTAATGAAAAGGAAAAGTGAGAATTTGAAGGATGCAATATAAAAAAGTTTTTCCTAAACCAAAACAAGGTATGTGTGTGTGTGTGTGTGTGTTTGTGTGTGTGTATATACACACATACAGTCAGCATCTTCATACACTGATAGGGCTTGTCCTGTGTGCCAGTGCCTTGTCAGCCACTGCGGGCATTGTATGGCACAGCTTAGAGACAGCCTGTGTGACCTGCCTATGGAGGGGAGGAAAAGGCATTGGTCGAAAAATGGGAGCTTAACCAGCAGACATCTGGTGACACCTGTTAGGTGCCCAGCAGTAGGGATGGGGCAGTGAAAAAGATGGACAGAATTTCCATTCTTCTGAAGCTCATACTGAGGTGGGAAAACAGATTCCTTAATAAGCAGAAAGCATCAGGCAGTGATGGATGCTATGCTGAACTCAATGGGGTGCCCTAATGGACAAAGAGAGTGATGTGGGGTGACTGTGGGGTAATGCTCTGAACTGGTGCTCTACAAGGAGATACTGTTTAAGCTGGAGAAGGACACCACCAGTAACCAGCCACCAAAAGATCCGCAGCACATTGTTCACTGGAGGGAATGATTGGTACGAAGCCCTAAGGTGGGAACAAAGTGGTGGAGATTACAAGCAATGTGATGATGAAGAAGTCAGGGAGGAAAAGCACAGGAGGCTGCAAGCTTCTCTATCAGGAAAGCCAGACCTGACCTCTCCTGGTTTGTGAGGTGAGGATGGGAGAGTGGCGGTCAGGGCTGGTGAAGAAAGGCTTCTCCGAGCGAATTCTCTGGGCTAAAAGGAAGTAAGTAGATGCACAGGGTTCAGAAGGGTCTTCCACACCTCGTGCTTGGTCCTGAAGATACACTCAGAAGCAAGACTCAACATCCCTGCCTCTTACACAAAATTCTGTGTCAGCCAATCAACGTATTGAGGAAGTTGCGCTGATGAACCTCCCTCTGTCTAATATGAAATGGAGCAAGTATGCATCAGCGTTTTTTTCTTCTTTTTTTGCTTCTATTTCTCCATTCTTCATGTTTTAAAGATGAGTTTGAAAGCATCATGTATTGAAGGTAAATACTGCATCATCTCCAGTTCTTACTCATTAAGCCTCTTCACCTCTGAGCAGGTCTGAAGTGTAGCATTTCCCTTTGTGGGAACACAATGTGTTCACTGAAAATCCACCAGGAGAGCAAGACGTCTCCAAATCCTGTCAAATCCCCAGCCCACCAAGGAGCTAAGGATGCTTATCGTGGAGAGAGAAGCTCACATGGGAGCCTTTAGTGAGGTGGGCATCAGCAAGGTGGAGAGTGGTGCTGTGGAGGAGTGGGTATGTGCTTGGGGTTATGTGGAGGGAAAGGCAATGTGAGATCAAACAGCAGGAGTTAGATGGTCTCCACACGAGGAGCCTTGGGAACCCACCAGAGTTATACCAGGTATATCATAGGAATCGATGCACCTGAAGATACTGCCTTAAGACCTGTGTTCCAATCCTGGTGCCACCTTTAACTGACTCCATGGTCTCAGGCCAGTCATTTTGCTTCTCTGAACCATTGTTTCCCAGTCTGTTAAAAAAATGGGGATAATCACCCCTATCTCTAACCAGGGGTAAAAAGCAAGACTTGTCAAAGAAGCTAGCACCAGGTAGCCACCCTGTAGACATGAGTATCTACCTTTCCAATAATGCAATGTGCTCCATGTGGCTCCTGCTTCCCACCACTGGGGTAGGTGGATTTGACAGAAGGTGATCATCTATCACTTCAACATTGTGAACAGCCCACCCCAATGCCTCATTTTCCTGGAGAAAGAAGTGAATGACATCAGCCAGAGGAGCACAGAGTAACAGGCCTGCTAGCAGTGTGATGATCACCATCAACATCCTCATGATGCTGGGGTATTATGGACGAAACTTACTGCTTCCCGAAGTCTACTTAATTCATAGAATCATTAAGATACACTGGAAAGACCCAGGTTGGTTTTCATTTTTTTAAAGACAGGATCCTTCTCTGTCCCCCAGACTAGAGTGCAGTGGGAGATGTCTGTAGTCTCATCTTCCCGGGCTCAGGTGATTCTCCTGCCTCAGCCTCCCAAGTAGCTGGGACATCAGGTGCACACCACCATGCCTGACTAATATTTTGTATTTTTTGTAAACATGAGGTTTCACCATGTTGCCTAGGCTGGTCTCCCACTGCCTTGGCCTCCCAAATTGCTGAGACTGTAGGTGTGGTTCACTGTGCCTGGCCTAAGACCCAGGCTTGAATGTAAGCTTTCTCGCAGAATTGAACCCTATTTTTGTCATCTGTACAGGGGTAGCATCTAAGATGTTTTCTTATCTGCATGGGTTGGAAATCTTTGATTCAGAGGAAGGGTTGTTTGCTACAGCTCAGTTACCTTTCATTGCAGTACAGATGCAGCTGGAGAGTTCCTGAACTCTGATGGTCATGTGGGAAAATGGAGGAAGGTTCCAGAACCTTGCACACATGCCGTGGATCTCCAGGTGACCGAGGAGGCACAGCTGATGGTGGAGTCAGCAAAGGCCACATGGCCAACAGTTCTCATCTTCACTCTTCTTGATGCTATTGTCAGAATCCCATCCTGTACTCCTCAGAGTCTGCTCCAGCCAATACTTCGGATGACCTTTGATGTTTGTGGATCAATAACCACAATCTTTATCCTACTAAGGTTTTCTTGTCATATTAGTACTTTTTTTCCTTTTTTTTTTCCCCAGGCTGGAGTGCAGTGGCACGATCTCAGTTCATGCAGCCTCTGCCTCTCGGGTTCAAGTGAGTCTCCTGCTTTGGCCTCCCAAGTAGCTGGGATTACAGGAGTGCACCACCACACCCAGCTAATTTTTGCATTTTTAATAGAGACGGGGTTTCATCATGTTGGACAGGCTGGTCTTGAACTCCTGACCTCAGGTGATCCACCTCCTTTGGCCTCCCAAAGTGCTGGGATTATAGGCATGAGCCACCACGCCCAGTCTATCAATACTCTTAATAGGCAATACTGAATGATTACTTGAACTTCTTATTGTTTTAAAGGCATTTTCTCATCACACTTTCTCATCTTGTCCTGGTTTTGTTCCTTTCCTTCCTCATGCTCTTCTGAGTCTAATTTGCATATTCTGAATCTGTGTGAGGATGCAACGTTCCTACCCAGCACATCAAAGTGAAAGTGAGCGGCTTCTGCGGCTACTCAGGGTAATACCCAGGGATGAACTAGCTCTCTGTCCCATGGAAGGGGCTTTTGAAACACTTCCAGCAGTACTGAATCAGGTGCAGGGCCAGGTGACAAAGTGGGCATTTAGCTTTGACTCTGTTTATGTTTGCAGATTTCTCACAGATTAGTTGGAGAAAGAAAGGTTTTCAAAGGATATATATATATATATATATATATATAAAACATGCTTCAGTTTATGGCTATGACTGATATTTCATGATCCACTGAGCCCTTTGCATGGGAAAACTACTCAAAGCTGCTTCAGTGGGTCTTAGAGCTTTCAACTTGGTCCCTGGGTCTCTTGTTTGAAGCTCTCAGAGGCTGAACTGACTTCTGTAAGATTAGTGTGCATTGAGGTGTAATAGGTGGGAATCTGAGCACACTAGCTTAGACAGATAGCTTCATTTTTAAAAATTTCCCTTTGTTTGTAGTTTAGAGCATGCATTATGCTGGGTGAGTGGAAAAAGTTAACTTCTGTTCTACCTGGGGTTACCTGTCCCCACCCCCCACCTCCCCCTTGCCCCATATATGCAATTGCAAGGCTTGGGGATTATCTAGTTGTTGGTGCAAACAGTTTACTCTCTGCATAGCCTTGAGGACAGGCAGCTCCCTTCTTCTTTGCCGCCTGATAGCTCCCCTTCTCTCTGCTTGTTCTGCGAGGAATTCTATTAAGGACTTGTTCCAGATGTTGCTCAGGGTCTGAAAACCCCTTTACTGGACTAAGCTTTTAAATTCTATATTTCTTTGCTTGTTTGTTGGTTTTAAAAATAAAAAAGCTAGAAAGACTTGGAGGCTTCTCTGTTTTACATCCTCCTCTACCTCCTCTTTGAGACAAAGAACACACAGACATCATCTTCTTGAATATAATAAAACTCAAAGAGAAAAAGAAACCGGTTAATATAGCAGACATATTACCCAGATGACTTTACCATAATCTTAGTAATGCTTTAAAAAATGTTCAGCAATGCTTGTAAAACCTTTGGTATCTTGGATAGGTTCTATGTACATGGAAATTTGGGGATGACCATCATTTTGAATTTCTTCTAATTTGTCTGGACTTTTATATATCTTGACATTAATGTTTAAAGGGCCTACTAAAATTCTAGATCTTTTGGAAAAGTCTTTATATGAAAAAGCTACTGAAAGTCTAGATTTTTAATAACAGTGTTTGTATGAAGAATCAGTAACATGTTTCAGCTTTGGATATTATAGATTTTTGCCTAGTTTTTTTTTTTCTTTTGATCGGTGGTTTTCAGACTTGAGCATGCCTGTATCACACTTGCCAGAATCAACTCTGGTGCGTTGGTTAAACCGCAGACTTCCAAGCCACAGCCCCAGAGTTTCTGATTCAGGAGGTCTGGGGTGGGGTTTAAGAATCTGCATTTCTAACAGGTTTCCTGGTGATGCAGCCCCAGAGACCACGCTTTGAGAACCAAAGACTTGATTATCTAGTAGCCAGATACCATTGCTGTGAAGCACTATGGCTTGGTGCAATGAGCATGAATTGTCGAGTCAGACATAACTGGTTTCAAACGTGAGGAAAATCCCAAATGCTTGACCTCGTATAATCAGAATGGAGGCGGCCCATATTTCTGTGCCCATTAGTATATCCTAGCTACTGGCCAGCTGTCAAAACTTTTTGTAATCTTTATAGCCTGTTACATTAAAAGAACTTGCAAAAAAGAGGAGATGATCATAACGATGGTAAGAATGTTTTATACTTATGTGGAGATTACAGCCAGCTTAAAAAGCATCATACATAGGGAGGTAACGTGGCACAGGACAGTTATGGAATTTGGGTCTGAGACCTGCATTTGAAGCTCTACTCTGCTGTTTTCCACACAGTGATGTGACTTTAGACAATGCAGTTAATCTCTTCAATGCCATTATTCCCTACATGTAAAATGGAAAAAATTAATGCCAGCTTTGTACTGTGCCCAATGCAAAATACAATGTTATTTCCTTTTGAAGCTCATACTTTTCGGTGTTTGAGTGTGGACATTTGGAAATTGATCAAAGCTAAACTTCATGTGAAGGAATATTCACTGATACATGATCCTCTAAATTCCTAGAGAGTAACTTCGATCTCAGTTAATTCTTCTAGGCACCCAAACGCACTTAATAGGAAAGAAAGGCAAAAACAAACTCCTTTTGGCAAGGAAATAGCAGAAAGATTTTATTAAAAATCTTGTCTGCAAAAGAAAAGTGTCTGGGATAATCAAGGGATGGTAGCAGCAGCAGCAGCAGCAGCAGCGGGTGTTGTAGTGAATAAAAGACGAAGAGGCTTGACCACATGGTTTAGGGTAAAGTGAGTAAGTTTAACACCGTCCTGGCCCCAGGAGAAGTGAAGAACTATAAGGCAAAGAGAAGTAACCGCAAAAGTGGCATTTTGATTTATCAATGCACATAGTGCAAGGGAGACATGCTTCTCCCAGGAAAGAGCCGCTGAAGACCACTAGAAAAATGTGGCAGAAATTGGACATATTCTAAGGAAGTTGAAGGCCTTGCTAGCATTTCCTGGCATCAGCAGGGGATCCATCATTTCAGGTCACAGCCTTGAGTCCCTCTGGGGGCTCTGTGTGGTTTCAAATTCTAGCCTTGATCCCCCTGCTCTCGGACTGAAAGCTTTGCATTGACAGCTCCTTTTTCTCGGACTCAGAAGCACATTTTGCTCTCCACACAACGCTATTCGTGACCAGTCTGGGTCAGAGCCCGGCATCTGACTTCTTGCTTTAGGAGGGGAGGTTGGGCACAAATGGCAAGGCAGGTAAAGAAAACACAAGGCACTTCTGTTTTGAGGTATAGACGGTTTACTCAGCAACAGAAAGTTAACGACAGGTGTTGAATACACGGGACAAGGAGTTCCATCGTCATTACATGTAAGGAATTATATTTGTAGTCGTAAGAGTAAAAATCAGACTGTGTAGGGGAGAATGACCAAGATCATAGGCTTTTTTAGCTTGGTCCAGAATCAAGCATTATGGCAATGATGAATATGAGAATAAATGTTTATTTTTCTCATATAATGGATACCAAATCCTGGGAATCTTGAAACCCAAAAGGATCTTAGAAGCCGCTCACCCAGCTTTAGTCCTTGTGGAAAATCTCAGAGCCATCTCACAGACAACCACTGAGCTTCTCCCGACACCTTCCAGTGATACGTTAGCATGTTCCATTTTGAACAGCTCTTATTTTTAGGAAGGTCCTTCCTTATGGTTGTTCAACACTTCCTCCCAATTGCCTGTGTCTTTTGTCTGAATTGTGCCTTCCGATGTGAGACAGACTATAAAAAGGAAAAAAAAATCCTTAAAGGTATGTTAATCAATTTTCTTAAAAATATTTCCAGATGAGAATGAGCCAATGCATAATTAAAGCTACATTTGATTTTTCTGGGGGGCTAGGGGTTATATTTCTCCTTCACTCCAGTCCCCTTGAGGGCTTTCACATTCTCTACTCCACTTCAATTCATCATTTCTTCTCAGTTCCCAAAGCCCTGGCACTGTCTGGAACTCATGGTCCATCATCAGTAATGTTCTCTGTAACCTGGACTTCCTGAACCTCCTATTCTAATCAAAAGCTGGTGTTCCAGAGGACACTGCCTCCCCCTGAGTGTGCACCTGGGAGTCCTCCTGTCCCTTATCACCACTTCTAGACCATCCTGGCTCCTCCCTGCATCCTCTCCTAGAGATGGTCACTTGGAGACCCATCAGTCATCCTTGTCATTACCCTGAGCTCTGGGATCACACCCTGAGTGACATTTTCTGGGTGATTTCAACATCCGCATAGAAGCTGTGTCAGAGATGATTCTTTCCAAAACCTAGCCCTTCAATTATTTGTATTCCTCCTCATGCTCATGAGTCTGCCCCTGGCTCCCTTAACTCGCTTTAAAGAATCCCTTCTGAGCACACTGCCTTCCTCCTTCCAAGCAGGCCCTCTAATATTCTACCGGTAACATCATTGAACCCAGCAGGGCCTAAAACCCATGATTCCATGATCAGCCTTTAAAATCACCTCCATGCACACCGCCCTGGCTCTTCCCCTCGCTTGCTTCATCTCACTCTCTTGACAAAATCCCAGTCTTGGTTAAATCCCGTTTTTCCTCATTGCAACTTCCAGCTGCTGAGTCTCGGTCTTGGTCTTCCCTCTGCTTGGCCTCTCAGCAAGATTTGACATGGTGACTCTCCTTTCCTTGAAACTCCATCGCTACCATTGACTTCTGGAAATGCCTTTCTTTTTTTTTTTTTTCAACTGGGCTTTCAGTTCACTGCCATCTCCTTGTTTTCTTCCTGTTTCACTGGCTCTTCCTTCCTTCTCAATTATCTGCGTTCATTCCTTGTCAGTTCCTAGACTGTGGAATGACCTGGGTCACACCTGAGTTATCTCACAAGCAGTCTTGCCACTTTGGGAACAATTGCTGTGCTGCCAGTGCTCATCTTGCCCTGATCTCTAAACTCGTCACCAAACCTTCATCTCAGCTCCATTCCAATGCCTGACAGTCACCTCCATCATGGTGAGTTGGGCACGAGTGCCTTATCTTCGCCTCAGCTCACTTCTCTCCTAGTTTCTTTCCATCTGCTGGCAAGCCCAAAACTGTGGAGTCATCCTTGACTCCTCTCGTTGTCATCCATTCCATATCTAATCCACCAACATCATCAGTTCTAACCAAAGTACATTCAGAATGCCATCACTTCTTATGGGCTCAGTTCCCAGAGCCCTGATCCATCCTTGATCACCTCTAGCCTGGATTATAGCCCTTACCTGCTCTTCGCACTTCCACTCTTGTTTTCTTATATACTCTTTGTAGCATAGTAGCCAGTATACCTCCTTAAAAGCACACATCGGCCGGGCACGGTGGCTAAAGCTTGTAATCCCAGCACTTTGGGAGGCCGAGGCGGGTGGATCACGGGGTCGAGAGATCGAGACCATCCTGGTCAACATGGTGAAACCCTGTCTCGACTAAAAATACAAAACATTAGCTGGGCATGGTGGTGTGTGCCTGTAATCCCAGCTACTCAGGAGGCTGAGGCAGGAGAATCGCCTGAACCCAGGAGGCGGAGGTTGCGGTGAGCCGAGATCGCGCCATTGCACTCCAGCCTGGGTAACAAGAGCGAAACTCTGTCTCAAAAAAAAAAAAAAAAAAAAAAAAAAAGCACACATCACGTATGCCACTCTTCGGCCCAGACCCCTCCATTCTCTTGGGTCAGAAAGCCAATTCCTTACCATCCAAGGTCTTGCATCCTTCTCCCCCATCCCGAAGGCTCTGGGCACCATGCTTTCTTGGGGCCTCTTCCCTTGCTGTTTCCTAAGTGGCGGGTGCTATAGGAGCCCACCCTTCGCTATGACTCCCCCAGTGGCACTGCAGCTCTGGAGGATGGTTCTGGTCAGGCCAAGGGCTTTACACCTCGAGCACCTAAGCTTCTCTGCCTGTGAACTACTTTCTGGCCATGAAATTATGCTCAGCCTACACAAGGCAGACCACAAGTGCCAGGGAGATCCCCCCATCTAGTGATGGAGGGTGGCACCCGCTCAGCTTCCTCACCCCTGGTGGGACCATCCTCAGTGCGTTTCTCACAGGCCCTCAGAGGTCCCCAGTGGCTTGAACACTTCGTGGCCCACAGTGGTCCGCCCCCCATCAGAATACACTTTTCTATTTAAGCTGTTACAGGATTAGACTTTTTAATGTTGAATTAATCTTTTCTTACTGAAATTAATTAGCCCAATTTTGTCACAATGGATGATCTTTTTGGTACATTATTAGATGGGTTTAATAATATTTTGTTCAGGATTTGTGTCTATGTTCACAGGTAAGATTATCCTGGAATTTCCTTTCTCTTGCGTTTTTTTTTTTTTTTTTTTTTTTTTTTTGGTCTTTCTCCCCCCTGGTTTGTTAAGGCATTATTCTACTTTACTTCATAAAATGCATTGAAGACTGTCTGTCCCCTCTGCGCCTCTTCGCTGTATGAGTTGTGTGTGATCGGAATCGTATCTTTGTTAATGCCCTGGAAAAAAGAAGTTCCAGAAAGCTTAGCTTTTTTATTTTATTTTCATTTCAATAGGCTTTTGGAGAACAAGTGGTGTTTGGTTACATGACTAAGTTCTTCGGTGGTGATTTCTGAGATTTTGGTGTACCCATCACCCCCAGCAGTGTGCATTGTACATTGTACACTCACCCATCTCCTACCCTTTCCCCCAAGTCCCCAAGTTCGTTGTATCATTCTTATGCTTCTGTGTCCACGTAGCTTAGCATCCACTTAGGAGTGAGAACATATGACATTTGGTTTTCCATTCCAGAGTTACTTTACTTAAAATCATGGTCTCCAAATCCATCCAGATTCCTGCAAATGCCATTATTTCTTTCCTTTTTTATGGCTGAGTATTATTCCATGGTACATATATGCCACATTCAGGATGTTTAGCTTTGTTTAGTTTGTTTTTCAGGGGATAATTTAATGTACTATTTCAATTTAATTAATTCTGTGAGCCCATTAGCTATCTACATCATTCTAACACAGGCTAACCTATTATGTTTTTAGAGGGATTTATTTGTTTATCCAGTCAAATGTAAGATTGTTCAGGTTATTCACATTCCTAATGTTTCCATGACTTTTCCCTCTTTCTCATTTCTAATAGTGTTTATTCCTACTATTCTTTTCTTGATCATTCTCATCTGAATTTTTTCATTAGTCTTTTCAAACAATGTTTAACATTGTTGATCCTCTTAATTTTATCTGTCTTTTCATTTATGTTAACACTTGCTGTTTATTACTTCTTTTCTTAACATTTCTTTATTATTATTTTCTTGTTTGTTTTTCTGACTTCTTAAACTGGCTGTTTAATTCATTATTTTTCAGATTTTCTTCTTTTTAATGTAAAATAAATATACAAACATTTAAGGCTACATATTATCTCTAAGTAGATAATATTTCCTATATCCCATGTGTTTTCATACATAATATTTTTGTTATTTTTCTGTAAGAGTATTTTCTAATTACCATGAGCTTTATGAGTTATTTAGAAGCATCTAAACTTTCAGTTTTTTAATGTGTGGTTTTAAGTTACTCCTTGTTATTGATTTCTAACTTAATTACCCTTTGCTTACCGAATGTGGTCTCTGTGATATAACTTACTTGAAATTTAGTTTTCAGTGTATTGTCATTTTTGTAATGTTCTATGTATGTTTATAAAGAATGCTGGGTGATTATGTGTCTTTTAGCTCAAGTCTGTGTGTTATTTAAATCATCTGTGGCCTTACTGACTTTTATCTAATTTATCAATTAGTTACTGAAGGGATTTATTTAACATTTTTAAATTATGATAGATTTGTCCATTTTTATTAGAGTTGTCTTAATTTTTGCTTTACATGTTTTGAGGCTGTGGCAATATATGCTTACAAGTCCCAAAGTGTATATGTTACCGATAAATGACAAAATTTTGTCATTATAAAAGAATTTAAATAAGGTCATTAATAATAAATCCATTTAATAATAACTTTGCTTTTGAATCAATTTTATCAGATACTAATATAGTTTCTTTTGATTTGTATTTGCTTGATAAAACACTTTACAACTTTTTACTTTCTACTTTTTGTTCTTAAGTTCTAGGTGTATATCACACACATATAAACACAAATGTGTATACATATCATGCATAATATAAATACGTAACATATACATGTATATATATTCACGTGTACATAGATCATAAAGATTTAAGAGGCCATATAGTTGTATTTTTAAAATGTGAGCCATAAAAATGTTTATCTTATGACTAGAAAGATTCGTTCCCTTACATTTATTGTGATTTTTTATGTATTTCCATTTATTTTTGCCATCCTGTCTGGTAATTTCTCCTTGATTTGCTTTTTCTTTCTTTTCCTCTTTCTTACCTTATTTTAAGCTGTTTAATTTTTTTCACCAATACTTCATTCTTTTAGTGGTTATTCCTACAAATGTTCACATACATGTTTTATTTAAGTTTAAAATGAACCCATACCTTCTTTATTCTCTCAAACAATGCAGCCATGGGCTTCTTTAATGCAAACCCACCTCCCGTCTCCTATATTTTCAAACATTAATGATTTCCCCCAAAATAAGGTGTGAGTCTTATTCTTTCTAGCACCGGTATCTTTTTAGCCCACACGCTAATTCTCCTTTGCCTTCATCATTGCTTTTGCCTGTCAGATTTTTGTTTTGGATGATCTCTTTCCTCCTGAGGTACATTCTTTAGGGGATGCCTTAGAGGTGGAACTATATGTAGTAAAGCCTTTTAGCTTGTGTTTGTTTGCAGATGGTGAGAGAGAATTGTTCATGTTGCGTTTCCAGCTTGGTGGTTTTCGTCTTAGTTTCTCTTAGTCTTTAGAGAAGCTCACCCACCAACACACGCCTTCTTTTTCGTTGTGGAGAAGATCGATACCAAGTCACTGTATTTCCCTTCAGCTCACCTCTGTTTTACAAATGTTCTTGTCTCTTTGTTAAGTATTCTGCATTTTTACTGTCTTGTATGCAGGTTTAGATTTTTGAAATTTATTTTGGGTAGAGTTCATTGTGACTCAGAAATCTAAAGAAATTTCCACTCAACTTCTCTTCGAATACTGCAGTTCCCCGATTCTTCTTCATATTTCTTTCTGTGATCTCTATTAGATGTAAGTTAAGATTTTTCATTCCATCTTCTATATCTTTTCATAACTTTAGTATTTTAATCTCATCTCTTTGCGCTCCAGTCTGAGTAGTTTCTTCAGCTGTGTCTCTCGGTTGTTCACATGTATCTAATCTGTTGTTAAGTACACATGCCAAGGTTCTTACTTTGTTATTTTTTTTATTTCTAGATGTTACACTTGATTCTTTGTCAGTCTGCCTTGTCACTTCCAATAGTTTCCTCTTCAATAATCATAGATTAGATATGTTCATTGATTGCTTTAACTATGCCAAATAGATTTAAATTCTACAACTGTTATTCCCACAATTTGTGGTCTTTATGGGTTTGACACTGCTGTCTCTATCTTCTGTTTATTGCCTCTCACTCATTTGTTTTATTATTTTTAAAAAATCGTTTTCTAATTTATTGCTGTCTTTTAAAAGATTGAGCACTCTTAGGCATCAGTGCTTTACCTGGGGGATTCTTTGAAGACTGACTGCAAATCTTTTCCTTCAGAGGAGTTTGTGCCTGTGCAGCAGGAGATACCCAGACCACTTGAAAACTAGATTCTTAACTTGGCCTTTTTAGGGGACACAACACTAGGGGAATTCTAGTGCCACACCCAGGTGAGGGTCAAATTCTTGATATGAATTATTATTATTGTTTGAAGGTGGGATTTTGACTCTGCATATATAGGTAGATGATTGTCCACCTTTTCTCTGAGCCAGGTCCAAGGCGTGACAGTTTTCTTTCAGTTACCTTTGGTAGGGCAAGTGCGTTTGTGTGAGTGTGTGTGTGTGTGTGTGTGTGTGTGTGTGTTTTCTAGTTCTCTTTTCACCATGGGTGTTTGTTTCCAAGGGTCTGTGCTTCCCAAGGAGCAGGGGTCGGAGGTAGAGGGGAGAGGAGTGTTATCTCTAAATCTCCTTCCCAAATTGAATAGCTTTAGGCTTTGTCTCCTTTCTTTTTGCAGAGTGAGCTAAAACCAGAGCTCCAGAGAACCAGAGGTTGGCAGATGCCCCCCAAAATATCTATCAGCTTCCTTTCATGCTCTCATGTGTATGTTATTTAATCATTCTCCCTATGCTTAAAAATATTCTGTATATTTATTTATTTTGCTTGAGAAGGTGTTTTTATTTTACACTATTGACTCTATGTATTGCCCAGAAAATAATGACTTACATAATGACTTATCATCCGCTGTGAAGAAAGCGCTTTCCCAGAATGTACGATGTCAAGGGCCAATCATTATGCTCATTTCTGGCCTAAAATCTGTTACGAGGATGCTGTCAATGTTTAGATTAAAATCCATAGCATCCAGCTCAAGAGAAGCAAGCCAAGATGTGCTGCTTTCAGCGTCGTTAGTAAATGTGACGTTGTTATCATCAGCTAGGAAGTTCTGTCTACTAAAACACATTGTATCTTTATAAAAATAATTTTATAAAATGTGTGCATTTATACAATATTATGCAAAATCTAATGAAGAGTCCTGTTAACTCCAATTACCCATTTTCTATTTTATGGTTATCGATAATGGAATTGCTATCAATTCTGTGTGGTTGTTCTGATAACACAGGAAATAAAACATTACCAGACAAAAATGGTCTCAAATGATCACTCTTCTTCATACAAAAAGATACTCATCTCAGCAACAAGACCTGGGAAACTTAGAACTCCTAAGTAACCCTTGAGTTAAAAGATGACCTAAAATGCTTTTGTTATTTTGATTTCTAAGTATTGCTGATGGTGAGATTAAGCGTCTACTAATTTTGTTTCTACTCTTCAAGTTATTCATTTTGCTGAATAAATCCAGTGTTTTATATGTTTAGCATGATTTTAAAAGCATATTTATTATTACTTCAACTCCTCTTTCCAGTGAGGCAAAACATAGATCATCAAAACCACAGACATAGATAAAAAGATATTTAATACATTTCTTCTGCAGTCTAAGAACATCATGATATGGTACATTCTTTCCTTGGTGAGAAATCTCAACATTGCAGTGGAAGAAGGTGGAGAAAAGTACTACATTCTGCTATTATGGGTATCATCATGCTTTAGGATAAACAAAAGATCCATGATTCCCATGGTTCAGGGGCTGGAAGCAGGAGAGGACTTAAGTTGGTTTATGACGTCACTCGGGAACCAGACTCAGGATGAGAGGAGTGGACGTGATGGTGACAGTGTCTTCAGCTGGTCTCTGTTTCTCACATATACAGTGCTTCCTGCGACTCCCAAAGCGCCACTCAGCACCTTGCCACCCCATGCCTTCTGCTGTCCTTTGGGAAGTCTCTGACCTAAGAGATCTCCTACACAGCTGAAACATAAGGTTTCATAGCCTTTGGTGAGGCACAGGGGCTCACACCTGTAATCTCAGCACTTTGGGAAGCTGAGGCAGACAGATCACCTGAGATCAGGAGTTCATGACCAGCCTGGCCAACATAGTGAAACCTTGTCTCTACTAAAAATACCAAAAATTAGTTGGGCATGGTGGCACTCACCTGTAATCCCAGCTACTCGGGAGGCTGTCGCAGGAGAATTGCTCAAGCACGGGAAACAGAGGAAGGTTGCAGTGAGCCAAGATCGCGCCACTGCACTCCAGCCTGGCCACAAGAGAGAAACTCCATTTCAAAAAAAAAAAAAAAAAAAAGATTTTATAGCTTTTATAATTTGGGTAGATAATTCTTTGTTTTCCACTCTGAAAATAGTCAGAGTATTTAACTCACTGTGGAGTTAAAGGCATGGACTTGGTTTTGTTGATGGTAATTGAGCTGATCTGCTGTGGTGGCATTGAAGGTATGTGATCAGAGAGAGAATGGGCGGAGGGGCACCAGGAGGGACTGAGTTTTCAGTGGGGCAATGTGTTTGCCTCCTACTACACAACATAGGATATTGGAATGTCTAACATAATTTTCCTAAAAGAACTGAGAAAATAATTTTCCTTTTTTGGGTTTCATAGAGGTCACCTTTGCTTGGTGTGCATGTGTTATGTGTGGTCGCTGTGGGTGTGGTGTGTGATGTGTGAATATGTGGCATGTCTATGTGTAGTATGTGGCGTGGTATGTGTGTGGTGTACATGTATGGTGTGTATGTGTGAGGTGTGGTGTGTTTGTGTGAGTTGTGATGTGTTTGTGTGAGGTGTCATATGTGGTATCTGTGTGGTGTGTGTGTGTGCTCTGTGGTGTATGCTATGTGCATGGATGGGTTGTGTGGTGTGTGTAGTGTGTGACGATGTGGTATATGTGTAGTGTGTGGTGTATGTGGTGTGTATGTGTGATGTATATAGTATGCCTGTGTGGTGTGTGTGCATGTGGCATGTGGAATGTATTTGATATGTGGGGTGTGTGGCTTGCGTGTGTGATGTGTATGTGTGATGTGTGATGTGGTATGTGCAGTGTGTGTTTGTGTGGGTGATGTGTATATGTGATGTATGGTATATGGTGTGCATATGGTAAATGTGCATGTCGTGTGTGTGTGTGTGTGTGTGTGTGTGTGTGGTTTGCCTGTATGATGTGTATGTGCTATGTGTGGTGTGTGGTATCCATATGGTATGTGATATGTGTGGTCTGTGAGGCATGTAATATGTGTAGTGTGTGTCTAATGTGTGTGTTGTGTGTTGTGTATGTGCTATGTGTGGTTTTTGGTATGCATATGGTGTGTGTGGTATGTGATATATGTGGTGTGTGAGGTGTGTGATATATGTGGTATGTGTTTCATATGTGTGGTGTGTGGTTTGCATTGGGGGGTAGGTGGGATACCTGCTGTGCAGTGTGCATGTGGTGTGTGCGTATGGTATGTAGCATGTGTGGTCTGTATGTATGATGTGTAGGGTGTGGTGTGTGTAGGGTGTGTGTGTGTGTGTTGTGTGGTGGGGGTAGTGTGGCATGTTTTCCTGGGCCCATAAAGAAGCGCATCTCACATTTGTTTCTTGCTACTTGCTGTATTGGTGGGCTCTGACCTCCTAAATTTAGGGGACTTTCAGCTGTTTTCTCTTGTATCACTTACAAGGTGTGGGCGTGAGAAGCACTGTCTCACAGTGCTGTGAAGAATCTCATCTGGGTAACTCCGCAGGTTCACTCACGAACAGCGCTCGCAGGTTTTATCGGCTTCACAAAATGGTTTGTGATACCCTCCTCCTAAAAAATATTCAGTGATTTATTCTAACAGCTTCATTTTACAGATATGTCTGCTTAGTTCCTAAAAATCACAGCCCATTTTCTATAACTCCTCTAACTTTTTAGTTAGAGGATAATAATTTACCCCAGATACACATCTGCTTGCAGGGCACTTGCATTTCATAATGAAGAAATGATTATGGTTTGGACCTTCAGCTGTGATGGATTGAATTTGCAAAGCTTGATGATGTGACACACCAAATGCCCTGAGACGAAATGGCTTCAAAGTTGATAAACTGAAACAAATGAATTCAAACTTGAACTGAACTTTAGCAAAAGTCATCCATCTCATTTTAGTTATAATTTACTTTTTACAAGGACATGATAGACAACATCATAATCTAGAGAGTAGAAGACAGTGTTGTTTCTATTAGCAAGGTCACAAGTTTTTATTTACTCACGTAGTTTCCCTATTTCCAGGTTCAATAATTAAGATTTATTTTCAGGTTTTGCTTGAAGTAAAAAAAGCAAAAAGGTATGGAAGCATCTCTCATTAAATTACTTTTAAGTATTTAAATTTAAAATTTATATGACTTAATGTCTAAGGCTTTTACTTTTTGTGTATTATACAGAACTCAAACCTAGAAATGCTGGCAAGTTTTTAATCTGGAGGAATAAATAACATTCTCAGTAAAAAAAATCAGAATTAAAATGTTACAAAGCTCTGTATATGACTTGGCTTAAGATAAAAATATAAACAATGTTCTTTATATTTCCCATACTTAACAGATAAAAGGTGAAATTTACATAAAATAACACTCTTATAAGTAAATCACTTTCTGAGAAACAAAAAATTGGGGAAAAGGGAAAAATGCAAGAATTATTAAACTATGGAATTAAGAGATTTTTACAGACTCCCTGGACAAGTTTTTAAAATTGGGTTTTTACTTATTAAGGTGATAGTTCCTTGAAAATTGATTTGTTGCATATCAAAACTACTTGCAACTAGCATGCAAAACAGTGTGACCATGCAAACAAGCCAGGGCATGCACGAATTAAGGTAGGGAAGGAGATGAGTAAACAGGACCTACCCCTGTCTCCCTCCCCCTATTTATGACAAATTTTTGGGAAATGATCTATTTTTGACAGAACAAAAAAAAAGAAAACTTGCTACTGAAACATCATACAGCTCTTTTTCCTATTTCTGTTACAGTCATTACTGGAATTTTGCTTAAGAAATAACTGATTGCTGAAAGCTAAGTTTGCAGGTAAAGGAAATGCATATTTTACATATATACATACATTTCTAGTATTTAACATATATATGCGTATACACATGTGAATGCTTTATCTACATAAAACATTTTATCTACATAACATATTTTATGTTAACCTTTTTAAATGTATTTTCTTCTAAAGGAATTCTGTGTTACACCTACCTATCAATCATTACATTTCAGGAATGAAAGTGTGGAAATGGGATACTGTTTAGTGATGATTGCATTTGATGCATTTCCATCTTTTAGTTTCAATTATTCTCAAGCTTTCTATTAAGAGTTGGCCTATTCTTCTTTAGCTTCTTTAAGAAAGTTTGCCAAGTTATCTGGTTTAAGGCCAGAATTGTTGCTATTATAGAAGCATTCAGTGTAGAGAGGATACACGGATGTGTCATGATTTAAAAGAAATTTACTTAAGAGAGTAGTGTCAATGGGTTATAGAACTGCTGAACTCATCTGAAGCATTGTGGCATAATATGTATGAGAAATATAGTATTTGTAATTAAGATTTTAATGAATTGCCTTGTTAATCCATACACTGTATGCATGTTGCAACATTTTCTAGGCTTAATTAGTGTGCTTGATGATTATGTTTATTTTCTGATAGACACACTGATTAAGCATTGTCCATACACTGGAGCTTGAAACAAGATCAATCTGTAAAGTAGCACCTAGTCATCTAACTGGGGACTCAAAATGCAAATAGACCAACTTATGGAAAATTAAATTATTTCTAATAGAGCCCATTTTGCCTGAGCAGCCAGTGTCACATTGTATACAGTGTTCTCTTGTTGTGAAAGAAATAAAGGGCTTCTGTTGACAGATCCTTGTATACTTTTCAGCTCAAAAAACTAAATGCATATGATGTTAGAGTTGACTGTAACCCTTAGATGTGGTGAATTGTGGAATATTCTGAGTTAACCCATTCTATTGTGCTCTAGAAATGCAACTCTTTGTGCTATTATGGCATTCGGGGGTCTGGGGACTCTCAGGTTTCAAAATGCTTTTTATTACGATCTCCTGTGAATTACAACTTTTGTACATTTTCTTCTGTTGTGTTGAAATTTGCCAGATAGTTTTTTTTATTCAAATTTAATGTATTCTACTAAATGTTTAGTGACCAAAAGTCAGTATAAATCAGGCTCAGCCTGTCCTCCCCTCTCTGTGATTCCCAGCTCAGACTGCAATTCAGGCTGGTTTCAGACGAATGACAGGTAAAGCTGCCCACTACTGCTTAACATAGAGGCAGATGCGGTGTTAGTAGTTAGACGGACTTTTTGGCTCTTTTCAAAACCTTTCCAATCTTTTTCTTTCGGACACAGAGTCTTTAAAATAACTTGTGTTGAAAACACTTACCTGAAATCTGCTCTCTTAACAGACTTTGAAGTGCACGTTATTGTTGATTCTAGGTACAGTGTTGTATAACAGATCTCTAGAGCTTATTTCATTTGCTTGACTGAAATTTCACGCACATTAACAACTCCCCTTTCCTTTCACCTCCCAGCTGATTTACAAATTCAACTATTCTAGATAACCTCACGTAAGTGGAATGCAGTGTCTGTCATTTATGCAGGTGGTTTTCACATTTTAACTATAGTGAATAATGCTACAGTGAACATGGGAGTGTTAGTTGAGATCCTGATTTTAATTCCTCTGGATATATATCCAAAGGTGGGATAGTTGGATCATATGGTAGTTCTATTCTTAATTTTTTTGAGGAACCACCATACTGATTTCCATAATTGCTGAAGTTGTGCTAATTTCCATTCCCACCCACAGTGTACAAGGGTTCCCTTTTCTCCACATACTTGCAACACTTGTCTTTTTTATAATTGTCTATAGTGACTATCCTGGCAGGTGTGAGGTGATATCTCATTGTTTTAATTTGCATTTCCCTGATTATTTGAGACATATATATATATATATATATATATATATATATATATATATATGCCATTTGCTTGTCTCCTTTGGAAAAATGTCTATTCAACTTCTTAGGCTATTTTTAAATTGGGTTATTAGTTTTTTATTTTTTTATTGTTGAGTTTTATAAGTTCATTATATATTTTGGAGATTAATCCTTTATCATATATATGGCTCGCAAATATTTTCTCCTATTCTGTGGGTTGCCTTTTCACTCTGTTGACTGTTCCCTTAGCTGTGTAGAAGCTTTTCAGTTTGACGTAGTCTCGTTTATTTTTGTTTTTTGTTGCCTGTGCTTTTGGTGTTATACCCATGAAATCACTGCCAAGACTAATACCATGAAACTTTTCCCCTTTGTTTTCTTCTAGGAGTCTTATAATTTATGCTCTACACTTAAGTCTTTAATCCATTTTAAGTTCATTTTTCTGTATGGGGTAAGGTAAGGGACTCCAGATAGTTCTTAGGTAAGAAAATCATGTATTCAACATTTTATGAACCACTCCTCCGCCTTAATCTGCAAATACTTTAGGCATGTCCTCTTATTTTCTCTTCAATTTAATGGCTAAATATATTGCGTTAACTCTAGCCTTTAAGAAGTTAATAGACCAAAAGTTTGTTTTAAAGTTACTTGCAGCACCGGTAAGAAAGCATTTGTTCATTTATCTGCATATTTCACAAACATTTGTTGAATATTTGTGAAATATGCAGATAAATGAACACAAATACTCCTGCTCAGTATTACACACTGTACGACGCACAGCAGTTATGTAAAAAATAGCTACTGTCTTCAGAGAAATGATGACTTAAAGAAGAATATGTTAGGAGGGAAGATAGATGACAGAGTCACAGTCTGAATGTCATTTGGAGGTACTAATGCGCGGGTGGAGAACAGGGAAACCAAAAGGAAAACTATTGTTACAAACTCCGTGGGCACTCATGACTTCTGTGAGATGTTTCCTGCAAAAACCTTAGATTTTACGGTTCCATGTGCTTTGGGGGAGGGGCAGTTGGGGAAGAGATATGAAGTGGTGATATTGAGCATCTATTTGTAAGCCCCGAAATGTTAAACATGACAAAGAATGGTGCCTTAGTGAGATTCGAAAGCTGTTCATTAGCACTACGGATTCACTGTTGGAAATGGAATGGGAAAAGGCTCTCCCGCATCTGTGGTGGCTGTGTGCATTGGTACCACTGCAGTGAGATGCAATCCAAAAGACGGTATCAAACACTTTAAATATATGGATACACTTTGGTGCGACATTTCTATTTAAAAAATGTTTTCTGAGATAATTCTAAATAGGGAAAGAGATTTTTAAAATTTATAACTGCTTGGTTGAGTTGTAATTCACATAATATACTTCGCCCACTTAAAATGCACAATTCAATGGATTTTAATAAATTTTCAGAGTTGTGTAAGCTTCACCACCATCAATTTAAGAATATATTCACCTCCTCAAAAAAACAAATGTTCCCTTAAGTTATCAACCCCTTATCCCTGCACCGCCCCAAACAACCACTTACCTACTTTCTTTTTTTGGAAGATGCAATTTTCAAAATTGTCTATATTCAGGGTGTACAACAGGATGATTTGATATATGGATACACTGTAAAATAATCACTTCAATCAAACTAATTTACATATCCATCACCTCACAGACTTACTAATTTTTAAGTTTCAGTTATACAAAACGAGTAGGTTTCAAAGAGCTGAGGCATGGCACAGGGACTTCAGGCAACAAGACTGTACCATATACTTAAAATCTGCTAAGAGGGGAAGATCATGAGTGTTCTCACCACACACACACACCAAAGGGAAAAAGACATTTTCAAACAAGGATGTCCACCACAGCATTGTTTATGATGGAGAGCCACTGAAAAACCCCTGGAGCACAGTAGGGGAATGGTTGAGCATAGCACAGAGCAAACATTTCATGAAATTTAGTGTGTTGACGTCAGTGATTTAACTTTTACGCTAGGAGGTTAAGTGAAGTTAAAAGGCAAAATTGTATATGCAATATGTTCACAACTATATAAAACAAGAAAAACATTCTTTCATGAGAGAAATTTAAAACAAATTATTGTCATTCTTTTATATTTCATTTTCCAAATTTTCTCTAGATAAATATTACGTGTACAGGGGAGGGGAACTAACTTATTAAAAAAATAGATCAGTTACAAGAGATAAAAATGTGGTTTTGCCGTGATGAACACAGGTTGTTTTTTAAACTCAAGGATGACCTTGACATTTTCTTAACGTCATAAGTTTTAAGAGCCTTCATAGACTCACTCAGCAGAGTTTCCATACTTGAACTTGTAGAAAGAATGTTTCTGCAAAGCGTGCTGGAATAAAATAACGTGGTTTTTGGGTCAGAGATCCAATATACAGCCCAGTAAACTGGGCCCAAGCCAACTTCTATCAACTTCCCCGTCTGTAACATAAGGGCATCTGTAAAACAATTCCTAGTGACTTCTAAGGACCTCTAAGCATCTCACATTTTGATGACATAATCCCACCATGAAATTGGCAGTGTATTCCCCTCCTGACACTCAAACTGTATATGGAAGAGTCACTCAGAGGAGAATCCAAATAACTCCATCATGCCCTCTAATTTACCCAAAGACCACTCCAACACGTGGCTTCTGATGGCATGGAGTCACCCCTATTTGGACTGAACTCGTACCTAGCCCAACTCCTTGGTGGCCTAACAGGCAGCTGGTATTGTCTCAGGAATGTCCGTAGCAGTGATGCAGATTGTGCCTTCACGTAGTTCCAACATCCTATTAAGTGACAACCTGCAGGTCTTTCTGAAGCCTGGTTTCCCAGAACTACTTTAGTCTTATGCCTTGGAATGGGGCATCCGGTTATACCTGTCATCACCATTTTCCTGGAGAAAACCATCAGAGTCAGGCTATTTGAGGATGCATTCACCCATTTATCTCTGCAACAGAATTGATCAGAATGGTTTCCTGGGTGTAAAACTTCAGTCCACATTCAGGTAGAGGGTGATAGGTCACTTATTCAAGTGTAAAGTCATTGTCACCTAGTATTGGTCTACATCTTTGACAGAAGTAATGTTTAGTGATAGTGTTTGGAGAATATCCTAGGTAGTCTAAAACGTTTTCCTAGATTAAGTTACAGCAGCAGAACTGTTCAGTTTGGATTCCACACATTGATGTCAGCATTCTGTACTGAGGCATGGCATGGAGCCTTCAGGATCTGAACGTGCTCTGCATGCTGTGAGGATGCTGTGGAGGGCACCGTCCACTGTGTTCTGCAGAGTGAGGCATTCAGTCTACTTCTCCCAAGCAGCAGGTCTGCTGTGACCCCGTTGGTGCTGTGAACTGTGTAACAGGTGCCCCTTACACGGTGCCTGTCGAGAACCTTTACAGCAATGTTGCCAGCACGCGCCACATCCCCAACCCCAAGGGATCAGGGTTTTCTGTTCTGTGTTTCTTGTGTTCTTCAGCTGTATGCTTGGCCTCTTTTATGTCCCGTAGCTTGGCTGTTTCTTCCTTTACTTCTCCTCTAGATTTATTATACATTCATGCATTTCATGAATTCCTATAACCTGCTACAAATTCATTCTAGGCAAACGATATATTGGTAGATATAGACAGATGATAGATGATAGATAGATACATAGATAGATAGATGTTCTTCTCTGCTTCTGTGTCCCACCCAGCCATCTTTAGAATGTGCCAGGCCTGTAGAATGTCGGGAAGGAACTCTTCCTTCATGTGTGTCCTTGGTATGCTCAAGCTTTCAAAACCGGTTGAGTCAGGAGCTAGTCTATACATCTTCTGTCCACACTTAGTACAGTAGTTGAAATACACTTAAAACTTGTAAGCAACTCTTTGAATAGGAGAAGACTCAGGAAGGCCATGATTTCTGTCTTCACTACCACCCAATTGCTGGAGATAAAGAAGGATAAGGATTCATTTCAGGATATTCAGATCCTTTCACACTGGACCAAAATGCTCCCTGGTATTTCTCAGTATTTGAATTTTGTCCCAATAGGCAAACATGCAGCGACACGCTCCTAATGCATTCTAGTCTCCCCAAAGGGAATTTGCTGATGAAGGTAAACAAATAACAATAAGTGACCGAGTTCATATTTTGGGGTGAACGATGATACATGTATTTTCCTGCCCTGTGTCCCTTTAGTCTCACTCTGATCTCAGATGTCTGGCCTGGATGCATTAGATGCTGAGATGGAAGTGGGAATGACACAGCTGTCGAGGAAATCCTAGAGAGAATGTATCCGAGATCGGCTCAGGACCTGGCAGCCGGGAAGTCTTCGCATTTTGCTACCAACCCTGGCACCCATGTGCTCTCCATGGATTCCCAGGTGAAGAGTGTTGAGCGAATACCCCACTTAACATTTGCCTGCAGCAAAGAAAACATATAACACTTACCCTAAGGGCAAGCTGCATAGTAATTTTTCCACCATGCTTTTTTGGTTGGCTGATAATAGGTATATATTTCCCCAGTCAACACTAAAGCTCTTGGAGACGTGGAACATTTAGTACACTGTCTTCTGAGGACACCGTCAGCACTGAATCTCCTCCAAGGGAAGTGTAGAGGGTTTGGGGGGTTTTGTTTTTAACTTATCTTTGAGTTTGAAGGAGACTTGATGGTCTTGCTCCCATTGCTACTTTCAACTTATTTTTCTCCAACATTCCAATTTATTGCCAGGTCCTGCTCTCTCAAGGTCCCTTGCCGTCTTTTGCTGCTGTTCCTGCATACTCCCACATCTTCCTAGATGGCTCCAGCACCCCCCAGGCTCCTCTTCTTCACTTTCCTAATACCGCTCTTGACCACGTGCTCGGCTCCCTAGCATATGGCCTCTGATTCCCCACCTCCTTGACTCCCAGGGTCTTTCCAGCTAATCCCTTCAGGGTTCATCCTCATTGTCACACCTGTGGCTTTATCATCACCAACGACTGTGCCATGGCAGAAGTCATTCCAAGCATCCCCTCCACTGTGATGACTTCCCCTGGCCTTTCTAGGCACAGGTGCCCACGGCCTGTCATTACGCCCCTTTGGGGCCAGCCCAGCAGCCCTCTGCAGCATCTGCCCTCAATTGTATTCGCCTGCTTAAGACTTAATCTTCCTCCTCTCCAGCGACCCCTCAGCTCTGCAGTGGCACTGACCCAGATGCACAGGTCTGGAAAGAAAAGGGACTGCTTTATAGCTCCCTCTCGTCCCAAGCCACCAACACTCTCCTGCTCCTCTAAGAAATAGTATAAGAGGCCGGGCATGGTGGCCCTCACCTGTAATCCTAGCACTTTGGGAGGCTGAGGGGGGCAGATCACTTGAGGTCAGGAATTCGAAACCAGCCTGGCCAACATAGCGAAACCCCGTCTCTACTAAAAATACAAAAAAATTAGCTGGGTCTGGTGAGGCATGCCTGTAATCCCAGCTACTCTGTAGGCTGAGGCAGGAAAATTCCTAGAACCCGGGAGGCAGAGGTTGCAGTGAGCCAAGATTGTACCACTGCACTCCAGCCTGGGAGACAGAGCAAGACTCTGTCTCAAAAAGAAAAGAAAAGAAATAGTGGCAGAAGCTCTTCCGTCCTTCCCCTGTGAGATCTGCCTGCCATCCTGAATCTATACATTCCCTTCATGTGTGGGATGGATTCCACACCTGTCCACTTGTTTAAGGGTTTGCTCCTGTTACCATACCCTCTCTCTAGTTCTCCGGCAGTTTGTCCTTCTCTGGTGTCATGAGCACAAAACAGCATCTCCAGTTTAAACAAACTTTTCCCTAGTCCCATCTCCAGCTACGCTTACATCCCTGTGACTCTGCTCACTGCCACAGTAACAGGTCCTGAAAGACCCATCTACAGCCCAGCCTCCACTTCCGGACATCCCGGCTTTCTCTCAGATTTTCCATTTTATCCTTACAATAGCCTTTTTTCCTTTAATTGTTCTTGACAACCTTACCATTTTGCATAGTTTAAATAGTATTCGACCACATTATTGGCCTCAAATTGCCAATTCAATGATCTTTTCTGTCCTTAACTAATTTGACTTCCTTGCCAGGATTTGATACAGTTTACCACGTACTCCTTCTTAATAAACTGTTTTCTCTTGACGTTGGTGACTTCCCCTGCTCAGCCTCCTCTCCTGGCTTCGCCTACTGTGCTTATCCCTAAATATGAGCTAGTTCGATGGTGTGGCCCTTAGATTTTTGTTCTTTTCTCACTGTAGCCTCCCTGTGGAACCGTATCTAGTCCCTTTATCTTAAAATACTAGCCACATGGCTACGACATCCAAATTCCAAATGAGACTTTCCACTAAAGTCCAGAATTATCCCCAAATAAAAATTTTAGTCTTGATTTTATCATGGCTACAAGGTAACTCTATTTTCCTAACCCACTAAGACATTTCTTTCAGTTTCCCCTTGACACTAAAGGAACTACCCTCCACGAAGTCATTCAAGTCCCAGGAAAAGAAGTATTTCTTATCTCACCACCAGCAAATTCTGTGGTTCTATTTCCAGACTATTTCCTGAATCGACCACACTTTGCCACCTCCACAGCCACCCTTCTAGAACATAAGCTGCCTCTGTTTGCCTGCTCTGTTTCAATACCATTTCATCTGTCTGCTTGCTTGCCCTCGGTCTCCCTTCAATTCATTCTCCATACTACTGCTAGAGCGATCTTCTAAAAACACAAGTCAGATTGCATTTCTCTTCTAGCTGGAGCCCTCCCATAACTTCCATTGCAGTTACAGTAAATCCAAACACCTTGGCACAGCCTTAAATCCCAAATCACAGGACCCTTGCCAGGTCTCTGACCTCATTGCCTCTTCTCGCCATTGTTTACCTGTTGCACAAGAGGCCCCTCCTATTTTCTTTCAAATACACCAGGCTCCTGCTCTGTCTCCTTAGGGCTTCTGCATTTGCCTTGCCCTCTCTGCATGGGGCTGTTTGTCCTCCGATCTTTGGTATTTCAGATAACACACATCATCTTTTCAGCGATACCTTCCATCATCAGCTTACCCTTACCCAGTCATTCTCAGCGCCATCGTGCAGCTTTATTTCACGCACAGACACCAGCTTGTACTCTTTTTTTTTTTTTTTTTTTTTTTTTTTTTTTTTTTTTTTGTCTATTCTGGAATTGAAGCTTCTTGGTGGCAGGTACCTTGTCTTGTTCTCCACTAAGAGACTGGAGAGGAGCATCTGAGACCAGGTGGGAGAAACATTTCTGGAAAACAAACAATTACAGGCGATAATTGACAGACATCATTGGTGTTTGAAGGCCACCTTGTCACGTTTCCCCTGAGCCGGAACTTCTCCTCTAAGCTGTGTCTTAACTCCTTGAGCATCTTTAGTTTCAGGTGTCCTGGGCAGTCTAGGTTTGTCTTCAATATACTTCTGTTTGTTTTCTCATTTTCAAAACGTGTTCTTGAATATGACTCAATTTCTTGCACTTAAAATAAATACTATGTATTTTTCAGGACTCTTGTTCACAAGGACAGAATTCTAATAACTCAAACCATGAGGGAAAAAGTCAGGTTTTATGGGAAGGGCAGGAATGTGTTTGGGTTTCAGAAACAACTAAAATGAATAATTTTTTTTTTTTTTTTTTGAGACGGAGTTTCGCTCTTGTTACCCAGGCTGGAGTGCAATGGCGCGATCTCAGCTCAGCGCAACCTCCGCCTCCTGGGTTCAAGCAATTCTCCTGCCTTAGCCTCCTGAGTAGCTGGGATTACAGGCGCGTGCCACCATGCCCAGCTGATTTTTTTGTATTTTTAGTAGAGATGGGGTTTCACCATGTCGGCCAGGATGGTCTCAATCTCTTGACCTCGTGATCCACCTGCCTCGGCCTCCCAAAGTGCTGGGATTATAGGTGTGAGTCATTGCGCCCAGCCTAAAATGAAGAACTTTATCCCTTAAGCCTTTTGTGTCTGGATTTCTCTTTTTCTTTAGAGAGCTTCATTCTCTCCTGCTTGTGTCCACCGCTTCAGATTAATATCCCAGCCACCCAAGAAAGACTAAAGCTTGGTTTTGCTAAAGTGAGTTCCAAAAAATCTTAGAGAAATGTTTTAAATGGCTGATATGGGTAATTTTAAAACCCCACATGTGTGAAACATGATTTGCAGTGATTTTCACACTAGATTCATTGATAAGAAGAGGCATCTCTGTCATTTCCACATGGGTATCAATTTTCTTAAAATCTTACCACTTAATGTTCAAAAATTAGGACACCATACCCCAAAACACTTGGATGTAAATCCAGTTGAAAAACATCACCATTTTAAAGAGTGTACAATAAAGGAAACTCTGATAGATTTCACTTATAAAAAAATCTACATGGTATTGTGGGGTGTGGTGGCTCATGTCTGTAATACCAGCACTTTTGGAGGCCAAGGCAGGCAGATTACTTGAGGTTAGGAGTTCATGACCAGCCTGGTCAACATGGTGAAACCCCATCTCTACTAAAAATACAAAAATTAGCTGGATATGGTGGTGCATACCTATAATCCCAGCTACTCAGGATGCTGAGGCAGGAGAATCACTTGAACCTGGGAAGCAGAGGTTGCAGTAAGCCAAGATTGTGCCACTGCACTCCAGCCTGAGCGACAGACTCTGTTTCAAAAAAAGAAAAAAAAAAAAAAAAGTCCAGGTGGAGTGACTCACGCCTGCAATCCCAGCACTTTGGGAGGCCGAAGAGGGTGGATCACCTGAGGTCAGGAGTTCAAGACCAGCCTGGCCAACATAGTGAAACCCTGTCTCTACTTAAAAAAAATCTACTTGGCATTATGAGAAATTAATAGGATTAAATAGACAAAGAAAAATGAGAACACCAAGTTATTGATCATAACAATAGTTAAAAGTGAGGAACAATGCTTGGCACTCAGACCTCTATACTAATAGAGAGATAGAATTGACGCCCTCCACAGTCACTTGAGTACATCCTTGTCAAGATGTTCTGTGAAATTTAGGTATAGGAAAGCACTTGCATTTGATAACTTCAAACTCTTCCAATGTCAATGGTTTATGGATCTCTTTAACATTTGGGATTATGTAGGTAGTCTGTTCTCTCTGCAAAGCTTCAAGTATCTTGAGCTACCTGTATATCTACAAGGGAAATGGTTTAGATGGAGGAGCCCGGGAGGGACCACACTCTCTCTGTACATGCCAGAAGAATCAAGTCTTCCCAAATTGCAATGTGCTAGTCACTGATCATTCTCTAACCTGGATGTGTGTGGAAAATAGAAACCAGAACGATATTGAAACTGCTCTTTGTGAGAATTCAAACTGGGGCAACTAGAAGCCAAGGAGACAGGAGAAGCCCTTCACAGAAGCACTGAGGCATGACCTCAGATGGGGCTTCAGGGGAAAACAGCAACCTTTGTAATAGGCTGAGTTGAACCGTAGAAAAATTTTGGCCTCTTTTATGAGACTTTTCTGGGAGACTGTCACATATCATACCTTGCAAATGATGTCTAGAGATTAAATAAAGTTTTTCCAGGCAAGAATGAGCATGATGTTTCAGCAAATGAAGAGAAGGCAGCTGCAGACGCAGCCTGGGGCAAAACAGAGAAAGTTCAAGTGGTACTTAGAAATTCGGACTTAATCTTACAGGTGAAAAAGACTCTTAGGCAGGAGACGTATTTATTTGGGTAATACTAGCTTTATTAGAAATCAGAACAAAAATGTACAATGATGCAAATACAAGAGTAGTTCAATTCTTGGTCACATAAATAGTCTTAAGAGTTTTTGTTTTGTGAGAGAAGTTGTGTGCTTTGGTACACATAGTCATTCAGGACTCAGATTCACTGGAGCTCGGCCATCTTCAACACGTGGCTTTGGAGGTCATCCTGTGAATTCGGTAGAAGGAAATGCAACTTACAGATTTGGTTTGGGAGGGTTTTATCGCCATACCAGAAGTGCATGTACATAAACTGCTGCGCTGCCTTGGAACAGAGCCACAACTAACTTCAAAGGCATGTCAGTGCTATGGTTTGAATGTGTACCCCAAAAGTTTATGTGTTGGAAACTTGGTTGCCTTTGTGGTGGTGATGATAGATGGGGCCTTTGAGAGGCAATTGGATCATTAGGGCTGCACCCTCATAAACAGATTAACTCCGTTATTGCAGGAGTGAATTAGTTCTCACTGGAGTGGCTTTGTTTTAAAAGCAAGCCCTCTCTCACACACATTCTCTTTCCCTTCCATCCTTTCACCATGTTGACACAGCAAGAAGACCCTCCAAAGACGCTAAGCAGATGCTGGTGGCATGCACTTGGACTTCCCAGCCTGTGAAACCATGAGCTTAATACAGTTTTTACCCAATCTGTGGTATTCTGTGATAGCAACAGAAAATTGACTAAGACAGTTGGAAACATAGTCAAATTGTTTGTCAGGAAGAAAAGGAAAGCCATCAGAATGGGGATGACTGTTTGCTTGTTAGAAAAATAATTCTGAAGGCTGGAAATAGGATGTCCTGGAATGAGACACATTTCTCTGGGGCTTTTAGAAAGACTGGATGCTGGGATATGCTGAAAGCTCAGATAATAGAGGATTAAATGTTGGAACAAAGCCTTGGAAATAGGGTCGGAAAAGTAGTTATAGGCATTTGTAAAGGGATGTGGGGAGCTGTGGGAATGCTAAAAGGTTTGTTTGAGCCTCAGGGCTCTGGATGTGTAGATAAGTTACAGAAACCAAGTTGGAAGCATAGAGAAGTAATTCTCATCAAGGTAACTAGTCAGTGACCCAATAGAACTAGAATTTTAAAATCTGAACCTCCTGCTAAGATTGAAAAAGTTTATATTTGGGAGTTAATACAGAACAAGCGAGGAGAAGGAAAAAGGTCTTGAATCCTACAGCAGTGAAATGATGAGCAATCTCATCAACAAATTGAGCATTTCCACCTGACTGAAAGCTCTTAACCACAGTGTAGTGCAGAGATGAATAGTGAATGACAGGAGACTCACCAAATATGAGACGGTCCCCCAAATCACATCATTTGTCATCTTTGCTTCATTTCCTGGGATTAGGGCCAACATAGCCCCTGGTCATGATGTCTGTTCAGCAAAGTGTAAGAAAAATATTGTGTGAACTCTGGAAACACTTTGCCCATTTTGAGAGTCTTTGGAAATGATTTATTTAGGTGTGTTTTCTCTTTTTCTTCCCTCTTTAGCAGTGAGTGGCAGCAGCTGAGCATCAGCACAGCCTGTCATCCCCACCTCCAGTCCCAGGACATTCAGAGTGGTCACCAATAGGCTTGTTGGTTTTGCCTGGGCCATTTCAAAACCATCGTTCCTCTTTTGCTCTGTCTTTTCCTTCTGTCATGTTAAATGCCAACTATTTAGTCATGAAGACACTTATTTCAAACACATTTACAAAACTAATTGTGGAAGCTGCAGAGAATCCTTTGTTTGAGACATTGTGGTCTAGTATGTCAAATCACAGCTAGAAGGCAACTTGGAACTTAAATTATCTGTCCAGGAAATGTGGAGTTTTTTTTTCTAAGTGGAGTCGTTATAAGCCTTACTTGCCTTTCTATAAAGAGGGGAATAAACTAGTTTAAGCACAAATCAATCTACATAGAAAAAATTGCCCCCTGTGTATTTGTATAGAAGAAGGGAGTGTGCATAGAAATGAGAAGTTACCTACCTGTGCAGCTAAAATGACTTACACATGCCCAATGTGTGCCCAATGCTGGGCTTCCTGATCTGGTAATGTGTTCCAGAGGAAGTAAGAGGGCTGAGGAATGAAATAGATGAGCACTTTGGGAACGCTTTTAGATTACCTGCAGTCCATGATCTAAAGCTTCACTTCGTCACACGTATAAAACGTGTGAAGGGATCTTAAACCAGATTTCAGGCAGCTGGTGATATCACACGGTAAATAAAAACAAACACAGAGTGATCGAGCTGTGTACCAAACGCATGGACCGTATACAAATTCGGTCGCTTTGTGAAGAACAAGAACTTTATCTATGTGATATGAAAGCCATATCGAAAAGATATAAATATAGTCATAATAGACAAATGCAGATGCAGCTGTAGGTGAAGGCATAGGTATAGGTACAGAAATACATACAGGTACAGAAACATACATAGATGCACCACACTCTGTAGCAAGTAGCTTACTCCTCACAATATTGTAAGCTATGTTTTAGTGTTCATGCTCATTCTCCTGGTGGAGAGAATCACCTGCTGAAAGAAAGATGGGCAAAGTGTCTTACTGATTACATCAATCTGAAGAAAATTTCACTTTGTTAAATGATAACAGCTTTGTTAAAGTTTAGAAGATGCAACATTGGAAACTTTTTTTTACTGGTATGAATTTCTTATAAAAATGACAAAGGATAAAACAAAAGTGTCACTGAAAAATTCACAGGAGAGTTTTCTCATCACATCCATGGTGGTTTTTGTTGGGTCTGGTAGGATGTATTGATGTAAGAGAAATTCACAGTGTTGCCTGGTGGTTAAGAGTGTGGAGTCTGTGGCAAACCATTCAAGCATGAATTCTAGCTCAATGGCCAATGGTTTGGACTGGAAAAAGTTAGTTGGAGTAGTGCCTCTGCTTCCTAATTAACTCATGAGAAGCATTTAAAACAGTGCATGGCATAATATAATCACTAGAATAAGTCTTAGCTACCATTACTGTTGTTAATATCATCATCATCACCATCATTATGGGAATCATTTCTCATCTTTCATTCATTATCAAAATGTCATTTGATTTTATGGTTTTAATAAAATCTGATTTTACTTTGCTACGTCTGTTGACTATAAACGTAACTACTTTTGCAAATAGATATAGGAATTATCCAAAGTCCACATGTAGACATTAAATATTACTAACATGAAGTGGACAGGCACTAAACTCATGTCTGGAGGTTGTTTGGTTTAATCCCAGGCAGCAGGTGGAATTTCGGTGTGCTGTCTACACCTGAACCTGACTGAGCATGTCACCAATGCTGGCATGACAGATGGAAGACCCAGAAGTCAAGCTTGCAGTTTGGCCTCTCCAGTGTCACTGAACTTGGGGTCCAGCTGACCTTTGCTATGAGAACCTGAGGTATTCAAAGGGAAACTCTGCCACTTAGCCCTGCCAGGTTGTTACTGACTACCTCCAGGATGTTCTGAATCACCAAGATGGCCCAGTCGAGAGAGAATGAATGCCCTGTGTCAGGCTATTCTAGCTGCATCTCAGCAGGTTTTAGAGGGACAGCTAGGAATGAGGTCTGGCCTCTACCATGACAGGTCCCACATGAGAGACTTGTAAAATTTTAGAGTATAAGATTTGTTTTTGGTTTCCCTAGGGATTATACCAATGTAGGGCAGGTTACTGTGCCAGAAAGCAGTTAGCTTTTTTAAGTTGAAAATGCTTTTAAGCTGAACTTTCAAAATTCCAGAATTAGCTAATACCATGCTAAAAACCAAAGTAATTCTCCACAAAATCAGAAACAAAACAATGATGTCTGTTCTTGCCACTTCAACTCTATACTGGGGGGTTTATTCAGGAACAGTCAGGCAGTAAAAAGAAATAGAAGTCACCTGGATTGGGAAGGAAGTAGTAAAACAATTTCCATTTGCAGATGCCATGATCTTTGATACAGATTTGTATTTAGAAAATCCTCAGGAATCCACTAAAAATGCTATTTAGAGCTAAGAAACAAGTTTAGCAAGGTTGAAAGATAGGAACATAGGGAACCATTTTTATTTACAGTGGCTTTAAAAAGAATAAAACAATTAGGAAAAAATTTAACAAGAGAAGTATGAACCTTAACTCTGAACACTATAAAACATTGTTGAAAAAATTTTTAAGGGCCTAAATAAATAAATGGAAAGACATGTTCATGGATTAGAAGTTGTAATCTTGTTAAGATAGCAATACTACACAAAGTGATGTACAGATTCAATATATTCCCTATCAAAATCCTAGATGGCTTCTTTGCAGAAATGGACAAGTTGATCCTACGTTTTATATAGAAATCAAATGGACTCATAATAGTCAAAGCCATCTTGGAAAAGAAGAACAAAGTCAGAGAACTCACACTTTCCAGTTTCAAAACTCACTACAAAGCTACAATAATCAAGACAGTGTGGTACTGGCATAAGGATAGATATATACAGCAATGAAATAGAATTGGGAGTCTAGAAATAAATTACCATGTCTATGATCAATTGATTTCCAACAAGGGTGTCAAGACAATTCAGTAGGGAAAGAATGTACTTTTCAACAAATGTTGCTGGAACAATTGGATACTCACATGGAAAAGAATGCAGTTGGATCTCTGCCTCACAGCATATACAAACATTAACTCGAATCAAAAACCTAAACATAAGAATTAAAATTCTAAAACTCTTGGAAGAAAACATGTAATCTTTGTGACATTGAATTTGGCAATAGTTTCTCAGCTATGACACCAGAGCACAAATAATTTAAGAAACATATAGATAAATTGGACTTAATAAAAATAAAAACCTTTGTGTTTTAAAGGAAAACATCAAAGCTGGAAACATCAAAGTGGGA